>NW_027363782.1:0-466095 GCF_046119375.1 Phyllobates terribilis | reverse complement strand
TCACCAGAATTCCGTGAACAATGGAAGAGTTCCGTAGCATTTTTAAACTTCAGCAGAATTCCGAAGAACAAAGAAAGTGTTCCGTAGCATTTTTAAACTTCAGCAGATTTCCGAAGAACAATGGAAGAGTTCCGTAGCATTTTTAAACTTCAGCAGAATTCTGCAAAACAATGGAAGAGTTCCGTAGCATTTTTAAACTTCAGCAGAATTCCGAAGAACAATCGAAGAGTTCCGTAGCATTTTTAAACTTCAGCAGAATTCCGAAAAACAATGGAAGAGTTCCGTAGCATTTTTAAACTTCAGCAGAATTCCGAAGAACAATGGAAATGATCCGTAACATTTTTAAACTTCAGCAGAATTCCCAAGAACAATGGAAGAGTACCATAGAATTTATAAACTTCAGAAGAATTCTGAGAACAATAGAAGAGTTCCGTAGCATTTTTAAACTTCACCAGAATTCCACGAACAATGGAAGGGTTCGGTAGCATTTTTTAACTTCTGCAGAATTCCGAAGAACAATGGAAGAGTTCCGTAGCATTTTTAAACTTCAGCAGAATTCCGAAGAACAATGGAAGAGTTCCGTAGCATTTTTAAAATTCATCAGAATTCCAAAGAACAATGGAAAAGTTCCGTAGCATTTTTAAACTTCAGCAGAATTCCGAAGAACAATGGAAGAGTTCCGTAGCATTTTTAAACTTCAGCAGAATTCCGAGAACAATGGAAGAGTTCCGTAGCATTTTTAAACTTCACCAGAATTACGAGAACAATGGAAGAGTTCCGTAGCATTTTTAAACTTCAACAGAATTCCGAGAACAATGGAAGAGTTCCGTAGCATTTTTAAACTTCAGCAGAATTCCGAAGAACAATGGAAGAGTTCCGTAGCATTTTTAAACTTCATCAGAATTCCGAAGAACAATGGAAAAGTTCCGTAGCATTTTTATACTTCAGCAGAATTCCGAAGAACAATGGAAGAGTACCATAGAATTTATAAACTTCAGAAGAATTCTGAGAACAATGGAAGAGTTCCGTAGCATTTTTTAACTTCTGCAGAATTCCGAAGAACAATGGAAGAGTTCCGTAGCATTTTTAAACTTCAGCAGAATTCCGAAGAACAATGGAAGAGTTCCGTAGCATTTTTAAAATTCATCAGAATTCCAAAGAACAATGGAAAAGTTCCGTAGCATTTTTAAACTTCAGCAGAATTCCGAAGAACAATGGAAGAGTTCCGTAGCATTTTTAAACTTCATCAGAATTCCGAAGAACAATGGAAAAGTTCCGTAGCATTTTTATACTTCAGCAGAATTCCGAAGAACAATGGAAGAGTACCATAGAATTTATAAACTTCAGAAGAATTCTGAGAACAATGGAAGAGTTCCGTAGCATTTTTTAACTTCTGCAGAATTCCGAAGAACAATGGAAGAGTTCCGTAGCATTTTTAAACTTCAGCAGAATTCCGAAGAACAATGGAAGAGTTCCGTAGCATTTTTAAAATTCATCAGAATTCCAAAGAACAATGGAAAAGTTCCGTAGCATTTTTAAACTTCAGCAGAATTCCGAAGAACAATGGAAGAGTTCCGTAGCATTTTTAAAATTCATCAGAATTCCAAAGAACAATGGAAAAGTTCCGTAGCATTTTTAAACTTCAGCAGAATTCCGAAGAACAATGGAAGAGTTCCGTAGCATTTTTAAACTTCAGCAGAATTCCGAGAACAATAGAAGAGTTCCGTAGCATTTTTAAACTTCACCAGAATTACGAGAACAATGGAAGAGTTCCTTAGCATTTTTAAACTTCACCAGAATTACGAGAACAATGGAAGAGTTCCGTAGCATTTTTAAACTTCAACAGAATTACGAGAACAATGGAAGAGTTCCGTAGCATTTTTAAACTTCATCAAAATTCCGAAGAACAATGGAAAAGTTCCGTAGCATTTTTAAACTTCAGCAGAATTCCGAAGAACAATGAAAGAGTTCCGTAGCATTTTTAAACTTCAGCAGAATTCCGAAGAACAATGGAAGTGTTCCATAGCATTTTTAAACTTCATCAGAATTCTGAAGAACAATGGAAGTGATCCGTAGCATTTTTAAACTTCAGCAGAATACCCAAGAACAATGGAAGAGTACCGTAGCATTTATAAACTTCAGCAGAATTCCAAGAACAATGGAAGAGTTCCGTAGCATTTTTAAACTTCAGCAGAAATCCGAGAACAATGGAAGAGTTCCGCAGCAGTTTTAAACTTCACCAGAATTCCGAGAACAATGGAAGAGTTCCGTACCATTTTTAAACTTCACCAGAATTCCGAGAACAATGGAAGAGTTCCGTAGCATTTTTAAACTTCAGCAGAATTCTGAAGAACAATGGAAGAGTTCCGTAGCATTTTTAAACTTCAGTAGAATTAAGAATAACAATGGAAGAGTTCCGTAGCATTTTTAAACTTCACCAGAATTCCGTGAACAATGGAAGAGTTCCGTAGCATTTTTAAACTTCAGCAGAATTCCGAAGAACAAAGAAAGTGTTCCGTAGCATTTTTAAACTTCAGCAGATTTCCGAAGAACAATGGAAGAGTTCCGTAGCATTTTTAAACTTCAGCAGAATTCTGCAAAGCAATGGAAGAGTTCCGTAGCATTTTTAAACTTCAGCAGAATTCCGAAGAACAATCGAAGAGTTCCGTAGCATTTTTAAACTTCTGCAGAATTCCGAAGAACAATGGAAGAGTTCCGTAGCATTTTTAAACTTCAGCAGAATTCCGAAGAACAATGGAAGAGTTCCGTAGCCTTTTTAAACTTCGTCAGAATTCCGAAGAACAATGGAAAAGTTCCGTAACATTTTTATACTTCAGCAGAATTCCGAGAACAATGGAAGAGTTCCATAGCATTTTTAAACTTCAGCAGAATTCCGAAGAACAATGGAAGAGTTCCGTAGCATTTTTAAACTTCAGCAGAATTCCGAAGAACAATGGAAGAGTTCCGTAGCATTTTTAAACTTCAGCAGAATTCCGAGAACAATGGAAGAGTTCCGTAGCATTTTTAAACTTCACCAGAATTCCGAGAACAATGGAAGAGTTCCGTAGCATTTTTAAACTTCAGCAGAATTCTGAGAACAATGGAAGAGTTCCGTAGCATTTTTAAACTTCAGCAGAATTCCGAAGAACAACGGAAGAGTTCCGAAGCATTTTTAAACTTCAGCAGAATTCCGAAGAACAATGGAAGAGTTCCGGTGCAGTTTTAGGCTTCATCAGAATTCCGAAGAACAATGGAAGAGTTCCGTAGCATTTTTAAACTTCAGCAGAATTCAGAAGAACAATGTAAGAGTTCCGTAGCATTTTTAAACTTCATCAGAATTCCGAAGAACAATGGAAAAGTTCCGTAGCATTTTTAAACTTCAGCAGAATTCCGAAGAACAATGGAAGAGTTCCGTAGCATTTTTAAACTTCAGCAGAATTCCGAAGAACAATGGAAGTGTTCCATAGCATTTTTAAACTTCATCAGAATTCTGAAGAACAATGGAAATGATCCGTAACATTTTTAAACTTCAGCAGAATTCCCAAGAACAATGGAAGAGTACCATAGAATTTATAAACTTCAGAAGAATTCTGAGAACAATGGAAGAGTTCCGTAGCATTTTTTAACTTCTGCAGAATTCCGAAGAACAATGGAAGAGTTCCGTAGCATTTTTAAAATTCATCAGAATTCCAAAGAACAATGGAAAAGTTCCGTAGCATTTTTAAACTTCAGCAGAATTCCGAAGAACAATGGAAGAGTTCCGTAGCATTTTTAAACTTCAGCAGAATTCCGAGAACAATGGAAGAGTTCCGTAGCATTTTTAAACTTCACCAGAATTACGAGAACAATGGAAGAGTTCCGTAGCATTTTTAAACTTCAACAGAATTCCGAGAACAATGGAAGAGTTCCGTAGCATTTTTAAACTTCAGCAGAATTCCGAAGAACAATGGAAGAGTTCCGTAGCATTTTTAAACTTCATCAAAATTCTGAAGAACAATGGAAAAGTTCCGTAGCATTTTTAAACTTCAGCAGAATTCGGAAGAACAATGGAAGAGTTCCGTAGCATTTTTAAACTTCAGCAGAATTCCGAAGAACAATGGAAGTGTTCCATAGCATTTTTAAACTTCATCAGAATTCTGAAGAACAATGGAAGTGATCCGTAACATTTTTAAACTTCAGCAGAATACCCAAGAACAATGGAAGAGTACCGTAGCATTTATAAACTTCCGCAGAATTCCAAGAACAATGGAAGAGTTCCGTAGCATTTTTAAACTTCAGCAGAAATCCGAGAACAATGGAAGAGTTCCGCAGCAGTTTTAAACTTCACCAGAATTCCGAGAACAATAGAAGAGTTCCGTACCATTTTTAAACTTCACCAGAATTCCGAGAACAATGAAAGAGTTCCGTAGCATTTTTAAACTTCACCAGAATTCCGAGAACAATGGAAGAGTTCCGTAGCATTTTTAAACTTCAACAGAATTACGAGAACAATGGAAGAGTTCCGTAGCATTTTTAAACTTCATCAAAATTCCGAAGAACAATGGAAAAGTTCCGTAGCATTTTTAAACTTCAGCAGAATTCCGAAGAACAATGGAAGAGTTCCGTAGCATTTTTAAACTTCAGCAGAATTCCGAAGAACAATGGAAGTGTTCCATAGCATTTTTAAACTTCATCAGAATTCTGAAGAACAATGGAAGTGATCCGTAACATTTTTAAACTTCAGCAGAATACCCAAGAACAATGGAAGAGTACTGTAGCATTTATAAACTTCAGCAGAATTCCAAGAACAATGGAAGAGTTCCGTAGCATTTTTAAACTTCAGCAGAAATCCGAGAACAATGGAAGAGTTCCGCAGCAGTTTTAAACTTCACCAGAATTCCGAGAACAATGGAAGAGTTCCGTACCATTTTTAAACTTCACCAGAATTCCGAGAACAATGGAAGAGTTCCGTAGCATTTTTAAACTTCAGCAGAATTCTGAAGAACAATGGAAGAGTTCCGTAGCATTTTTAAACTTCAGTAGAATTAAGAATAACAATGGAAGAGTTCCGTAGCATTTTTAAACTTCACCAGAATTCCGTGAACAATGGAAGAGTTCCGTAGCATTTTTAAACTTCAGCAGAATTCCGAAGAACAAAGAAAGTGTTCCGTAGCATTTTTAAACTTCAGCAGATTTTCGAAGAACAATGGAAGAGTTCCGTAGCATTTTTAAACTTCAGCAGAATTCTGCAAAGCAATGGAAGAGTTCCGTAGCATTTTTAAACTTCAGCAGAATTCCGAAGAACAATCGAAGAGATCCGTAGCATTTTTAAACTTCTGCAGAATTCCGAAGAACAATGGAAGAGTTCCGTAGCATTTTTAAACTTCAGCAGAATTCCGAAGAACAATGGAAGAGTTCCGTAGCCTTTTTAAACTTCGTCAGAATTCCGAAGAACAATGGAAAAGTTCCGTAACATTTTTATACTTCAGCAGAATTCCGAGAACAATGGAAGAGTTCCATAGCATTTTTAAACTTCAGCAGAATTCCGAAGAACAATGGAAGAGTTCCGTAGCATTTTTAAACTTCAGCAGAATTCCGAAGAACAATGGAAGAGTTCCGTAGCATTTTTAAACTTCAGCAGAATTCCGAGAACAATGGAAGAGTTACGTAGCATTTTTAAACTTCACCAGAATTCCGAGAACAATGGAATAGTTCCGTAGCATTTTTAAACTTCAGCAGAATTCTGAGAACAATGGAAGAGTTCCGTAGCATTT
Source organism: Phyllobates terribilis (assembly GCF_046119375.1). Classification (NCBI taxonomy): domain Eukaryota; kingdom Metazoa; phylum Chordata; class Amphibia; order Anura; family Dendrobatidae; genus Phyllobates; species Phyllobates terribilis. The sequence continues at coordinate 460,342 of NW_027363782.1, read as the reverse complement.
TTAAACTTCAGCAGAATTCCGAAGAACAATGGAAGAGTTCCGAAGCATTTTTAAACTTCAGCAGAATTCCGAAGAACAATGGAAGAGTTCCGGTGCAGTTTTAGGCTTCATCAGAATTCCGAAGAAAAATGGAAGAGTTCCGTAGCATTTTTAAACTTCAGCAGAATTCAGAAGAACAATGTAAGAGTTCCGTAGCATTTTTAAACTTCATCAGAATTCCGAAGAACAATGGAAAAGTTCCGTAGCATTTTGAAACTTCAGCAGAATTCCGAAGAACAATGGAAGAGTTCCGTAGCATTTTTAAACTTCAGCAGAATTCCGAAGAACAATGGAAGTGTTCCATAGCATTTTTAAACTTCATCAGAATTCTGAAGAACAATGGAAATGATCCGTAACATTTTTAAACTTCAGCAGAATTCCCAAGAACAATGGAAGAGTACCATAGAATTTATAAACTTCAGAAGAATTCTGAGAACAATGGAAGAGTTCCGTAGCATTTTTTAACTTCTGCAGAATTCCGAAGAACAATGGAAGAGTTCCGTAGCATTTTTAAAATTCATCAGAATTCCAAAGAACAATGGAAAAGTTCCGTAGCATTTTTAAACTTCAGCAGAATTCCGAAGAACAATGGAAGAGTTCCGTAGCATTTTTAAACTTCAGCAGAATTCCGAGAACAATGGAAGAGTTCCGTAGCATTTTTAAACTTCACCAGAATTACGAGAACAATGGAAGAGTTCCGTAGCATTTTTAAACTTCAACAGAATTCCGAGAACAATGGAAGAGTTCCGTAGCATTTTTAAACTTCAGCAGAATTCCGAAGAACAATGGAAGAGTTCCTTAGCATTTTTAAACTTCATCAAAATTCCGAAGAACAATGGAAAAGTTCCGTAGCATTTTTAAACTTCAGCAGAATTCCGAAGAACAATGGAAGTGTTCCATAGCATTTTTAAACTTCATCAGAATTCTGAAGAACAATGGAAGTGATCCGTAACATTTTTAAACTTCAGCAGAATACCCAAGAACAATGGAAGAGTACCGTAGCATTTATAAACTTCCGCAGAATTCCAAGAACAATGGAAGAGTTCCGTAGCATTTTTAAACTTCAGCAGAAATCCGAGAACAATGGAAGAGTTCCGCAGCAGTTTTAAACTTCACCAGAATTCCGAGAACAATAGAAGAGTTCCGTACCATTTTTAAACTTCACCAGAATTCCGAGAACAATGAAAGAGTTCCGTAGCATTTTTAAACTTCACCAGAATTCCGAGAACAATGGAAGAGTTCCGTAGCATTTTTAAACTTCAGCAGAATTCCGAGAACAATGGAAGAGTTCCGTAGCATTTTTAAACTTCAGCAGAATTCCGAAGAACAATAGAAGAGTTCCGAAGCATTTTTAAACTTCAGCAGAATTCCGAAGAACAATGGAAGAGTTCCGTTGCAGTTTTAGGCTTCATCAGAATTCCGAAGAACAATGGAAGAGTTCCGTAGCATTTTTAAACTTCAGCAGAATTCAGAAGAACAATGTAAGAGTTCCATAGCATTTTTAAACTTCATCAGAATTCCGAAGAACAATGGAAAAGTTCCGTAGCATTTTTAAACTTCATCAGAATTCCGAAGAACAATGGAAGAGTTCCGTAGCATTTTTAAACTTCAGCAGAATTCCGAAGAACAATGGAAGTGTTCCATAGCATTTTTAAACTTCATCAGATTTCTGAAGAACAATGGAAATGATCCGTAACATTTTTAAACTTCAGCAGAATTCCCAAGAACAATGGAAGAGTACCATAGAATTTATAAACTTCAGAAGAATTCTGAGAACAATGGAAGAGTTCCGTAGCATTTTTTAACTTCTGCAGAATTCCGAAGAACAATGGAAGAGTTCCGTAGCATTTTTAAACTTCAGCAGAATTCCGAAGAACAATGGAAGAGTTCCGTAGCATTTTTAAAATTCATCAGAATTCCAAAGAACAATGGAAAAGTTCCGTAGCATTTTTAAACTTCAGCAGAATTCTGAAGAACAATGGAAGAGTTCCGTAGCATTTTTAAACTTCAGCAGAATTCCGAAGAACAATGGAAGAGTTGCGTTGCAGTTTTAGGCTTCATCAGAATTCCGAAGAACAATGGAAGAGTTCCGTAGCATTTTTAAACTTCAGCAGAATTCAGAAGAACAATGTAAGAGTTCCGTAGCATTTTTAAACTTCAGCAGACTTCCGAAGAACAATGGAAGAGTTCCGTAGCATTTTTAAACTTCAGCAGAATTCCGAAGAACAATGGAAGAGTTCCGTTGCAGTTTTAAACTTCATCAGAATTCCAAAGAACAATGGAAGAGTTCCGTAGCATTTTTAAACTTCAGCAGAACTCAGAAGAACAATGGAAGAGTTCCGTAGCATTTTTAAACTTCAGCAGAATTCCGAAGAACAATGGAAGAGTTCCGTAGCATTTTTAAACTTCAGTAGAATTAAGAATAACAATGGAAGAGTTCCGTAGCATTTTTAAACTTCAGCAGAATTCTGCAAAGCAATGGAAGAGTTCCGTAGCATTTTTAAACTTCAGCAGAATTCCGAAGAAAAATCGAAGAGTTCCGTAGCATTTTTAAACTTCAGCAGAATTCCGAAGAACAATGGAGGAGTTCCGTAGCATTTTTAAACTTCAGCAGAATTCCGAAGAACAATGGAAATGATCCGTAACATTTTTAAACTTCAGCGGAATTCCGAAGAACAATGGAAGAGTACCATAGAATTTATAAACTTCAGAAGAATTCTGAGAACAATGGAAGAGTTCCGTAGCATTTTTTAACTTCTGCAGAATTCCGAAGAACAATGGAAGAGTTCCGTAGCATTTTTAAACTTCAGCAGAATTCCGAAGAACAATGGAAGAGTTCCGTAGCATTTTTAAAATTCATCAGAATTCCAAAGAACAATGGAAAAGTTCCGTAGCATTTTTAAACTTCAGCAGAATTCCGAAGAACAATGGAAGAGTTCCGTAGCATTTTTAAACTTCAGCAGAATTCCGAGAACAATGGAAGAGTTCCGTAGCATTTTTAAACTTCACCAGAATTACTAGAACAATGGAAGAGTTCCGTAGCATTTTTAAACTTCAACAGAATTCCGAGAACAATGGAAGAGTTCCGTAGCATTTTTAAACTTCAGCAGAATTCCGAAGAACAATGGAAGAGTTCCGTAGCATTTTTAAACTTCATCAGAATTCCGAAGAACAATGGAAAAGTTCCGTAGCATTTTTAAACTTCACCAGAATTCCGAGAACAATGGAAGAGTTCCGTAGCATTTTTAAACTTCACCAGAATTACGAGAACAATGGAAGAGTTCTGTAGCATTTTTAAACTTCAACAGAATTCCGAGAACAATGGAAGAGTTCCGTAGCATTTTTAAACTTCAGCAGAATTCCGAAGAACAATGGAAGAGTTCCGTAGCATTTTTAAACTTCAGCAGAATTCCGAAGAACAATGGAAGTGTTCCATAGCATTTTTAAACTTCATCAGAATTCTGAAGAACAATGGAAGTGATCCGTAACATTTTTAAACTTCAGCAGAATACCCAAGAACAATGGAAGAGTACCGTAGCATTTATAAACTTCAGCAGAATTCTGAGAACAATGGAAGAGTTCCGTAGCATTTTAAACTTCAACAGAATTCCACGAACAATGGAAGAGTTCTGCAGCATTTTTAAACTTCAGCAGAAATCCGAGAACAATGGAAGAGTTCCGCAGCAGTTTTAAACTTCACCAGAATTCCGAGAACAATGGAAGAGTTCCGTACCATTTTTAAACTTCACCAGAATTCCGAGAACAATGGAAGAGTTCCGTACCATTTTTAAACTTCACCAGAATTCCCAGAACAATGGAAGAGTTCCGTAGCATTTTTAAACTTCAGCAGAATTCTGAAGAACAATGGAAGAGTTCCGTAGCATTTTTAAACTTCAGCAGAATTGCGAAGAACAATGGAAGTGTTCCATAGCATTTTTAAACTTCATCAGAATTCTGAAGAACAATGGAAGTGATCCGTAACATTTTTAAACTTCAGCAGAATTCCCAAGAACAATGGAAGAGTACCATAGAATTTATAAACTTCAGAAGAATTCTGAGAACAATGGAAGAGTTCCGTAGCATTTTTTAACTTCTGCAGAATTCCGAAGAACAATGGAAGAGTTCCGTAGCATTTTTAAAATTCATCAGAATTCCAAAGAACAATGGAAAAGTTCCGTAGCATTTTTAAACTTCAGCAGAATTCCGAAGAACAATGGAAGAGTTCCGTAGCATTTTTAAACTTCAGCAGAATTCCGAGAACAATGGAAGAGTTCCGTAGCATTTTTAAACTTCACCAGAATTACGAGAACAATGGAAGAGTTCCGTAGCATTTTTAAACTTCAACAGAATTCCGAGAACAATGGAAGAGTTCCGTAGCATTTTTAAACTTCAGCAGAATTCCGAAGAACAATGGAAGAGTTCCGTAGCATTTTTAAACTTCATCAAAATTCCGAAGAACAATGGAAAAGTTCCGTAGCATTTTTAAACTTCAGCAGAATTCCGAAGAACAATGGAAGAGTTCCGTAGCATTTTTAAACTTCAGCAGAATTCCGAAGAACAATGGAAGTGTTCCATAGCATTTTTAAACTTCATCAGAATTCTGAAGAACAATGGAAGTGATCCGTAACATTTTTAAACTTCAGCAGAATACCCAAGAACAATGGAAGAGTACCGTAGCATTTATAAACTTCCTCAGAATTCCAAGAACAATGGAAGAGTTCCGTAGCATTTTTAAACTTCAGCAGAAATCCGAGAACAATGGAAGAGTTCCGCAGCAGTTTTAAACTTCACCAGAATTCCGAGAACAATAGAAGAGTTCCGTACCATTTTTAAACTTCACCAGAATTCCGAGAACAATGAAAGAGTTCCGTAGCATTTTTAAACTTCACCAGAATTCCGAGAACAATGGAAGAGTTCCGTAGCATTTTTAAACTTCAGCAGAATTCCGAGAACAATGGAAGAGTTCCGTAGCATTTTTAAACTTCAGCAGAATTCCGAAGAACAATAGAAGAGTTCCGAAGCATTTTTAAACTTCAGCAGAATTCCGAAGAACAATGGAAGAGTTCCGTTGCAGTTTTAGGCTTCATCAGAATTCCGAAGAACAATGGAAGAGTTCCGTAGCATTTTTAAACTTCAGCAGAATTCAGAAGAACAATGTAAGAGTTCCATAGCATTTTTAAACTTCATCAGAATTCCGAAGAACAATGGAAAAGTTCCGTAGCATTTTTAAACTTCATCAGAATTCCGAAGAACAATGGAAGATTTCCGTAGCATTTTTAAACTTCAGCAGAATTCCGAAGAACAATGGAAGTGTTCCATAGCATTTTTAAACTTCATCAGAATTCTGAAGAACAATGGAAATGATCCGTAACATTTTTAAACTTCAGCAGAATTCCCAAGAACAATGGAAGAGTACCATAGAATTTATAAACTTCAGAAGAATTCTGAGAACAATGGAAGAGTTCCGTAGCATTTTTTAACTTCTGCAGAATTCCGAAGAACAATGGAAGAGTTCCGTAGCATTTTTAAACTTCAGCAGAATTCCGAAGAACAATGGAAGAGTTCCGTAGCATTTTTAAAATTCATCAGAATTCCAAAGAACAATGGAAAAGTTCCGTAGCATTTTTAAACTTCAGCAGAATTCCGAAGAACAATGGAAGAGTTCCGTAGCATTTTTAAACTTCAGCAGAATTCCGAAGAACAATGGAAGAGTTGCGTTGCAGTTTTAGGCTTCATCAGAATTCCGAAGAACAATGGAAGAGTTCCGTAGCATTTTTAAACTTCAGCAGAATTCAGAAGAACAATGTAAGAGTTCCGTAGCATTTTTAAACTTCAGCAGAATTCCGAAGAACAATGGAAGAGTTCCGTAGCATTTTTAATCTTCAGCAGAATTCCGAAGAACAATGGAAGAGTTCCGTTGCAGTTTTAAACTTCATCAGAATTCCGAAGAACAATGGAAGAGTTCCGTAGCATTTTTAAACTTCAGCAGAACTCAGAAGAACAATGGAAGAGTTCCGTAGCATTTTTAAACTTCAGCAGAATTCCGAAGAACAATGGAAGAGTTCCGTAGCATTTTTAAACTTCAGTAGAATTAAGAATAACAATGGAAGAGTTCCGTAGCATTTTTAAACTTCAGCAGAATTCTGCAAAGCAATGGAAGAGTTCCGTAGCATTTTTAAACTTCAGCAGAATTCCGAAGAAAAATCGAAGAGTTCCGTAGCATTTTGAAACTTCAGCAGAATTCCGAAGAACAATGGACGAGTTCCGTAGCATTTTTAAACTTCAGCAGAATTCCGAAGAACAATGGAAATGATCCGTAACATTTTTAAACTTCAGCAGAATTCCCAAGAACAATGGAAGAGTACCATAGAATTTATAAACTTCAGAAGAATTCTGAGAACAATGGAAGAGTTCCGTAGCATTTTTAAACTTCACAAGAATTCCACGAACAATGGAAGAGTTCCGTAGCATTTTTTAACTTCTGCAGAATTCCGAAGAACAATGGAAGAGTTCCGTAGCATTTTTAAACTTCAGCAGAATTCCGAAGAACAATGGAAGAGTTCCGTAGCATTTTTAAAATTCATCAGAATTCCAAAGAACAATGGAAAAGTTCCGTAGCATTTTTAAACTTCAGCAGAATTCCGAAGAACAATGGAAGAGTTCCGTAGCATTTTTAAACTTCAGCAGAATTCCGAGAACAATGGAAGAGTTCCGTAGCATTTTTAAACTTCACCAGAATTACTAGAACAATGGAAGAGTTCCGTAGCATTTTTAAACTTCAACAGAATTCCGAGAACAATGGAAGAGTTCCGTAGCATTTTTAAACTTCAGCAGAATTCCGAAGAACAATGGAAGAGTTCCGTAGCATTTTTAAACTTCATCAGAATTCCGAAGAACAATGGAAAAGTTCCGTAGCATTTTTAAACTTCACCAGAATTCCGAGAACAATGGAAGAGTTCCGTAGCATTTTTAAACTTCACCAGAATTACGAGAACAATGGAAGAGTTCTGTAGCATTTTTAAACTTCAACAGAATTCCGAGAACAATGGAAGAGTTCCGTAGCATTTTTAAACTTCAGCAGAATTCCGAAGAACAATGGAAGAGTTCCGTAGCATTTTTAAACTTCAGCAGAATTCCGAAGAACAATGGAAGTGTTCCATAGCATTTTTAAACTTCATCAGAATTCTGAAGAACAATGGAAGTGATCCGTAACATTTTTAAACTTCAGCAGAATACCCAAGAACAATGGAAGAGTACCGTAGCATTTATAAACTTCCTCAGAATTCCAAGAACAATGGAAGAGTTCCGTAGCATTTTTAAACTTCAGCAGAAATCCGAGAACAATGGAAGAGTTCCGCAGCAGTTTTAAACTTCACCAGAATTCCGAGAACAATAGAAGAGTTCCGTACCATTTTTAAACTTCACCAGAATTCCGAGAACAATGAAAGAGTTCCGTAGCATTTTTAAACTTCACCAGAATTCCGAGAACAATGGAAGAGTTCCGTAGCATTTTTAAACTTCAGCAGAATTCCGAGAACAATGGAAGAGTTCCGTAGCATTTTTAAACTTCAGCAGAATTCCGAAGAACAATAGAAGAGTTCCGAAGCATTTTTAAACTTCAGCAGAATTCCGAAGAACAATGGAAGAGTTCCGTTGCAGTTTTAGGCTTCATCAGAATTCCGAAGAACAATGGAAGAGTTCCGTAGCATTTTTAAACTTCAGCAGAATTCAGAAGAACAATGTAAGAGTTCCATAGCATTTTTAAACTTCATCAGAATTCCGAAGAACAATGGAAAAGTTCCGTAGCATTTTTAAACTTCATCAGAATTCCGAAGAACAATGGAAGAGTTCCGTAGCATTTTTAAACTTCAGCAGAATTCCGAAGAACAATGGAAGTGTTCCATAGCATTTTTAAACTTCATCAGAATTCTGAAGAACAATGGAAATGATCCGTAACATTTTTAAACTTCAGCAGAATTCCCAAGAACAATGGAAGAGTACCATAGAATTTATAAACTTCAGAAGAATTCTGAGAACAATGGAAGAGTTCCGTAGCATTTTTTAACTTCTGCAGAATTCCGAAGAACAATGGAAGAGTTCCGTAGCATTTTTAAACTTCAGCAGAATTCCGAAGAACAATGGAAGAGTTCCGTAGCATTTTTAAAATTCATCAGAATTCCAAAGAACAATGGAAAAGTTCCGTAGCATTTTTAAACTTCAGCAGAATTCCGAAGAACAATGGAAGAGTTCCGTAGCATTTTTAAACTTCAGCAGAATTCCGAAGAACAATGGAAGAGTTGCGTTGCAGTTTTAGGCTTCATCAGAATTCCGAAGAACAATGGAAGAGTTCCGTAGCATTTTTAAACTTCAGCAGAATTCAGAAGAACAATGTAAGAGTTCCGTAGCATTTTTAAACTTCAGCAGAATTCCGAAGAACAATGGAAGAGTTCCGTAGCATTTTTAAACTTCAGCAGAATTCCGAAGAACAATGGAAGAGTTCCGTTGCAGTTTTAAACTTCATCAGAATTCCGAAGAACAATGGAAGAGTTCCGTAGCATTTTTAAACTTCAGCAGAACTCAGAAGAACAATGGAAGAGTTCCGTAGCATTTTTAAACTTCAGCAGAATTCCGAAGAACAATGGAAGAGTTCCGTAGCATTTTTAAACTTCAGTAGAATTAAGAATAACAATGGAAGAGTTCCGTAGCATTTTTAAACTTCAGCAGAATTCTGCAAAGCAATGGAAGAGTTCCGTAGCATTTTTAAACTTCAGCAGAATTCCGAAGAAAAATCGAAGAGTTCCGTAGCATTTTGAAACTTCAGCAGAATTCCGAAGAACAATGGACGAGTTCCGTAGCATTTTTAAACTTCAGCAGAATTCCGAAGAACAATGGAAATGATCCGTAACATTTTTAAACTTCAGCAGAATTCCCAAGAACAATGGAAGAGTACCATAGAATTTATAAACTTCAGAAGAATTCTGAGAACAATGGAAGAGTTCCGTAGCATTTTTAAACTTCACAAGAATTCCACGAACAATGGAAGAGTTCCGTAGCATTTTTTAACTTCTGCAGAATTCCGAAGAACAATGGAAGAGTTCCGTAGCATTTTTAAACTTCAGCAGAATTCCGAAGAACAATGGAAGAGTTCCGTAGCATTTTTAAAATTCATCAGAATTCCAAAGAACAATGGAAAAGTTCCGTAGCATTTTTAAACTTCAGCAGAATTCCGAAGAACAATGGAAGAGTTCCGTAGCATTTTTAAACTTCAGCAGAATTCCGAGAACAATGGAAGAGTTCCGTAGCATTTTTAAACTTCACCAGAATTACTAGAACAATGGAAGAGTTCCGTAGCATTTTTAAACTTCAACAGAATTCCGAGAACAATGGAAGAGTTCCGTAGCATTTTTAAACTTCAGCAGAATTCCGAAGAACAATGGAAGAGTTCCGTAGCATTTTTAAACTTCATCAGAATTCCGAAGAACAATGGAAAAGTTCCGTAGCATTTTTAAACTTCACCAGAATTCCGAGAACAATGGAAGAGTTCCGTAGCATTTTTAAACTTCACCAGAATTACGAGAACAATGGAAGAGTTCTGTAGCATTTTTAAACTTCAACAGAATTCCGAGAACAATGGAAGAGTTCCGTAGCATTTTTAAACTTCAGCAGAATTCCGAAGAACAATGGAAGAGTTCCGTAGCATTTTTAAACTTCATCAGAATTCCGAAGAACAATGGAAAAGTTCCGTATCATTTTTAAACTTCAGCAGAATTCCGAAGAACAATGGAAGAGTTCCGTAGCATTTTTAAACTTCAGCAGAATTCCGAAGAACAATGGAAGTGTTCCATAGCATTTTTAAACTTCATCAGAATTCTGAAGAACAATGGAAGTGATCCGTAACATTTTTAAACTTCAGCAGAATACCAAAGAACAATGGAAGAGTACCGTAGCATTTATAAACTTCAGCAGAATTCTGAGAACAATGGAAGAGTTCCGTAGCATTTTAAACTTCAACAGAATTCCACGAACAATGGAAGAGTTCCGCAGCATTTTTAAACTTCAGCAGAAATCCGAGAACAATGGAAGAGTTCCGCAGCAGTTTTAAACTCCACCAGAATTCCGAGAACAATGGAAGAGTTCCGTACCATTTTTAAACTTCACCAGAATTCCGAGAACAATGGAAGAGTTCCGTACCATTTTTAAACTTCACCAGAATTCCCAGAACAATGGAAGAGTTCCGTAGCATTTTTAAACTTCAGCAGAATTCTGAAGAACAATGGAAGAGTTCCGTAGCATTTTTAAACTTCAGCAGAATTGCGAAGAACAATGGAAGTGTTCCATAGCATTTTTAAACTTCATCAGAATTCTGAAGAACAATGGAAGTGATCCGTAACATTTTTAAACTTCAGCAGAATACCCAAGAACAATGGAAGAGTACCGTAGCATTTATAAACTTCAGCAGAATTCTGAGAACAATGGAAGAGTTCCGTAGCATTTTAAACTTCAACAGAATTCCAAGAACAATGGAAGAGTTCCGTAGCATTTTTAAACTTCAGCAGAAATCCGAGAACAATGGAAGAGTTCCGCAGAAGTTTTAAACTTCACCAGAATTCCGAGAACAATGGAAGAGTTCCGTACCATTTTTAAGCTTCACCAGAATTCCTAGAACAATGGAAGAGTTCCGTAGCATTTTTAAACTTCAACAGAATTCCGAGAACAATGGAAGAGTTCCGTAGCATTTTTAAACTTCAGCAGAATTCCGAAGAACAATGGAAGAGTTCCGTAGCATTTTTAAACTTCACCAGAATTACGAGAACAATGGAAGAGTTCCGTAGCATTTTTAAACTTCAACAGAATTCCGAGAACAATGGAAGAGTTCCGTAGCATTTTTAAACTTCAGCAGAATTCCGAAGAACAATGGAAGAGTTCCGTAGCATTTTTAAACTTCATCAGAATTCCGAAGAACAATGGAAAAGTTCCGTAGCATTTTTAAACTTCAGCAGAATTCCGAAGAACAATGGAAGAGTTCCGTAGCATTTTTAAACTTCAGCAGAATTCCAAGAACAATGGAAGTGTTCCATAGCATTTTTAAACTTCATCAGAATTCTGAAGAACAATGGAAGTGATCCGTAACATTTTTAAACTTCAGCAGAATACCCAAGAACAATGGAAGAGTACCGTAGCATTTATAAACTTCAGCAGAATTCTGAGAACAATGGAAGAGTTCCGTAGCATTTTAAACTTCAACAGAATTCCAAGAACAATGGAAGAGTTCCGTAGCATTTTTAAACTTCAGCAGAAATCCGAGTACAATGGAAGAGTTCCGCAGCAGTTTTAAACTTCACCAGAATTCCGAGAACAATGGAAGAGTTCCGTACCATTTTTAAACTTCACCAGAATTCCGAGAACAATGGAAGAGTTCCGTACCATTTTTAAACTTCACCAGAATTCCCAGAACAATGGAAGAGTTCCGTAGCATTTTTAAACTTCAGCAGAATTCTGAAGAACAATGGAAGAGTTCCGTAGCATTTTTAAACTTCAGCAGAATTGTGAAGAACAATGGAAGTGTTCCATAGCATTTTTAAACTTCATCAGAATTCTGAAGAACAATGGAAGTGATCCGTGACATTTTTAAACTTCAGCAGAATACCCAAGAACAATGGAAGAGTACCGTAGCATTTATAAACTTCAGCAGAATTCTGAGAACAATGGAAAAGTTCCGTAGCATTTTAAACTTCAACAGAATTCCAAGAACAATGGAAGAGTTCCGTAGCATTTTTAAACTTCAGCAGAAATCCGAGAACAATGGAAGAGTTCCGCAGCAGTTTTAAACTTCACCAGAATTCCGAGAACAATGGAAGAGTTCCGTACCATTTTTAAGCTTCACCAGAATTCCGAGAACAATGGAAGAGTTCCGTAGCATTTTTAAACTTCAACAGAATTCCGAGAACAATGGAAGAGTTCCGTAGCATTTTTAAACTTCAGCAGAATTCCGAAGAACAATGGAAGAGTTCCGTAGCATTTTTAAACTTCACCAGAATTACGAGAACAATGGAAGAGTTCCGTAGCATTTTTAAACTTCAACAGAATTCCGAGAACAATGGAAGAGTTCCGTAGCATTTTTAAACTTCAGCAGAATTCCGAAGAACAATGGAAGAGTTCCGTAGCATTTTTAAACTTCATCAGAATTCTGAAGAACAATGGAAAAGTTCCGTAGCATTTTTAAACTTCAGCAGAATTCCGAAGAACAATGGAAGAGTTCCGTAGCATTTTTAAACTTCAGCAGAATTCCGAAGAACAATGGAAGTGTTCCATAGCATTTTTAAACTTCATCAGAATTCTGAAGAACAATGGAAGTGATCCGTAACATTTTTAAACTTCAGCAGAATACCCAAGAACAATGGAAGAGTACCGTAGCATTTATAAACTTCAGCAGAATTCTGAGAACAATGGAAGAGTTCCGTAGCATTTTAAACTTCAACAGAATTCCAAGAACAATGGAAGAGTTCCGTAGCATTTTTAAACTTCAGCAGAAATCCGAGAACAATGGAAGAGTTCCGCAGCAGTTTTAAACTTCACCAGAATTCCGAGAACAATGGAAGAGTTCCGTACCATTTTTAAACTTCACCAGAATTCCGAGAACAATGGAAGAGTTCCGAACCATTTTTAAACTTCACCAGAATTCCCAGAACAATGGAAGAGTTCCGTAGCATTTTTAAACTTCAGCAGAATTCTGAAGAACAATGGAAGAGTTCCGTAGCATTTTTAAACTTCAGCAGAATTGCGAAGAACAATGGAAGTGTTCCATAGCATTTTTAAACTTCATCAGAATTCTGAAGAACAATGGAAGTGATCCGTAACATTTTTAAACTTCAGCAGAATACCCAAGAACAATGGAAGAGTACCGTAGCATTTATAAACTTCAGCAGAATTCTGAGAACAATGGAAGAGTTCCGTAGCATTTTAAACTTCAACAGAATTCCAAGAACAATGGAAGAGTTCCGTAGCATTTTTAAACTTCAGCAGAAATCCGAGAACAATGGAAGAGTTCCGCAGCAGTTTTAAACTTCACCAGAATTCCGAGAACAATGGAAGAGTTCCGTACCATTTTTAAGCTTCACCAGAATTCCGAGAACAATGGAAGAGTTCCGTAGCATTTTTAAACTTCAACAGAATTCCGAGAACAATGGAAGAGTTCCGTAGCATTTTTAAACTTCAGCAGAATTCCGAAGAACAATGGAAGAGTTCCGTAGCATTTTTAAACTTCACCAGAATTACGAGAACAATGGAAGAGTTCCGTAGCATTTTTAAACTTCAACAGAATTCCGAGAACAATGGAAGAGTTCCGTAGCATTTTTAAACTTCAGCAGAATTCCGAAGAACAATGGAAGAGTTCCGTAGCATTTTTAAACTTCATCAGAATTCCGAAGAACAATGGAAAAGTTCCGTCGCATTTTTAAACTTCAGCAGAATTCCGAAGAACAATGGAAGAGTTCCGTAGCATTTTTAAACTTCAGCAGAATTCCAAGAACAATGGAAGTGTTCCATAGCATTTTTAAACTTCATCAGAATTCTGAAGAACAATGGAAGTGATCCGTAACATTTTTAAACTTCAGCAGAATACCCAAGAACAATGGAAGAGTACCGTAGCATTTATAAACTTCAGCAGAATTCTGAGAACAATGGAAGAGTTCCGTAGCATTTTAAACTTCAACAGAATTCCAAGAACAATGGAAGAGTTCCGTAGCATTTTTAAACTTCAGCAGAAATCCGAGTACAATGGAAGAGTTCCGCAGCAGTTTTAAACTTCACCAGAATTCCGAGAACAATGGAAGAGTTCCGTACCATTTTTAAACTTCACCAGAATTCCGAGAACAATGGAAGAGTTCCGTACCATTTTTAAACTTCACCAGAATTCCCAGAACAATGGAAGAGTTCCGTAGCATTTTTAAACTTCAGCAGAATTCTGAAGAACAATGGAAGAGTTCCGTAGCATTTTTAAACTTCAGCAGAATTGTGAAGAACAATGGAAGTATTCCATAGCATTTTTAAACTTCATCAGAATTCTGAAGAACAATGGAAGTGATCCGTGACATTTTTAAACTTCAGCAGAATACCCAAGAACAATGGAAGAGTACCGTAGCATTTATAAACTTCAGCAGAATTCTGAGAACAATGGAAAAGTTCCGTAGCATTTTAAACTTCAACAGAATTCCAAGAACAATGGAAGAGTTCCGTAGCATTTTTAAACTTCAGCAGAAATCCGAGAACAATGGAAGAGTTCCGCAGCAGTTTTAAACTTCACCAGAATTCCGAGAACAATGGAAGAGTTCCGTACCATTTTTAAGCTTCACCAGAATTCCGAGAACAATGGAAGAGTTCCGTAGCATTTTTAAACTTCAACAGAATTCCGAGAACAATGGAAGAGTTCCGTAGCATTTTTAAACTTCAGCAGAATTCCGAAGAACAATGGAAGAGTTCCGTAGCATTTTTAAACTTCACCAGAATTACGAGAACAATGGAAGAGTTCCGTAGCATTTTTAAACTTCAACAGAATTCCGAGAACAATGGAAGAGTTCCGTAGCATTTTTAAACTTCAGTAGAATTCCGAAGAACAATGGAAGAGTTCCGTAGCATTTTTAAACTTCATCAGAATTCTGAAGAACAATGGAAAAGTTCCGTAGCATTTTTAAACTTCAGCAGAATTCCGAAGAACAATGGAAGAGTTCCGTAGCATTTTTAAACTTCAGCAGAATTCCGAAGAACAATGGAAGTGTTCCATAGCATTTTTAAACTTCATCAGAATTCTGAAGAACAATGGAAGTGATCCGTAACATTTTTAAACTTCAGCAGAATACCCAAGAACAATGGAAGAGTACCGTAGCATTTATAAACTTCAGCAGAATTCTGAGAACAATGGAAGAGTTCCGTAGCATTTTAAACTTCAACAGAATTCCAAGAACAATGGAAGAGTTCCGTAGCATTTTTAAACTTCAGCAGAAATCCGAGAACAATGGAAGAGTTCCGCAGCAGTTTTAAACTTCACCAGAATTCCGAGAACAATGGAAGAGTTCCGTACCATTTTTAAACTTCACCAGAATTCCGAGAACAATGGAAGAGTTCCGAACCATTTTTAAACTTCACCAGAATTCCCAGAACAATGGAAGAGATCCGTAGCATTTTTAAACTTCAGCAGAATTCTGAAGAACAATGGAAGAGTTCCGTAGCATTTTTAAACTTCAGCAGAATTGCGAAGAACAATGGAAGTGTTCCATAGCATTTTTAAACTTCATCAGAATTCTGAAGAACAATGGAAGTGATCCGTAACATTTTTAAACTTCAGCAGAATACCCAAGAACAATGGAAGAGTACCGTAGCATTTATAAACTTCAGCAGAATTCTGAGAACAATGGAAGAGTTCCGTAGCATTTTAAACTTCAACAGAATTCCAAGAACAATGGAAGAGTTCCGTAGCATTTTTAAACTTCAGCAGAAATCCGAGAACAATGGAAGAGTTCCGCAGCAGTTTTAAACTTCACCAGAATTCCGAGAACAATGGAAGAGTTCCGTACCATTTTTAAGCTTCACCAGAATTCCGAGAACAATGGAAGAGTTCCGTAGCATTTTTAAACTTCACCAGAATTCCGAGAACAATGGAAGTGTTCCGTAGCATTTTTAAACTTCAGCAGAATTCCGAAGAACAATGGAAGAGTTCCGTAGCATTTTTAAACTTCAGCAGAATTCTGAAGAACAATGGAAGAGTTCCGTAGCATTTTTAAACTTCAGTAGAATTAAGAATAACAATGGAAGAGTTCCGTAGCATTTTTAAACTTCACCAGAATTCCGTGAACAATGGAAGAGTACCGTAGCATTTTTAAACTTCAGCAGAATTCCGAAGAACAAAGAAAGTGTTCCGTAGCATTTTTAAACTTCAGCAGATTTCCGAAGAACAATGGAAGAGTTCCGTAGCATTTTTAAACTTCAGCAGAATTCTGCAAAGCAATGGAAGAGTTCCGTAGCATTTTTAAACTTCAGCAGAATTCCGAAGAACAATCGAAGAGATCCGTAGCATTTTTAAACTTCTGCAGAATTCCGAAGAACAATGGAAGAGTTCCGTAGCATTTTTAAACTTCAGCAGAATTCTGAAGAACAATGGAAGAGTTCCGTAGCCTTTTTAAACTTCGTCAGAATTCCGAAGAACAATGGAAAAGTTCCGTAACATTTTTATACTTCAGCAGAATTCCGAGAACAATGGAAGAGTTCCATAGCATTTTTAAACTTCAGCAGAATTCCGAAGAACAATGGAAGAGTTCCGTAGCATTTTTAAACTTCAGCAGAATTCCGAGAACAATGGAAGAGTTCCGTAGCATTTTTAAACTTCACCAGAATTCCAAGAACAATGGAAGAGTTCCGTAGCATTTTTAAACTTCAGCAGAATTCTGAGAACAATGGAAGAGTTCCGTAGCATTTTTAAACTTCAGCAGAATTCCGAAGAACAATGGAAGAGTTCCGAAGCATTTTTAAACTTCAGCAGAATTCCGAAGAACAATGGAAGAGTTCCGTAGCATTTTTAAACTTCAGCAGAAATCCGAGAACAATGGAAGAGTTCCGCAGCAGTTTTAAACTTCACCAGAATTCCGAGGACAATAGAAGAGTTCCGTACCATTTTTAAACTTCACCAGAATTCCGAGAACAATGAAAGAGTTCCGTAGCATTTTTAAACTTCACCAGAATTCCGAGAACAATGGAAGAGTTCCGTAGCATTTTTAAACTTCAGCAGAATTCCGAGAACAATGGAAGAGTTCCGTAGCATTTTTAAGCTTCAGCAGAATTCCGAAGAACAATAGAAGAGTTCCGAAGCATTTTTAAACTTCAGCAGAATTCCGAAGAACAATGGAAGAGTTCCGTTGCAGTTTTAGGCTTCATCAGAATTCCGAAGAACAATGGAAGAGTTCCGTAGCATTTTTAAACTTCAGCAGAATTCAGAAGAACAATGTAAGAGTTCCATAGCATTTTTAAACTTCATCAGAATTCCGAAGAACAATGGAAAAGTTCCGTAGCATTTTTAAACTTCATCAGAATTCCGAAGAACAATGGAAGAGTTCCGTAGCATTTTTAAACTTCAGCAGAATTCCGAAGAACAATGGAAGTGTTCCATAGCATTTTTAAACTTCATCAGAATTCTGAAGAACAATGGAAATTATCCGTAACATTTTTAAACTTCAGCAGAATTCCCTAGAACAATGGAAGAGTACCATAGAATTTATAAACTTCAGAAGAATTCTGAGAACAATGGAAGAGTTCCGTAGCATTTTTTAACTTCTGCAGAATTCCGAAGAACAATGGAAGAGTTCCGTAGCATTTTTAAACTTCAGCAGAATTCCGAAGAACAATGGAAGAGTTCCGTAGCATTTTTAAAATTCATCAGAATTCCAAAGAACAATGGAAAAGTTCCGTAGCATTTTTAAACTTCAGCAGAATTCCGAAGAACAATGGAAGAGTTCCGTAGCATTTTTAAACTTCAGCAGAATTCCGAAGAACAATGGAAGAGTTGCGTTGCAGTTTTAGGCTTCATCAGAATTCCGAAGAACAATGGAAGAGTTCCGTAGCATTTTTAAACTTCAGCAGAATTCAGAAGAACAATGTAAGAGTTCCGTAGCATTTTTAAACTTCAGCAGAATTCCGAAGAACAATGGAAGAGTTCCGTAGCATTTTTAAACTTCAGCAGAATTCCGAAGAACAATAGAAGAGTTCCGTTGCAGTTTTAAACTTCATCAGAATTCCGAAGAACAATGGAAGAGTTCCGTAGCATTTTTAAACTTCAGCAGAACTCAGAAGAACAATGGAAGAATTCCGTAGCATTTTTAAACTTCAGCAGAATTCCGAAGAACAATGGAAGAGTTCCGTAGCATTTTTAAACTTCAGTAGAATTAAGAATAACAATGGAAGAGTTCCGTAGCATTTTTAAACTTCAGCAGAATTCTGCAAAGCAATGGAAGAGTTCCGTAGCATTTTTAAACTTCAGCAGAATTCCGAAGAAAAATCGAAGAGTTCCGTAGCATTTTTAAACTTCAGCAGAATTCCGAAGAACAATGGAGGAGTTCCGTAGCATTTTTAAACTTCAGCAGAAATCCGAAGAACAATGGAAATGATCCGTAACATTTTTAAACTTCAGCAGAATTCCCAAGAACAATGGAAGAGTACCATAGAATTTATAAACTTCAGAAGAATTCTGAGAACAATGGAAGAGTTCCGTAGCATTTTTAAACTTCACAAGAATTCCGCGAACAATGGAAGAGTTCCGTAGCATTTTTTAACTTCTGCAGAATTCCGAAGAACAATGGAAGAGTTCCGTAGCATTTTTAAACTTCAGCAGAATTCCGAAGAACAATGGAAGAGTTCCGTAGCATTTATAAAATTCATCAGAATTCCAAAGAACAATGGAAAAGTTCCGTAGCATTTTTAAACTTCAGCAGAATTCCGAAGAACAATGGAAGAGTTCCGTAGCATTTTTAAACTTCAGCAGAATTCCGAGAACAATGGAAGAGTTCCGTAGCATTTTTAAACTTCACCAGAATTACTAGAACAATGGAAGAGTTCCGTAGCATTTTTAAACTTCAACAGAATTCCGAGAACAATGGAAGAGTTCCGTAGCATTTTTAAACTTCAGCAGAATTCCGAAGAACAATGGAAGAGTTCCGTAGCATTTTTAAACTTCATCAGAATTCCGAAGAACAATGGAAAAGTTCCGTAGCATTTTTAAACTTCACCAGAATTCCGAGAAAAATGGAAGAGTTCCGTAGCATTTTTAAACTTCACCAGAATTACGAGAACAATGGAAGAGTTCTGTAGCATTTTTAAACTTCAACAGAATTCCGAGAACAATGGAAGAGTTCCGTAGCATTTTTAAACTTCAGCAGAATTCCGAAGAACAATGGAAGAGTTCCGTAGCATTTTTAAACTTCATCAGAATTCCGAAGAACAATGGAAAAGTTCCGTATCATTTTTAAACTTCAGCAGAATTCCGAAGAACAATGGAAGAGTTCCGTAGCATTTTTAAACTTCAGCAGAATTCCGAAGAACAATGGAAGTGTTCCATAGCATTTTTAAACTTCATCAGAATTCTGAAGAACAATGGAAGTGATCCGTAACATTTTTAAACTTCAGCAGAATACCAAAGAACAATGGAAGAGTACCGTAGCATTTATAAACTTCAGCAGAATTCTGAGAACAATGGAAGAGTTCCGTAGCATTTTAAACTTCAACAGAATTCCACGAACAATGGAAGAGTTCCGCAGCATTTTTAAACTTCAGCAGAAATCCGAGAACAATGGAAGAGTTCCGCAGCAGTTTTAAACTTCACCAGAATTCCGAGAACAATGGAAGAGTTCCGTACCATTTTTAAACTTCAGCAGAATTCCGAGAACAATGGAAGAGTTCCGTACCATTTTTAAACTTCACCAGAATTCCCAGAACAATGGAAGAGTTCCGTAGCATTTTTAAACTTCAGCAGAATTCTGAAGAACAATGGAAGAGTTCCGTAGCATTTTTAAACTTCAGCAGTATTGCGAAGAACAATGGAAGTGTTCCATAGCATTTTTAAACTTCATCAGAATTCTGAAGAACAATGGAAGTGATCCGTAACATTTTTAAACTTCAGCAGAATACCCAAGAACAATGGAAGAGTACCGTAGCATTTATAAACTTCAGCAGAATTCTGAGAACAATGGAAGAGTTCCGTAGCATTTTAAACTTCAACAGAATTCCAAGAACAATGGAAGAGTTCCGTAGCATTTTTAAACTTCAGCAGAAATCCGAGAACAATGGAAGAGTTCCGCAGCAGTTTTAAACTTCACCAGAATTCCGAGAACAATGGAAGAGTTCCGTACCATTTTTAAGCTTCACCAGAATTCCGAGAACAATGGAAGAGTTCCGTAGCATTTTTAAACTTCAACAGAATTCCGAGAACAATGGAAGAGTTCCGTAGCATTTTTAAACTTCAGCAGAATTCCGAAGAACAATGGAAGAGTTCCGTAGCATTTTTAAACTTCACCAGAATTACGAGAACAATGGAAGAGTTCCGTAGCATTTTTAAACTTCAACAGAATTCCGAGAACAATGGAAGAGTTCCGTAGCATTTTTAAACTTCAGCAGAATTCCGAAGAACAATGGAAGAGTTCCGTAGCATTTTTAAACTTCATCAGAATTCCGAAGAACAATGGAAAAGTTCCGTAGCATTTTTAAACTTCAGCAGAATTCCGAAGAACAATGGAAGAGTTCCGTAGCATTTTTAAACTTCAGCAGAATTCCAAGAACAATGGAAGTGTTCCATAGCATTTTTAAACTTCATCAGAATTCTGAAGAACAATGGAAGTGATCCGTAACATTTTTAAACTTCAGCAGAATACCCAAGAACAATGGAAGAGTACCGTAGCATTTATAAACTTCAGCAGAATTCTGAGAACAATGGAAGAGTTCCGTAGCATTTTAAACTTCAACAGAATTCCAAGAACAATGGAAGAGTTCCGTAGCATTTTTAAACTTCAGCAGAAATCCGAGTACAATGGAAGAGTTCCGCAGCAGTTTTAAACTTCACCAGAATTCCGAGAACAATGGAAGAGTTCCGTACCATTTTTAAACTTCACCAGAATTCCGAGAACAATGGAAGAGTTCCGTACCATTTTTAAACTTCACCAGAATTCCCAGAACAATGGAAGAGTTCCGTAGCATTTTTAAACTTCAGCAGAATTCTGAAGAACAATGGAAGAGTTCCGTAGCATTTTTAAACTTCAGCAGAATTGTGAAGAACAATGGAAGTGTTCCATAGCATTTTTAAACTTCATCAGAATTCTGAAGAACAATGGAAGTGATCCGTAACATTTTTAAACTTCAGCAGAATACCCAAGAACAATGGAAGAGTACCGTAGCATTTATAAACTTCAGCAGAATTCTGAGAACAATGGAAAAGTTCCGTAGCATTTTAAACTTCAACAGAATTCCAAGAACAATGGAAGAGTTCCGTAGCATTTTTAAACTTCAGCAGAAATCCGAGAACAATGGAAGAGTTCCACAGCAGTTTTAAACTTCACCAGAATTCCGAGAACAATGGAAGAGTTCCGTACCATTTTTAAGCTTCACCAGAATTCCGAGAACAATGGAAGAGTTCCGTAGCATTTTTAAACTTCAACAGAATTCCGAGAACAATGGAAGAGTTCCGTAGCATTTTTAAACTTCAGCAGAATTCCGAAGAACAATGGAAGAGTTCCGTAGCATTTTTAAACTTCACCAGAATTACGAGAACAATGGAAGAGTTCCGTAGCATTTTTAAACTTCAACAGAATTCCGAGAACAATGGAAGAGTTCCGTAGCATTTTTAAACTTCAGCAGAATTCCGAAGAACAATGGAAGAGTTCCGTAGCATTTTTAAACTTCATCAGAATTCTGAAGAACAATGGAAAAGTTCCGTAGCATTTTTAAACTTCAGCAGAATTCCGAAGAACAATGGAAGAGTTCCGTAGCATTTTTAAACTTCAGCAGAATTCCGAAGAACAATGGAAGTGTTCCATAGCATTTTTAAACTTCATCAGAATTCTGAAGAACAATGGAAGTGATCCGTAACATTTTTAAACT
Organism: Phyllobates terribilis; assembly: GCF_046119375.1. Classification (NCBI taxonomy): domain Eukaryota; kingdom Metazoa; phylum Chordata; class Amphibia; order Anura; family Dendrobatidae; genus Phyllobates; species Phyllobates terribilis. The sequence goes on along the minus strand of NW_027363782.1, from coordinate 438,676 downwards.
TCAGCAGAATACCCAAGAACAATGGAAGAGTACCGTAGCATTTATAAACTTCAGCAGAATTCTGAGAACAATGGAAGAGTTCCGTAGCATTTTAAACTTCAACAGAATTCCAAGAACAATGGAAGAGTTCCGTAGCATTTTTAAACTTCAGCAGAAATCCGAGAACAATGGAAGAGTTCCGCAGCAGTTTTAAACTTCACCAGAATTCCGAGAACAATGGAAGAGTTCCGTACCATTTTTAAACTTCACCAGAATTCCGAGAACAATGGAAGAGTTCCGTACCATTTTTAAACTTCACCAGAATTCCCAGAACAATGGAAGAGTTCCGTAGCATTTTTAAACTTCAGCAGAATTCTGAAGAACAATGGAAGAGTTCCGTAGCATTTTTAAACTTCAGCAGAATTGCGAAGAACAATGGAAGTGTTCCATAGCATTTTTAAACTTCATCAGAATTCTGAAGAACAATGGAAGTGATCCGTAACATTTTTAAACTTCAGCAGAATACCCAAGAACAATGGAAGAGTACCGTAGCATTTATAAACTTCAGCAGAATTCTGAGAACAATGGAAGAGTTCCGTAGCATTTTAAACTTCAACAGAATTCCAAGAACAATGGAAGAGTTCCGTAGCATTTTTAAACTTCAGCAGAAATCCGAGAACAATGGAAGAGTTCCGCAGCAGTTTTAAACTTCACCAGAATTCCGAGAACAATGGAAGAGTTCCGTAGCATTTTTAAACTTCAGCAGAATTCCGAAGAACAATGGAAGAGTTCCGTAGCATTTTTAAACTTCAGCAGAATTCTGAAGAACAATGGAAGAGTTCCGTAGCATTTTTAAACTTCAGTAGAATTAAGAATAACAATGGAAGAGTTCCGTAGCATTTTTAAACTTCACCAGAATTCCGTGAACAATGGAAGAGTACCGTAGCATTTTTAAACTTCAGCAGAATTCCGAAGAACAAAGAAAGTGTTCCGTAGCATTTTTAAACTTCAGCAGATTTCCGAAGAACAATGGAAGAGTTCCGTAGCATTTTTAAACTTCAGCAGAATTCTGCAAAGCAATGGAAGAGTTCCGTAGCATTTTTAAACTTCAGCAGAATTCCGAAGAACAATCGAAGAGATCCGTAGCATTTTTAAACTTCTGCAGAATTCCGAAGAACAATGGAAGAGTTCCGTAGCATTTTTAAACTTAAGCAGAATTCTGAAGAACAATGGAAGAGTTCCGTAGCCTTTTTAAACTTCGTCAGAATTCCGAAGAACAATGGAAAAGTTCCGTAACATTTTTATACTTCAGCAGAATTCCGAGAACAATGGAAGAGTTCCATAGCATTTTTAAACTTCAGCAGAATTCCGAAGAACAATGGAAGAGTTCCGTAGCATTTTTAAACTTCAGCAGAATTCCGAAGAACAATGGAAGAGTTCCGTAGCATTTTTAAACTTCAGCAGAATTCCGAGAACAATGGAAGAGTTCCGTAGCATTTTTAAACTTCACCAGAATTCCAAGAACAATGGAAGAGTTCCGTAGCATTTTTAAACTTCAGCAGAATTCTGAGAACAATGGAAGAGTTCCGTAGCATTTTTAAACTTCAGCAGAATTCCGAAGAACAATGGAAGAGTTCCGAAGCATTTTTAAACTTCAGCAGAATTCCGAAGAACAATGGAAGAGTTCCGGTGCAGTTTTAGGCTTCATCAGAATTCCGAAGAAAAATGGAAGAGTTCCGTAGCATTTTTAAACTTCAGCAGAATTCAGAAGAACAATGTAAGAGTTCCGTAGCATTTTTAAACTTCATCAGAATTCCGAAGAACAATGGAAAAGTTCCGTAGCATTTTTAAACTTCAGCAGAATTACAAAGAACAATGGAAGAGTTCCGTAGCATTTTTAAACTTCAGCAGAATTCCGAAGAACAATGGAAGTGTTCCATAGCATTTTTAAACTTCATCAGAATTCTGAAGAACAATGGAAATGATCCGTAACATTTTTAAACTTCAGCAGAATTCCCAAGAACAATGGAAGAGTACCATAGAATTTATAAACTTCAGAAGAATTCTGAGAACAATGGAAGAGTTCCGTAGCATTTTTTAACTTCTGCAGAATTCCGAAGAACAATGGAAGAGTTCCGTAGCATTTTTAAAATTCATCAGAATTCCAAAGAACAATGGAAAAGTTCCGTAGCATTTTTAAACTTCAGCAGAATTCCGAAGAACAATGGAAGAGTTCCGTAGCATTTTTAAACTTCAGCAGAATTCCGAGAACAATGGAAGAGTTCCGTAGCATTTTTAAACTTCACCAGAATTACGAGAACAATGGAAGAGTTCCGTAGCATTTTTAAACTTCAACAGAATTCCGAGAACAATGGAAGAGTTCCGTAGCATTTTTAAACTTCAGCAGAATTCCGAAGAACAATGGAAGAGTTCCGTAGCATTTTTAAACTTCATCAAAATTCCGAAGAACAATGGAAAAGTTCCGTAGCATTTTTAAACTTCAGCAGAATTCCGAAGAACAATGGAAGAGTTCCGTAGCATTTTTAAACTTCAGCAGAATTCCGAAGAACAATGGAAGTGTTCCATAGCATTTTTAAACTTCATCAGAATTCTGAAGAACAATGGAAGTGATCCGTAACATTTTTAAGCTTCAGCAGAATACCCAAGAACAATGGAAGAGTACCGTAGCATTTATAAACTTCCGCAGAATTCCAAGAACAATGGAAGAGTTCCGTAGCATTTTTAAACTTCAGCAGAAATCCTAGAACAATGGAAGAGTTCCGCAGCAGTTTTAAACTTCACCAGAATTCCGAGAACAATAGAAGAGTTCCGTACCATTTTTAAACTTCACCAGAATTCCGAGAACAATGAAAGAGTTCCGTAGCATTTTTAAACTTCACCAGAATTCCGAGAACAATGGAAGAGTTACGTAGCATTTTTAAACTTCAGCAGAATTCCGAGAACAATGGAAGAGTTCCGTAGCATTTTTAAACTTCAGCAGAATTCCGAAGAACAATAGAAGAGTTCCGAAGCATTTTTAAACTTCAGCAGAATTCCGAAGAACAATGGAAGAGTTCCGTTGCAGTTTTAGGCTTCATCAGAATTCCGAAGAACAATGGAAGAGTTCCGTAGCATTTTTAAACTTCAGCAGAATTCAGAAGAACAATGTAAGAGTTCCATAGCATTTTTAAACTTCATCAGAATTCCGAAGAACAATGGAAAAGTTCCGTAGCATTTTTAAACTTCATCAGAATTCCGAAGAACAATGGAAGAGTTCCGTAGCATTTTTAAACTTCAGCAGAATTCCGAAGAACAATGGAAGTGTTCCATAGCATTTTTAAACTTCATCAGAATTCTGAAGAACAATGGAAATGATCCGTAACATTTTTAAACTTCAGCAGAATTCCCAAGAACAATGGAAGAGTACCATAGAATTTATAAACTTCAGAAGAATTCTGAGAACAATGGAAGAGTTCCGTAGCATTTTTTAACTTCTGCAGAATTCCGAAGAACAATGGAAGAGTTCCGTAGCATTTTTAAACTTCAGCAGAATTCCGAAGAACAATGGAAGAGTTCCGTAGCATTTTTAAAATTTATCAGAATTCCAAAGAACAATGGAAAAGTTCCGTAGCATTTTTAAACTTCAGCAGAATTCCGAAGAACAATGGAAGAGTTCCGTAGCATTTTTAAACTTCAGCAGAATTCCGAAGAACAATGGAAGAGTTGCGTTGCAGTTTTAGGCTTCATCAGAATTCCGAAGAACAATGGAAGAGTTCCGTAGCATTTTTAAACTTCAGCAGAATTCAGAAGAACAATGTAAGAGTTCCGTAGCATTTTTAAACTTCAGCAGAATTCCGAAGAACAATGGAAGAGTTCCGTAGCATTTTTAAACTTCAGCAGAATTCCGAAGAACAATGGAAGAGTTCCGTTGCAGTTTTAAACTTCATCAGAATTCCGAAGAACAATGGAAGAGTTCCGTAGCATTTTTAAACTTCAGCAGAACTCAGAAGAACAATGGAAGAGTTCCGTAGCATTTTTAAACTTCAGCAGAATTCCGAAGAACAATGGAAGAGTTCCGTAGCATTTTTAAACTTCAGTAGAATTAAGAATAACAATGGAAGAGTTCCGTAGCATTTTTAAACTTCAGCAGAATTCTGCAAAGCAATGGAAGAGTTCCGTAGCATTTTTAAACTTCAGCAGAATTCCGAAGAAAAATCGAAGAGTTCCGTAGCATTTTTAAACTTCAGCAGAATTCCGAAGAACAATGGAGGAGTTCCGTAGCATTTTTAAACTTCAGCAGAATTCCGAAGAACAATGGAAATGATCCGTAACATTTTTAAACTTCAGCAGAATTCCCAAGAACAATGGAAGAGTACCATAGAATTTATAAACTTCAGAAGAATTCTGAGAACAATGGAAGAGTTCCGTAGCATTTTTAAACTTCACAAGAATTCCACGAACAATGGAAGAGTTCCGTAGCATTTTTTAACTTCTGCAGAATTCCGAAGAACAATGGAAGAGTTCCGTAGCATTTTTAAACTTCAACAGAATTCCGAGAACAATGGAAGAGTTCCGTAGCATTTTTAAACTTCAGCAGAATTCCGAAGAACAATGGAAGAGTTCCGTAGCATTTTTAAACTTCATCAGAATTCCGAAGAACAATGGAAAAGTTCCGTAGCATTTTTAAACTTCACCAGAATTCCGAGAACAATGGAAGAGTTCCGTAGCATTTTTAAACTTCACCAGAATTACGAGAACAATGGAAAAGTTCTGTAGCATTTTTAAACTTCAACAGAATTCCGAGAACAATGGAAGAGTTCCGTAGCATTTTTAAACTTCAGCAGAATTCCGAAGAACAATGGAAGAGTTCCGTAGCATTTTTAAACTTCATCAGAATTCCGAAGAACAATGGAAAAGTTCAGTATCATTTTTAAACTTCAGCAGAATTCCGAAGAACAATGGAAGAGTTCCGTAGCATTTTTAAACTTCAGCAGAATTCCGAAGAACAATGGAAGTGTTCCATAGCATTTTTAAACTTCATCAGAATTCTGAAGAACAATGGAAGTGATCCGTAACATTTTTAAACTTCAGCAGAATACCCAAGAACAATGGAAGAGTACCGTAGCATTTATAAACTTCAGCAGAATTCTGAGAACAATGGAAGAGTTCCGTAGCATTTTAAACTTCAACAGAATTCCACGAACAATGGAAGAGTTCCGCAGCATTTTTAAACTTCAGCAGAAATCCGAGAACAATGGAAGAGTTCCGCAGCAGTTTTAAACTTCACCAGAATTCCGAGAACAATGGAAGAGTTCCGTACCATTTTTAAACTTCACCAGAATTCCGAGAACAATGGAAGAGTTCCGTACCATTTTTAAACTTCACCAGAATTCCCAGAACAATGGAAGAGTTCCGTAGCATTTTTAAACTTCAGCAGAATTCTGAAGAACAATGGAAGAGTTCCGTAGCATTTTTAAACTTCAGCAGAATTGCGAAGAACAATGGAAGTGTTCCATAGCATTTTTAAACTTCATCAGAATTCTGAAGAACAATGGAAGTGATCCGTAACATTTTTAAACTTCAGAAGAATACCCAAGAACAATGGAAGAGTACCGTAGCATTTATAAATTTCAGCAGAATTCTGAGAACAATGGAAGAGTTCCGTAGCATTTTAAACTTCAACAGAATTCCAAGAACAATGGAAGAGTTCCGTAGCATTTTTAAACTTCAGCAGAAATCCGAGAACAATGGAAGAGTTCCGCAGCAGTTTTAAACTTCACCAGAATTCCGAGAACAATGGAAGAGTTCCGTACCATTTTTAAGCTTCACCAGAATTCCGAGAACAATGGAAGAGTTCCGTAGCATTTTTAAACTTCAACTGAATTCCGAGAACAATGGAAGAGTTCCGTAGCATTTTTAAACTTCAGCAGAATTCCGAAGAACAATGGAAGAGTTCCGTAGCATTTTTAAACTTCACCAGAATTACGAGAACAATGGAAGAGTTCCGTAGCATTTTTAAACTTCAACAGAATTCCGAGAACAATGGAAGAGTTCCGTAGCATTTTTAAACTTCAGCAGAATTCCGAAGAACAATGGAAGAGTTCCGTAGCATTTTTAAACTTCATCAGAATTCCGAAGAACAATGGAAAAGTTCCGTAGCATTTTTAAACTTCAGCAGAATTCCGAAGAACAATGGAAGAGTTCCGTAGCATTTTTAAACTTCAGCAGAATTCCAAGAACAATGGAAGTGTTCCATAGCATTTTTAAACTTCATCAGAATTCTGAAGAACAATGGAAGTGATCCGTAACATTTTTAAACTTCAGCAGAATACCCAAGAACAATGGAAGAGTACCGTAGCATTTATAAACTTCAGCAGAATTCTGAGAACAATGGAAGAGTTCCGTAGCATTTTAAACTTCAACAGAATTCCAAGAACAATGGAAGAGTTCCGTAGCATTTTTAAACTTCAGCAGAAATCCGAGAACAATGGAAGAGTTCCGCAGCAGTTTTAAACTTCACCAGAATTCCGAGAACAATGGAAGAGTTCCGTACCATTTTTAAACTTCACCAGAATTCCGAGAACAATGGAAGAGTTCCGTACCATTTTTAAACTTCACCAGAATTCCCAGAACAATGGAAGAGTTCCGTAGCATTTTTAAACTTCAGCAGAATTCTGAAGAACAATGGAAGAGTTCCGTAGCATTTTTAAACTTCAGCAGAATTGCGAAGAACAATGGAAGTGTTCCATAGCATTTTTAAACTTCATCAGAATTCTGAAGAACAATGGAAGTGATCCGTAACATTTTTAAACTTCAGCAGAATACCCAAGAACAATGGAAGAGTACCGTAGCATTTATAAACTTCAGCAGAATTCTGAGAACAATGGAAGAGTTCCGTAGCATTTTAAACTTCAACAGAATTCCAAGAACAATGGAAGAGTTCCGTAGCATTTTTAAACTTCAGCAGAAATCCGAGAACAATGGAAGAGTTCCGCAGCAGTTTTAAACTTCACCAGAATTCCGAGAACAATGGAAGAGTTCCGTACCATTTTTAAGCTTCACCAGAATTCCGAGAACAATGGAAGAGTTCCGTAGCATTTTTAAACTTCACCAGAATTCCGAGAACAATGGAAGTGTTCCGTAGCATTTTTAAACTTCAGCAGAATTCCGAAGAACAATGGAAGAGTTCCGTAGCATTTTTAAACTTCAGCAGAATTCTGAAGAACAATGGAAGAGTTCCGTAGCATTTTTAAACTTCAGTAGAATTAAGAATAACAATGGAAGAGTTCCGTAGCATTTTTAAACTTCACCAGAATTCCGTGAACAATGGAAGAGTACCGTAGCATTTTTAAACTTCAGCAGAATTCCGAAGAACAAAGAAAGTGTTCCGTAGCATTTTTAAACTTCAGCAGATTTCCGAAGAACAATGGAAGAGTTCCGTAGCATTTTTAAACTTCAGCAGAATTCTGCAAAGAAATGGAAGAGTTCCGTAGCATTTTTAAACTTCAGCAGAATTCCGAAGAACAATCGAAGAGATCCGTAGCATTTTTAAACTTCTGCAGAATTCCGAAGAACAATGGAAGAGTTCCGTAGCATTTTTAAACTTCAGCAGAATTCTGAAGAACAATGGAAGAGTTCCGTAGCCTTTTTAAACTTCGTCAGAATTCCGAAGAACAATGGAAAAGTTCCGTAACATTTTTATACTTCAGCAGAATTCCGAGAACAATGGAAGAGTTCCATAGCATTTTTAAACTTCAGCAGAATTCCGAAGAACAATGGAAGAGTTCCGTAGCATTTTTAAACTTCAGCAGAATTCCGAAGAACAATGGAAGAGTTCCGTAGCATTTTTAAACTTCAGCAGAATTCCGAGAACAATGGAAGAGTTCCGTAGCATTTTTAAACTTCACCAGAATTCCCAGAACAATGGAAGAGTTCCGTAGCATTTTTAAACTTCAGCAGAATTCTGAGAACAATGGAAGAGTTCCGTAGCATTTTTAAACTTCAGCAGAATTCCGAAGAACAATGGAAGAGTTCCGAAGCATTTTTAAACTTCAGCAGAATTCCGAAGAACAATGGAAGAGTTCCGGTGCAGTTTTAGGCTTCATCAGAATTCCGAAGAAAAATGGAAGAGTTCCGTAGCATTTTTAAACTTCAGCAGAATTCAGAAGAACAATGGAAGTGTTCCATAGCATTTTTAAACTTCATCAGAATTCTGAAGAACAATGGAAGTGATCCGTAACATTTTTAAACTTCAGCAGAATACCCAAGAACAATGGAAGAGTACCGTAGCATTTATAAACTTCAGCAGAATTCTGAGAACAATGGAAGAGTTCCGTAGCATTTTAAACTTCAACAGAATTCCAAGAACAATGGAAGAGTTCCGTAGCATTTTTAAACTTCAGCAGAAATCCGAGAACAATGGAAGAGTTCCGCAGCAGTTTTAAACTTCACCAGAATTCCGAGAACAATGGAAGAGTTCCGTACCATTTTTAAGCTTCACCAGAATTCCGAGAACAATGGAAGAGTTCCGTAGCATTTTTAAACTTCACCAGAATTCCGAGAACAATGGAAGTGTTCCGTAGCATTTTTAAACTTCAGCAGAATTCCGAAGAACAATGGAAGAGTTCCGTAGCATTTTTAAACTTCAGTAGAATTAAGAATAACAATGGAAGAGTTCCGTAGCATTTTTAAACTTCACCAGAATTCCGAAGAACAAAGAAAGTGTTCCGTAGCATTTTTAAACTTCAGCAGATTTCCGAAGAACAATGGAAGAGTTCCGTAGCATTTTTAAACTTCAGCAGAATTCCGAAGAACAATGGAAGAGTTCTGTAGCATTTTTAAACTTCAGTAGAATTAAGAATAACAATGGAAGAGTTCCGTAGCATTTTTAAACTTCAGCAGAATTCCGAAGAACAAAGAAAGTGTTCCGTAGCATTTTTAAACTTCAGCAGATTTCCGAAGAACAATGGAAGAGTTCCGTAGCATTTTTAAACTTCAGCAGAATTCTGCAAAACAATGTAAGAGTTCCGTAGCATTTTTAATCTTCAGCAGAATTCCGAAGAACAATCGAAGAGTTCCGTAGCATTTTTAAACTTCAGCAGAATTCCGAAAAACAATGGAAGAGTTCAGTAGCATTTTTAAACTTCAGCAGAATTCCGAAGAACAATGGAAATGATCCGTAACATTTTTAAACTTCAGCAGAATTCCCAAGAACAATGGAAGAGTACCATAGAATTTATAAACTTCAGAAGAATTCTGAGAACAATGGAAGAGTTCCGTAGCATTTTTAAACTTCACCAGAATTCCACGAACAATGGAAGAGTTCCGTAGCATTTTTAAACTTCAGCAGAATTCCGAAGAACAATGGAAGAGTTCCGTAGCATTTTTAAAATTCATCCAAATTCCAAAGAACAATGGAAAAGTTCCGTAGCATTTTTAAACTTCAGCAGAATTCCGAAGAACAATGGAAGAGTTCCGTAGCATTTTTAAACTTCAGCAGAATTCCGAGAACAATGGAAGAGTTCCGTAGCATTTTTAAACTTCACCAGAATTACGAGAACAATGGAAGAGTTCCGTAGCATTTTTAAACTTCAGCAGAATTCCGAAGAACAATGGAAGAGTTCCGTAGCATTTTTAAACTTCACCAGAATTACGAGAACAATGGAAGAGTTCCGTAGCATTTTTAAACTTCAACAGAATTCCGAGAACAATGGAAGAGTTCCGTAGCATTTTTAAACTTCAGCAGAATTCCGAAGAACAATGGAAGAGTTCCGTAGCATTTTTAAACTTCATCAGAATTCCGAAGAACAATGGAAAAGTTCCGTAGCATTTTTAAACTTCAGCAGAATTCCGAAGAACAATGGAAGAGTTCCGTAGCATTTTTAAACTTCAGCAGAATTCCGAAGAACAATGGAAGTGTTCCATAGCATTTTTAAACTTCATCAGAATTCTGAAGAACAATGGAAGTGATCCGTAACATTTTTAAACTTCAGCAGAATACCCAAGAACAATGGAATAGTACCGTAGCATTTATAACTTCAGCAGAATTCTGAGAACAATGGAAGAGTTCCGTAGCATTTTAAACTTCAACAGAATTCCAAGAACAATGGAAGAGTTCCGTAGCATTTTTAAACTTCAGCAGAAATCCGAGAACAATGGAAGAGTTCCGCAGCAGTTTTAAACTTCACCAGAATTCCGAGAACAATGGAAGAGTTCCGTACCATTTTTAAACTTCACCAGAATTCCGAGAACAATGGAAGAGTTCCGTACCATTTTTAAACTTCACCAGAATTCCCAGAACAATGGAAGAGTTCCGTAGCATTTTTAAACTTCAGCAGAATTCTGAAGAACAATGGAAGAGTTCCATAGCATTTTTAAACTTCAGCAGAATTGCGAAGAACAATGGAAGTGTTCCATAGCATTTTTAAACTTCATCAGAATTCTGAAGAACAATGGAAGTGATCCGTAACATTTTTAAACTTCAGCAGAATACCCAAGAACAATGGAAGAGTACCGTAGCATTTATAAACTTCAGCAGAATTCTGAGAACAATGGAAGAGTTCCGTAGCATTTTAAACTTCAACAGAATTCCAAGAACAATGGAAGAGTTCCGTAGCATTTTTAAACTTCAGCAGAAATCCGAGAACAATGGAAGAGTTCCGCAGCAGTTTTAAACTTCACCAGAATTCCGAGAACAATGGAAGAGTTCCGTACCATTTTTAAGCTTCACCAGAATTCCGAGAACAATGGAAGAGTTCCGTAGCATTTTTAAACTTCACTAGAATTCCGAGAACAATGGAAGTGTTCCGTAGCATTTTTAAACTTCAGCAGAATTCCGAAGAACAATGGAAGAGTTCCGTAGCATTTTTAAACTTCACCAGAATTCCGAAGAACAAAGAAAGTGTTCCGTAGCATTTTTAAACTTCAGCAGATTTCCGAAGAACAATGGAAGAGTTCCGTAGCATTTTTAAACTTGAGCAGAATTCCGAAGAACAATGGAAGAGTTCCGTAGCATTTTTAAACTTCAGTAGAATTAAGAATAACAATGGAAGAGTTCCGTAGCATTTTTAAACTTCAGCAGAATTCCGAAGAACAAAGAAAGTGTTCCGTAGCATTTTTAAACTTCAGCAGATTTCCGAAGAACAATGGAAGAGTTCCGTAGCATTTTTAAACTTCAGCAGAATTCTGCAAAACAATGTAAGAGTTCCGTAGCATTTTTAATCTTCAGCAGAATTCCGAAGAACAATCGAAGAGTTCCGTAGCATTTTTAAACTTCAGCAGAATTCCGAAAAACAATGGAAGAGTTCAGTAGCATTTTTAAACTTCAGCAGAATTCCGAAGAACAATGGAAATGATCCGTAACATTTTTAAACTTCAGCAGAATTCCCAAGAACAATGGAAGAGTACCATAGAATTTATAAACTTCAGAAGAATTCTGAGAACAATGGAAGAGTTCCGTAGCATTTTTAAACTTCACCAGAATTCCACGAACAATGGAAGAGTTCCGTAGCATTTTTAAAATTCATCCAAATTCCAAAGAACAATGGAAAAGTTCCGTAGCATTTTTAAACTTCAGCAGAATTCCGAAGAACAATGGAAGAGTTCCGTAGCATTTTTAAACTTCAGCAGAATTCCGAGAACAATGGAAGAGTTCCGTAGCATTTTTAAATTTCACCAGAATTACGAGAACAATGGAAGAGTTCCGTAGCATTTTTAAACTTCAGCAGAATTCCGAAGAACAATGGAAGAGTTCCGTAGCATTTTTAAACTTCACCAGAATTACGAGAACAATGGAAGAGTTCCGTAGCATTTTTAAACTTCAACAGAATTCCGAGAACAATGGAAGAGTTCCGTAGCATTTTTAAACTTCAGCAGAATTCCGAAGAACAATGGAAGAGTTCCGTAGCATTTTTAAACTTCATCAGAATTCCGAAGAACAATGGAAAAGTTCCGTAGCATTTTTAAACTTCAGCAGAATTCCGAAGAACAATGGAAGAGTTCCGTAGCATTTTTAAACTTCAGCAGAATTCCGAAGAACAATGGAAGTGTTCCATAGCATTTTTAAACTTCATCAGAATTCTGAAGAACAATGGAAGTGATCCGTAACATTTTTAAACTTCAGCAGAATACCCAAGAACAATGGAAGAGTACCGTAGCATTTATAACTTCAGCAGAATTCTGAGAACAATGGAAGAGTTCCGTAGCATTTTAAACTTCAACAGAATTCCAAGAACAATGGAAGAGTTCCGTAGCATTTTTAAACTTCAGCAGAAATCCGAGAACAATGGAAGAGTTCCGCAGCAGTTTTAAACTTCACCAGAATTCCGAGAACAATGGAAGAGTTCCGTACCATTTTTAAACTTCACCAGAATTCCGAGAACAATGGAAGAGTTCCGTACCATTTTTAAACTTCACCAGAATTCCCAGAACAATGGAAGAGTTCCGTAGCATTTTTAAACTTCAGCAGAATTCTGAAGAACAATGGAAGAGTTCCATAGCATTTTTAAACTTCAGCAGAATTGCGAAGAACAATGGAAGTGTTCCATAGCATTTTTAAACTTCATCAGAATTCTGAAGAACAATGGAAGTGATCCGTAACATTTTTAAACTTCAGCAGAATACCCAAGAACAATGGAAGAGTACCGTAGCATTTATAAACTTCAGCAGAATTCTGAGAACAATGGAAGAGTTCCGTAGCATTTTAAACTTCAACAGAATTCCAAGAACAATGGAAGAGTTCCGTAGCATTTTTAAACTTCAGCAGAAATCCGAGAACAATGGAAGAGTTCCGCAGCAGTTTTAAACTTCACCAGAATTCCGAGAACAATGGAAGAGTTCCGTACCATTTTTAAGCTTCACCAGAATTCCGAGAACAATGGAAGTGTTCCGTAGCATTTTTAAACTTCAGCAGAATTCCGAAGAACAATGGAAGAGTTCCGTAGCATTTTTAAACTTCAGTAGAATTAAGAATAACAATGGAAGAGTTCCGTAGCATTTTTAAACTTCACCAGAATTCCGAAGAACAAAGAAAGTGTTCCGTAGCATTTTTAAACTTCAGCAGATTTCCGAAGAACAATGGAAGAGTTCCGTAGCATTTTTAAACTTCAGCAGAATTCCGAAGAACAATGGAAGAGTTCCGTAGCATTTTTAAACTTCAGTAGAATTAAGAATAACAATGGAAGAGTTCCGTAGCATTTTTAAACTTCAGCAGAATTCCGAAGAACAAAGAAAGTGTTCCGTAGCATTTTTAAACTTCAGCAGATTTCCGAAGAACAATGGAAGAGTTCCGTAGCATTTTTAAACTTCAGCAGAATTCTGCAAAACAATGGAAGAGTTCCGTAGCATTTTTAAACTTCAGCAGAATTCCGAAGAACAATCGAAGAGTTCCGTAGCATTTTTAAACTTCAGCAGAATTCCGAAAAACAATGGAAGAGTTCCGTAGCATTTTTAAACTTCAGCAGAATTCCGAAGAACAATGGAAATGATCCGTAACATTTTTAAACTTCAGCAGAATTCCCAAGAACAATGGAAGAGTACCATAGAATTTATAAACTTCAGAAGAATTCTGAGAACAATGGAAGAGTTCCGTAGCATTTTTAAACTTCACCAGAATTCCACGAACAATGGAAGAGTTCCGTAGCATTTTTAAACTTCAGCAGAATTCCGAAGAACAATGGAAGAGTTCCGTAGCATTTTTAAAATTCATCCAAATTCCAAAGAACAATGGAAAAGTTCCGTAGCATTTTTAAACTTCAGCAGAATTCCGAAGAACAATGGAAGAGTTCCGTAGCATTTTTAAACTTCAGCAGAATTCCGAGAACAATGGAAGAGTTCCGTAGCATTTTTAAACTTCACCAGAATTACGAGAACAATGGAAGAGTTCCGTAGCATTTTTAAACTTCAACAGAATTCCGATAACAATGGAAGAGTTCCGTAGCATTTTTAAACTTCAGCTGAATTCCAAAGAACAATGGAAGAGTTCCGTAGCATTTTTAAACTTCATCAGAATTCCGAAGAACAATGGAAAAGTTCCGTAGCATTTTTAAACTTCAGCGGAATTCCGAAGAACAATGGAAGAGTTCCGTAGCATTTTTAAACTTCAGCAGAATTCCGAAGAACAATGGAAGTGTTCCATAGCATTTTTAAACTTCATCAGAATTCTGAAGAACAATGGAAATGATCCGTAACATTTTTAAACTTCAGCAGAATTCCAAAGAAAAATGGAAGAGTACCATAGAATTTATAAACTTCAGAAGAATTCTGAGAACAATGGAAGAGTTCCGTAGCATTTTTTAACTTCTGCAGAATTCCGAAGAACAATGGAAGAGTTCCGTAGCATTTTTAAACTTCAGCAGAATTCCGAAGAACAATGGAAGAGTTCCGTAGCATTTTTAAAATTCATCAGAATTCCAAAGAACAATGGAAAAGTTCCGTAGCATTTTTAAACTTCAGCAGAATTCCGAAGAACAATGGAAGAGTTCCGTAGCATTTTTAAACTTCAGCAGAATTCCGAGAACAATGGAAGAGTTCCGTAGCATTTTTAAACTTCAGTAGAATTAAGAATAACAATGGAAGAGTTCCGTAGCATTTTTAAACTTCACCAGAATTCCGAAGAACAAAGAAAGTGTTCCGTAGCATTTTTAAACTTCAGCAGATTTCCGAAGAACAATGGAAGAGTTCCGTAGCATTTTTAAACTTCAGCAGAATTCCGAAGAACAATGGAAGAGTTCCGTAGCATTTTTAAACTTCAGTAGAATTAAGAATAACAATGGAAGAGTTCCGTAGCATTTTTAAACTTCATCAGAATTCCGAAGAACAAAGAAAGTGTTCCGTAGCATTTTTAAACTTCAGCAGATTTCCGAAGAACAATGGAAGAGTTCCGTAGCATTTTTAAACTTCAGCAGAATTCTGCAAAACAATGGAAGAGTTCCGTAGCATTTTTAAACTTCAGCAGAATTCCGAAGAACAATGGAAGAGTTCCGTAGCATTTTTAAACTTCAGCAGAATTCCGAAAAACAATGGAAGAGTTCCGTAGCATTTTTAAACTTCAGCAGAATTCCGAAGAACAATGGAAATGATCCGTAACATTTTTAAACTTCAGCAGAATTCCCAAGAACAATGGAAGAGTACCATAGAATTTATAAACTTCAGAAGAATTCTGAGAACAATGGAAGAGTTCCGTAGCATTTTTAAACTTCACCAGAATTCCACGAACAATGGAAGAGTTCCGTAGCATTTTTAAACTTCAGCAGAATTCCGAAGAACAATGGAAGAGTTCCGTAGCATTTTTAAAATTCATCCAAATTCCAAAGAACAATGGAAAAGTTCCGTAGCATTTTTAAACTTCAGCAGAATTCCGAAGAACAATGGAAGAGTTCCGTAGCATTTTTAAACTTCAGCAGAATTCCGAGAACAATGGAAGAGTTCCGTAGCATTTTTAAACTTCACCAGAATTACGAGAACAATGGAAGAGTTCCGTAGCATTTTTAAACTTCAACAGAATTCCGATAACAATGGAAGAGTTCCGTAGCATTTTTAAACTTCAGCAGAATTCCAAAGAACAATGGAAGAGTTCCGTAGCATTTTTAAACTTCATCAGAATTCCGAAGAACAATGGAAAAGTTCCGTAACATTTTTAAACTTCAGCAGAATTCCGAAGAACAATGGAAGAGTTCCGTAGCATTTTTAAACTTCAGCAGAATTCCGAAGAACAATGGAAGTGTTCCATAGCATTTTTAAACTTCATCAGAATTCTGAAGAACAATGGAAATGATCCGTAACATTTTTAAACTTCAGCAGAATTCCCAAGAAAAATGGAAGAGTACCATAGAATCTATAAACTTCAGAAGAATTCTGAGAACAATGGAAGAGTTCCGTAGCATTTTTTAACTTCTGCAGAATTCCGAAGAACAATGGAAGAGTTCCGTAGCATTTTTAAACTTCAGCAGAATTCCGAAGAACAATGGAAGAGTTCCGTAGCATTTTTAAAATTCATCAGAATTCCAAAGAACAATGGAAAAGTTCCGTAGCATTTTTAAACTTCAGCAGAATTCCGAAGAACAATGGAAGAGTTCCGTAGCATTTTTAAACTTCAGCAGAATTCCGAGAACAATGGAAGAGTTCCGTAGCATTTTTAAACTTCACCAGAATTACGAGAACAATGGAAGAGTTCCGTAGCATTTTTAAACTTCAACAGAATTCCGAGAACAATGGAAGAGTTCCGTAGCATTTTTAAACTTCAGCAGAATTCCGAAGAACAATGGAAGAGTTCCGTAGCATTTTTAAACTTCATCAAAATTCCGAAGAACAATGGAAAAGTTCCGTAGCATTTTTAAAGTTCAGCAGAATTCCGAAGAACAATGGAAGAGTTCCGTAGCATTTTTAAACTTCAGCAGAATTCCGAAGAACAATGGAAGTGTTCCATAGCATTTTTAAACTTCATCAGAATTCTGAAGAATAATGGAAGTGATCCGTAACATTTTTAAACTTCAGCAGAATACCCAAGAACAATGGAAGAGTACCGTAGCATTTATAAACTTCAGCAGAATTCCAAGAACAATGGAAGAGTTCCGTAGCATTTATAAACTTCAGCAGAATTCTGAGAACAATGGAAGAGTTCCGTAGTATTTTAAACTTCAACAGAATTCCAAGAACAATGGAAGAGTTCCGTAGCATTTTTAAACTTCAGCAGAAATCCGAGAACAATGGAAGAGTTCCGCAGCAGTTTTAAACTTCACCAGAATTCCGAAGAACAAAGAAAGTGTTCCGTAGCATTTTTAAACTTCAGCAGATTTCCGAAGAACAATGGAAGAGTTCCGTAGCATTTTTAAACTTCAGCAGAATTCCGAAGAACAATGGAAGAGTTCCGTAGCATTTTTAAACTTCAGTAGAATTAAGAATAACAATGGAAGAGTTCCGTAGCATTTTTAAACTTCAGCAGAATTCCGAAGAACAAAGAAAGTGTTCCGTAGCATTTTTAAACTTCAGCAGATTTCCGAAGAACAATGGAAGAGTTCCGTAGCATTTTTAAACTTCAGCAGAATTCTGCAAAACAATGGAAGAGTTCCGTAGCATTTTTAAACTTCAGCAGAATTCCGAAGAACAATCGAAGTGTTCCGTAGCATTTTTAAACTTCAGCAGAATTCCGAAAAACAATGGAAGAGTTCCGTAGCATTTTTAAACTTCAGCATAATTCCGAAGAACAATGGAAATGATCGGTAACATTTTTAAACTTCAGCAGAATTCCCAAGAACAATGGAAGAGTACCATAGAATTTATAAGCTTCAGAAGAATTCTGAGAACAATGGAAGAGTTCCGTAGCATTTTTAAACTTCACCAGAATTCCACGAACAATGGAAGAGTTCCGTAGCATTTTTAAACTTCAGCAGAATTCCGAAGAACAATGGAAGAGTTCCGTAGCATTTTTAAAATTCATCCAAATTCCAAAGAACAATGGAAAAGTTCCGTAGCATTTTTAAACTTCAGCAGAATTCCGAAGAACAATGGAATAGTTCCGTAGCATTTTTAAACTTCAGCAGAATTCCGAGAACAATGGAAGAGTTCCGTAGCATTTTTAAACTTCACCAGAATTACGAGAACAATGGAAGAGTTCCGTAGCATTTTTAAACTTCAACAGAATTCCGATAACAATGGAAGAGTTCCGGAGCATTTTTAAACTTCAGCAGAATTCCGAAGAACAATGGAAGAGTTCCGTAGCATTTTTAAACTTCATCAGAATTCCGAAGAGCAATGGAAAAGTTCCGTAGCATTTTTAAACTTCAGCAGAATTCCGAAGAACAATGGAAGAGTTCCGTAGCATTTTTAAACTTCAGCAGAATTCCGAAGAACAATGGAAGTGTTCCATATCATTTTTAAAATTCATCAGAATTCCAAAGAACAATGGAAAAGTTCCGTAGCATTTTTAAACTTCAGCAGAATTCCGAAAAACAATGGAAGAGTACCATAGAATTTATAAACTTCAGAACAATTCTGAGAACAATGGAAGAGTTCCGTAGCATTTTTTAACTTCTGCAGAATTCCGAAGAACAATGGAAGAGTTCGGTAGCATTTTTAAACTTCAGCAGAATTCCGAAGAACAATGGAAGAGTTCCGTAGCATTTTTAAAATTCATCAGAATTCCAAAGAACAATGGAAAAGTTCCGTAGCATTTTTAAACTTCAGCAGAATTCCGAAAAACAATGGAAGAGTTCCGTAGCATTTTTAAACTTCAGTAGAATTAAGAATAACAATGGAAGAGTTCCGTAGCATTTTTAAACTTCAGCAGAATTCCGAAGAACAAAGAAAGTGTTCCGTAGCATTTTTAAACTTCAGCAGATTTCCGAAGAACAATGGAAGAGTTCCGTAGCATTTTTAAACTTCAGCAGAATTCTGCAAAACAATGGAAGAGTTCCGTAGCATTTTTAAACTTCAGCAGAATTCCGAAGAACAATCGAAGTGTTCCGTAGCATTTTTAAACTTCAGCAGAATTCCGAAAAACAATGGAAGAGTTCCGTAGAATTTTTAAACTTCAGCAGAATTCCGAAGAACAATGGAAATGATCGGTAACATTTTTAAACTTCAGCAGAATTCCCAAGAACAATGGAAGAGTACCATAGAATTTATAAACTTCAGAAGAATTCTGAGAACAATGGAAGAGTTCCGTAGCATTTTTAAACTTCACCAGAATTCCACGAACAATGGAAGAGTTCCGTAGCATTTTTAAACTTCAGCAGAATTCCGAAGAACAATGGAAGAGTTCCGTAGCATTTTTAAAATTCATCCAAATTCCAAAGAACAATGGAAAAGTTCCGTAGCATTTTTAAACTTCAGCAGAATTCCGAAGAACAATGGAAGAGTTCCGTAGCCTTTTTAAACTTCAGCAGAATTCCGAGAACAATGGAAGAGTTCCGTAGCATTTTTAAACTTCACCAGAATTACGAGAACAATGGAAGAGTTCCGTAGCATTTTTAAACTTCAACAGAATTCCGATAACAATGGAAGAGTTCCGTAGCATTTTTAAACTTCAGCAGAATTCCGAAGAACAATGGAAGAGTTCCGTAGCATTTTTAAACTTCATCAGAATTCCGAAGAGCAATGGAAAAGTTCCGTAGCATTTTTAAACTTCAGCATAATTCCGAAGAACAATGGAAATGATCGGTAACATTTTTAAACTTCAGCAGAATTCCCAAGAACAATGGAAGAGTACCATAGAATTTATAAGCTTCAGAAGAATTCTGAGAACAATGGAAGAGTTCCGTAGCATTTTTAAACTTCACCAGAATTCCACGAACAATGGAAGAGTTCCGTAGCATTTTTAAACTTCAGCAGAATTCCGAAGAACAATGGAAGAGTTCCGTAGCATTTTTAAAATTCATCCAAATTCCAAAGAACAATGGAAAAGTTCCGTAGCATTTTTAAACTTCAGCAGAATTCCGAAGAACAATGGAATAGTTCCGTAGCATTTTTAAACTTCAGCAGAATTCCGAGAACAATGGAAGAGTTCCGTAGCATTTTTAAACTTCACCAGAATTACGAGAACAATGGAAGAGTTCCGTAGCATTTTTAAACTTCAACAGAATTCCGATAACAATGGAAGAGTTCCGGAGCATTTTTAAACTTCAGCAGAATTCCGAAGAACAATGGAAGAGTTCCGTAGCATTTTTAAACTTCATCAGAATTCCGAAGAGCAATGGAAAAGTTCCGTAGCATTTTTAAACTTCAGCAGAATTCCGAAGAACAATGGAAGAGTTCCGTAGCATTTTTAAACTTCAGCAGAATTCCGAAGAACAATGGAAGTGTTCCATATCATTTTTAAACTTCATCTGAATTCTGAAGAACAATGGAAATGATCCGTAACATTTTTAAACTTCAGCAGAATTCCCAAGAACAATGGAAGAGTACCATAGAATTTATAAACTTCAGAACAATTCTGAGAACAATGGAAGAGTTCCGTAGCATTTTTTAACTTCTGCAGAATTCCGAAGAACAATGGAAGAGTTCGGTAGCATTTTTAAACTTCAGCAGAATTCCGAAGAACAATGGAAGAGTTCCGTAGCATTTTTAAAATTCATCAGAATTCCAAAGAACAATGGAAAAGTTCCGTAGCATTTTTAAACTTCAGCAGAATTCCGAAAAACAATGGAAGAGTTCCGTAGCATTTTTAAACTTCAGTAGAATTAAGAATAACAATGGAAGAGTTCCGTAGCATTTTTAAACTTCAGCAGAATTCCGAAGAACAAAGAAAGTGTTCCGTAGCATTTTTAAACTTCAGCAGATTTCCGAAGAACAATGGAAGAGTTCCGTAGCATTTTTAAACTTCAGCAGAATTCTGCAAAACAATGGAAGAGTTCCGTAGCATTTTTAAACTTCAGCAGAATTCCGAAGAACAATCGAAGTGTTCCGTAGCATTTTTAAACTTCAGCAGAATTCCGAAAAACAATGGAAGAGTTCCGTAGAATTTTTAAACTTCAGCAGAATTCCGAAGAACAATGGAAATGATCGGTAACATTTTTAAACTTCAGCAGAATTCCCAAGAACAATGGAAGAGTACCATAGAATTTATAAACTTCAGAAGAATTCTGAGAACAATGGAAGAGTTCCGTAGCATTTTTAAACTTCACCAGAATTCCACGAACAATGGAAGAGTTCCGTAGCATTTTTAAACTTCAGCAGAATTCCGAAGAACAATGGAAGAGTTCCGTAGCATTTTTAAAATTCATCCAAATTCCAAAGAACAATGGAAAAGTTCCGTAGCATTTTTAAACTTCAGCAGAATTCCGAAGAACAATGGAAGAGTTCCGTAGCCTTTTTAAACTTCAGCAGAATTCCGAGAACAATGGAAGAGTTCCGTAGCATTTTTAAACTTCACCAGAATTACGAGAACAATGGAAGAGTTCCGTAGCATTTTTAAACTTCAACAGAATTCCGATAACAATGGAAGAGTTCCGTAGCATTTTTAAACTTCAGCAGAATTCCGAAGAACAATGGAAGAGTTCCGTAGCATTTTTAAACTTCATCAGAATTCCGAAGAGCAATGGAAAAGTTCCGTAGCATTTTTAAACTTCAGCAGAATTCCGAAGAACAATGGAAGAGTTCCGTAGCATTTTTAAACTTCAGCAGAATTCCGAAGAACAATGGAAGTGTTCCATAGCATTTTTAAACTTCATCAGAATTCTGAAGAACAATGGAAATGATCCGTAACATTTTTAAACTTCAGCATAATTCCCAAGAACAATGGAAGAGTACCATAGAATTTATAAACTTCAGCAGAATTCTGAGAACAATGGAAGAGTTCCGTAGCATTTTTTAACTTCTGCAGAATTCCGAAGAACAATGGAAGAGTTCCGTAGCATTTTTAAACTTCAGCAGAATTCCGAAGAACAATGGAAGAGTTCCGTAGCATTTTTAAAATTCATCAGAATTCCAAAGAACAATGGAAAAGTTCCGTAGCATTTTTAAACTTCAGCAGAATTCCGAAGAACAATGGAAGAGTTCCGTAGCATTTTTAAACTTCAGCAGAATTCCGAGAACAATGGAAGAGTTCCGTAGCATTTTTAAACTTCACCAGAATTACGAGAACAATGGAAGAGTTCCGTAGCATTTTTAAACTTCAACAGAATACCGAGAACAATGGAAGAGTTCCGTAGCATTTTTAAACTTCAGCAGAATTCCGAAGAACAATGGAAGAGTTCCGTAGCATTTTTAAACTTCATCAAAATTCCAAAGAACAATGGAAAAGTTCCGTAGCATTTTTAAACTTCAGCAGAATTCCGAAGAACAATGGAAGTGTTCCATAGCATTTTTAAACTTCATCAGAATTCTGAAGAACAATGGAAGTGATCCGTAACATTTTTAAACTTCAGCAGAATACCCAAGAACAATGGAAGTGTACCGTAGCATTTATAAACTTCAGCAGAATTCCAAGAACAATGGAAGAGTTCCGTAGCATTTATAAACTTCAGCAGAATTCTGAGAACAATGGAAGAGTTCCGTAGTATTTTAAACTTCAACAGAATTCCAAGAACAATGGAAGAGTTCCGTAGCATTTTTAAACTTCAGCAGAAATCCGAGAACAATGGAAGAGTTCCGCAGCAGTTTTCAACTTCACCAGAATTCCGAGAACAATGGAAGAGTTCCGTACCATTTTGAAGCTTCACCAGAATTCCGAGAACAATGGAAGAGTTCCGTAGCATTTTTAAACTTCACCAGAATTCCGAGAACAATGGAAGAGTTCCGTAGCATTTTTAAACTTCAGTAGAATTAAGAATAACAATGGAAGAGTTCCGTAGCATTTTTAAACTTCACCAGAATTCCGTGAACAATGGAAGAGTTCCGTAGCATTTTTAAACTTAAGCAGAATTCCGAAGAACAAAGAAAGTGTTCCGTAGCATTTTTAAACTTCAGCAGATTTCCGAAGAACAATGGAAGAGTTCCGTAGCATTTTTAAACTTCAGCAGAATTCTGCAAAACAATGGAAGAGTTCCGTAGCATTTTTAAACTTCAGCAGAATTCCGAAGAACAATGGAAGAGTTCCGTAGCATTTTTAAACTTCAGCAGAATTCCGAAAAACAATGGAAGAGTTCCGTAGCATTTTTAAACTTCAGCAGAATTCCGAAGAACAATGGAAATGATCCGTAACATTTTTAAACTTCAGCAGAATTCCCAAGAACAATGGAAGAGTACCATAGAATTTATAAACTTCAGAAGAATTCTGAGAACAATGGAAGAGTTCCGTAGCATTTTTAAACTTCACCAGAATTCCACGAACAATGGAAGAGTTCCGTAGCATTTTTAAACTTCAGCAGAATTCCGAAGAACAATGGAAGAGTTCCGTAGCATTTTTAAAATTCATCCAAATTCCAAAGAACAATGGAAAAGTTCCGTAGCATTTTTAAACTTCAGCAGAATTCCGAAGAACAATGGAAGAGTTCCGTAGCATTTTTAAACTTCAGCAGAATTCCGAGAACAATGGAAGAGTTCCGTAGCATTTTTAAACTTCACCAGAATTACGAGAACAATGGAAGAGTTCCGTAGCATTTTTAAACTTCAACAGAATTCCGATAACAATGGAAGAGTTCCGTAGCATTTTTAAACTTCAGCAGAATTCCAAAGAACAATGGAAGAGTTCCGTAGCATTTTTAAACTTCATCAGAATTCCGAAGAACAATGGAAAAGTTCCGTAACATTTTTAAACTTCAGCAGAATTCCGAAGAACAATGGAAGAGTTCCGTAGCATTTTTAAACTTCAGCAGAATTCCGAAGAACAATGGAAGTGTTCCATAGCATTTTTAAACTTCATCAGAATTCTGAAGAACAATGGAAATGATCCGTAACATTTTTAAACTTCAGCAGAATTCCCAAGAAAAATGGAAGAGTACCATAGAATCTATAAACTTCAGAAGAATTCTGAGAACAATGGAAGAGTTCCGTAGCATTTTTTAACTTCTGCAGAATTCCGAAGAACAATGGAAGAGTTCCGTAGCATTTTTAAACTTCAGCAGAATTCCGAAGAACAATGGAAGAGTTCCGTAGCATTTTTAAAATTCATCAGAATTCCAAAGAACAATGGAAAAGTTCCGTAGCATTTTTAAACTTCAGCAGAATTCCGAAGAACAATGGAAGAGTTCCGTAGCATTTTTAAACTTCAGCAGAATTCCGAGAACAATGGAAGAGTTCCGTAGCATTTTTAAACTTCACCAGAATTACGAGAACAATGGAAGAGTTCCGTAGCATTTTTAAACTTCAACAGAATTCCGAGAACAATGGAAGAGTTCCGTAGCATTTTTAAACTTCAGCAGAATTCCGAAGAACAATGGAAGAGTTCCGTAGCATTTTTAAACTTCATCAAAATTCCGAAGAACAATGGAAAAGTTCCGTAGCATTTTTAAAGTTCAGCAGAATTCCGAAGAACAATGGAAGAGTTCCGTAGCATTTTTAAACTTCAGCAGAATTCCGAAGAACAATGGAAGTGTTCCATAGCATTTTTAAACTTCATCAGAATTCTGAAGAATAATGGAAGTGATCCGTAACATTTTTAAACTTCAGCAGAATACCCAAGAACAATGGAAGAGTACCGTAGCATTTATAAACTTCAGCAGAATTCCAAGAACAATGGAAGAGTTCCGTAGCATTTATAAACTTCAGCAGAATTCTGAGAACAATGGAAGAGTTCCGTAGTATTTTAAACTTCAACAGAATTCCAAGAACAATGGAAGAGTTCCGTAGCATTTTTAAACTTCAGCAGAAATCCGAGAACAATGGAAGAGTTCCGCAGCAGTTTTAAACTTCACCAGAATTCCGAAGAACAAAGAAAGTGTTCCGTAGCATTTTTAAACTTCAGCAGATTTCCGAAGAACAATGGAAGAGTTCCGTAGCATTTTTAAACTTCAGCAGAATTCCGAAGAACAATGGAAGAGTTCCGTAGCATTTTTAAACTTCAGTAGAATTAAGAATAACAATGGAAGAGTTCCGTAGCATTTTTAAACTTCAGCAGAATTCCGAAGAACAAAGAAAGTGTTCCGTAGCATTTTTAAACTTCAGCAGATTTCCGAAGAACAATGGAAGAGTTCCGTAGCATTTTTAAACTTCAGCAGAATTCTGCAAAACAATGGAAGAGTTCCGTAGCATTTTTAAACTTCAGCAGAATTCCGAAGAACAATCGAAGTGTTCCGTAGCATTTTTAAACTTCAGCAGAATTCCGAAAAACAATGGAAGAGTTCCGTAGCATTTTTAAACTTCAGCAGAATTCCGAAGAACAATGGAAATGATCGGTAACATTTTTAAACTTCAGCAGAATTCCCAAGAACAATGGAAGAGTACCATAGAATTTATAAGCTTCAGAAGAATTCTGAGAACAATGGAAGAGTTCCGTAGCATTTTTAAACTTCACCAGAATTCCACGAACAATGGAAGAGTTCCGTAGCATTTTTAAACTTCAGCAGAATTCCGAAGAACAATGGAAGAGTTCCGTAGCATTTTTAAAATTCATCCAAATTCCAAAGAACAATGGAAAAGTTCCGTAGCATTTTTAAACTTCAGCAGAATTCCGAAGAACAATGGAATAGTTCCGTAGCATTTTTAAACTTCAGCAGAATTCCGAGAACAATGGAAGAGTTCCGTAGCATTTTTAAACTTCACCAGAATTACGAGAACAATGGAAGAGTTCCGTAGCATTTTTAAACTTCAACAGAATTCCGATAACAATGGAAGAGTTCCGGAGCATTTTTAAACTTCAGCAGAATTCCGAAGAACAATGGAAGAGTTCCGTAGCATTTTTAAACTTCATCAGAATTCCGAAGAGCAATGGAAAAGTTCCGTAGCATTTTTAAACTTCAGCAGAATTCCGAAGAACAATGGAAGAGTTCCGTAGCATTTTTAAACTTCAGCAGAATTCCGAAGAACAATGGAAGTGTTCCATATCATTTTTAAACTTCATCAGAATTCTGAAGAACAATGGAAATGATCCGTAACATTTTTAAACTTCAGCAGAATTCCCAAGAACAATGGAAGAGTACCATAGAATTTATAAACTTCAGAACAATTCTGAGAACAATGGAAGAGTTCCGTAGCATTTTTTAACTTCTGCAGAATTCCGAAGAACAATGGAAGAGTTCGGTAGCATTTTTAAACTTCAGCAGAATTCCGAAGAACAATGGAAGAGTTCCGTAGCATTTTTAAAATTCATCAGAATTCCAAAGAACAATGGAAAAGTTCCGTAGCATTTTTAAACTTCAGCAGAATTCCGAAAAACAATGGAAGAGTTCCGTAGCATTTTTAAACTTCAGTAGAATTAAGAATAACAATGGAAGAGTTCCGTAGCATTTTTAAACTTCAGCAGAATTCCGAAGAACAAAGAAAGTGTTCCGTAGCATTTTTAAACTTCAGCAGATTTCCGAAGAACAATGGAAGAGTTCCGTAGCATTTTTAAACTTCAGCAGAATTCTGCAAAACAATGGAAGAGTTCCGTAGCATTTTTAAACTTCAGCAGAATTCCGAAGAACAATCGAAGTGTTCCGTAGCATTTTTAAACTTCAGCAGAATTCCGAAAAACAATGGAAGAGTTCCGTAGCATTTTTAAACTTCAGCAGAATTCCGAAGAACAATGGAAATGATCGGTAACATTTTTAAACTTCAGCAGAATTCCCAAGAACAATGGAAGAGTACCATAGAATTTATAAACTTCAGAAGAATTCTGAGAACAATGGAAGAGTTCCGTAGCATTTTTAAACTTCACCAGAATTCCACGAACAATGGAAGAGTTCCGTAGCATTTTTAAACTTCAGCAGAATTCCGAAGAACAATGGAAGAGTTCCGTAGCATTTTTAAAATTCATCCAAATTCCAAAGAACAATGGAAAAGTTCCGTAGCATTTTTAAACTTCAGCAGAATTCCGAAGAACAATGGAAGAGTTCCGTAGCCTTTTTAAACTTCAGCAGAATTCCGAGAACAATGGAAGAGTTCCGTAGCATTTTTAAACTTCACCAGAATTACGAGAACAATGGAAGAGTTCCGTAGCATTTTTAAACTTCAACAGAATTCCGATAACAATGGAAGAGTTCCGTAGCATTTTTAAACTTCAGCAGAATTCCGAAGAACAATGGAAGAGTTCCGTAGCATTTTTAAACTTCATCAGAATTCCGAAGAGCAATGGAAAAGTTCCGTAGCATTTTTAAACTTCAGCAGAATTCCGAAGAACAATGGAAGAGTTCCGTAGCATTTTTAAACTTCAGCAGAATTCCGAAGAACAATGGAAGTGTTCCATAGCATTTTTAAACTTCATCAGAATTCTGAAGAACAATGGAAATGATCCGTAACATTTTTAAACTTCAGCATAATTCCCAAGAACAATGGAAGAGTACCATAGAATTTATAAACTTCAGCAGAATTCTGAGAACAATGGAAGAGTTCCGTAGCATTTTTTAACTTCTGCAGAATTCCGAAGAACAATGGAAGAGTTCCGTAGCATTTTTAAACTTCAGCAGAATTCCGAAGAACAATGGAAGAGTTCCGTAGCATTTTTAAAATTCATCAGAATTCCAAAGAACAATGGAAAAGTTCCGTAGCATTTTTAAACTTCAGCAGAATTCCGAAGAACAATGGAAGAGTTCCGTAGCATTTTTAAACTTCAGCAGAATTCCGAGAACAATGGAAGAGTTCCGTAGCATTTTTAAACTTCACCAGAATTACGAGAACAATGGAAGAGTTCCGTAGCATTTTTAAACTTCAACAGAATTCCGAGAACAATGGAAGAGTTCCGTAGCATTTTTAAACTTCAGCAGAATTCCGAAGAACAATGGAAGAGTTCCGTAGCATTTTTAAACTTCATCAAAATTCCAAAGAACAATGGAAAAGTTCCGTAGCATTTTTAAACTTCAGCAGAATTCCGAAGAACAATGGAAGTGTTCCATAGCATTTTTAAACTTCATCAGAATTCTGAAGAACAATGGAAGTGATCCGTAACATTTTTAAACTTCAGCAGAATACCCAAGAACAATGGAAGTGTACCGTAGCATTTATAAACTTCAGCAGAATTCCAAGAACAATGGAAGAGTTCCGTAGCATTTATAAACTTCAGCAGAATTCTGAGAACAATGGAAGAGTTCCGTAGCATTTTTAAACTTCAACAGAATTCCGAGAACAATGAAAGAGTTCCGTAGCATTTTTAAACTTCAGCAGAATTCCGAAGAAAAATGGAAGAGTTCCGTAGCATTTTTAAACTTCATCAAAATTCCAAAGAACAATGGAAAAGTTCCGTAGCATTTTTAAACTTCAGCAGAATTCCGAAGAACAATGGAAGTGTTCCATAGCATTTTTAAACTTCATCAGAATTCTGAAGAACAATGGAAGTGATCCGTAACATTTTTAAACTTCAGCAGAATACCCAAGAACAATGGAAGTGTACCGTAGCATTTATAAACTTCAGCAGAATTCCAAGAACAATGGAAGAGTTCCGTAGCATTTATAAACTTCAGCAGAATTCTGAGAACAATGGAAGAGTTCCGTAGTATTTTAAACTTCAACAGAATTCCAAGAACAATGGAAGAGTTCCGTAGCATTTTTAAACTTCAGCAGAAATCCGAGAACAATGGAAGAGTTCCGCAGCAGTTTTCAACTTCACCAGAATTCCGAGAACAATGGAAGAGTTCCGTACCATTTTGAAGCTTCACCAGAATTCCGAGAACAATGGAAGAGTTCCGTAGCATTTTTAAACTTCACCAGAATTCCGAGAACAATGGAAGAGTTCCGTAGCATTTTTAAACTTCAGTAGAATTAAGAATAACAATGGAAGAGTTCCGTAGCATTTTTAAACTTCACCAGAATTCCGTGAACAATGGAAGAGTTCCGTAGCATTTTTAAACTTAAGCAGAATTCCGAAGAACAAAGAAAGTGTTCCGTAGCATTTTTAAACTTCAGCAGATTTCCGAAGAACAATGGAAGAGTTCCGTAGCATTTTTAAACTTCAGCAGAATTCTGCAAAACAATGGAAGAGTTCCGTAGCATTTTTAAACTTCAGCAGAATTCCGAAGAACAATCGAAGAGTTCCGTAGCATTTTTAAACATCAGCAGAATTCGGAAAAACAATGGAAGAGTTCCGTAGCATTTTTAAACTTCAGCAGAATTCCGAAGAACAATGGAAATGATCCGTAACATTTTTAAACTTCAGCAGAATTCCCAAGAACAATGGAAGAGTACCATAGAATTTATAAACTTCAGAAAAATTCTGAGAACAATGGAAGAGTTCCGTAGCATTTTTAAACTTCACCAGAATTCCACGAACAATGGAAGAGTTCGGTAGCATTTTTTAACTTCTGCAGAATTCTGAAGAACAATGGAAGAGTTCCGTAGCATTTTTAAACTTCAGCAGAATTCCGAAGAAGAATGGAAGAGTTCCGTAACATTTTTAAAAATCATCAGAATTCCAAAGAACAATGGAAAAGTTCCGTAGCATTTTTAAACTTCAGCAGAATTCCGAGAACAATGGAAGAGTTCTGTAGCATTTTTAAACTTCACCAGAATTACGAGAACAATGGTAGAGTTCCGTAGCATTTTTAAACTTCAACAGAATTCCGAGAACAATGGAAGAGTTCCGTAGCATTTTTAAACTTCAGCAGAATTCCGAAGAACAATGGAAGAGTTCCGTAGCATTTTTAAACTTCATCAGAATTCCGAAGAACAATGAAAAAGTTCCGTAGCATTTTTGTACTTCAGCAGAATTCCGAAGAACAATGGAAGAGTTCCGTAGCATTTTTAAACTTCAGCAGAATTCCGAAGAACAATGGAAGTGTTCCATAGCATTTTTAAACTTCATCAGAATTCTGAAGAACAATGGAAATGATCCGTAACATTTTTAAACTTCAGCAGAATTCCCAAGAACAATGGAAGAGTACCATAGAATTTATAAACTTCAGAAGAATTCTGAGAACAATGGAAGAGTTCCGTAGCATTTTTTAACTTCTGCAGAATTCCGAAGAACAATGGAAGAGTTCCGTAGCATTTTTAAACTTCAGCAGAATTCCGAAGAACAATGGAAGAATTCCGTAGCATTTTTAAAATTCATCAGAATTCCAAAGAACAATGGAAAAGTTCCGTAGCATTTTTAAACTTCAGCAGAATTCCGAAGAACAATGGAAGAGTTCCGTAGCATTTTTAAACTTCAGCAGAATTCCGAGAACAATAGAAGAGTTCCGTAGCATTTTTAAACTTCACCAGAATTACGAGAACAATGGAAGAGTTCCGTAGCATTTTTAAACTTCACCAGAATTACGAGAACAATGGATGAGTTCCGTAGCATTTTTAAACTTCAACAGAATTACGAGAACAATGAAAGAGTTCCGTAGCATTTTTAAACTTCACAAAATTCCGAAGAACAATGGAAAAGTTCCGTAGCATTTTTAAACTTCAGCAGAATTCCGAAGAACAATGGAAGAGTTCCGTAGCATTTTTAAACTTCAGCAGAATTCCGAAGAACAATGGAAGTGTTCCATAGCATTTTTAAACTTCATCAGAATTCTGAAGAACAATGGAAGTGATCCGTAACATTTTTAAACTTCAGCAGAATACCCAAGAACAATGGAAGAGTACAGTAGCATTTATAAACTTCAGCAGAATTCCAAGAACAATGGAAGAGTTCCGTAGCATTTTTAAACTTCAGCAGAATTCCGAAGAACAATGGAAGAGTTCCGTAGCATTTTTAAACTTCAGCAGAATTCCGAGAACAATGGAAGAGTTCCGTAGCATTTTTAAACTTCACCAGAATTACGAGAACAATGCAAGAGTTCCGTAGCATTTTTAAACTTCAACAGAATTCCGATAACAATGGAAGAGTTCCGTAGCATTTTTAAACTTCAGCAGAATTCCAAAGAACAATGGAAGAGTTCCGTAGCATTTTTAAACTTCATCAGAATTCCGAAGAACAATGGAAAAGTTCCGTAACATTTTTAAACTTCAGCAGAATTCCGAAGAACAATGGAAGAGTTCCGTAGCATTTTTAAACTTCAGCAGAATTCCGAAGAACAATGGAAGTGTTCCATAGCATTTTTAAACTTCATCAGAATTCTGAAGAACAATGGAAATGATCCATAACATTTTTAAACTTCAGCAGAATTCCCAAGAAAAATGGAAGAGTACCATAGAATCTATAAACTTCAGAAGAATTCTGAGAACAATGGAAGAGTTCCGTAGCATTTTTTAACTTCTGCAGAATTCCGAAGAACAATGGAAGAGTTCCGTAGCATTTTTAAACTTCAGCAGAATTCTGAAGAACAATGGAAGAGTTCCGTAGCATTTTTAAAATTCATCAGAATTCCAAAGAACAATGGAAAAGTTCCGTAGCATTTTTAAACTTCAGCAGAATTCCGAAGAACAATGGAAGAGTTCCGTAGCATTTTTAAACTTCAGCAGAATTCCGAGAACAATGGAAGAGTTCCGTAGCATTTTTAAACTTCACCAGAATTACGAGAACAATGGAAGAGTTCCGTAGCATTTTTAAACTTCAACAGAATTCCGAGAACAATGGAAGAGTTCCGTAGCATTTTTAAACTTCAGCAGAATTCCGAAGAACAATGGAAGAGTTCCGTAGCATTTTTAAACTTCATCAAAATTCCGAAGAACAATGGAAAAGTTCCGTAGCATTTTTAAAGTTCAGCAGAATTCCGAAGAACAATGGAAGAGTTCCGTAGCATTTTTAAACTTCAGCAGAATTCCGAAGAACAATGGAAGTGTTCCATAGCATTTTTAAACTTCATCAGAATTCTGAAGAATAATGGAAGTGATCCGTAACATTTTTAAACTTCAGCAGAATACCCAAGAACAATGGAAGAGTACCGTAGCATTTATAAACTTCAGCAGAATTCCAAGAACAATGGAAGAGTTCCGTAGCATTTATAAACTTCAGCAGAATTCTGAGAACAATGGAAGAGTTCCGTAGTATTTTAAACTTCAACAGAATTCCAAGAACAATGGAAGAGTTCCGTAGCATTTTTAAACTTCAGCAGAAATCCGAGAACAATGGAAGAGTTCCGCAGCAGTTTTAAACTTCACCAGAATTCCGAAGAACAAAGAAAGTGTTCCGTAGCATTTTTAAACTTCAGCAGATTTCCGAAGAACAATGGAAGAGTTCCGTAGCATTTTTAAACTTCAGCAGAATTCCGAAGAACAATGGAAGAGTTCCGTAGCATTTTTAAACTTCAGTAGAATTAAGAATAACAATGGAAGAGTTCCGTAGCATTTTTAAACTTCAGCAGAATTCCGAAGAACAAAGAAAGTGTTCCGTAGCATTTTTAAACTTCAGCAGATTTCCGAAGAACAATGGAAGAGTTCCGTAGCATTTTTAAACTTCAGCAGAATTCTGCAAAACAATGGAAGAGTTCCGTAGCATTTTTAAACTTCAGCAGAATTCCGAAGAACAATCGAAGTGTTCCGTAGCATTTTTAAACTTCAGCAGAATTCCGAAAAACAATGGAAGAGTTCCGTAGCATTTTTAAACTTCAGCAGAATTCCGAAGAACAATGGAAATGATCGGTAACATTTTTAAACTTCAGCAGAATTCCCAAGAACAATGGAAGAGTACCATAGAATTTATAAACTTCAGAAGAATTCTGAGAACAATGGAAGAGTTCCGTAGCATTTTTAAACTTCACCAGAATTCCACGAACAATGGAAGAGTTCCGTAGCATTTTTAAACTTCAGCAGAATTCCGAAGAACAATGGAAGAGTTCCGTAGCATTTTTAAAATTCATCCAAATTCCAAAGAACAATGGAAAAGTTCCGTAGCATTTTTAAACTTCAGCAGAATTCCGAAGAACAATGGAAGAGTTCCGTAGCATTTTTAAACTTCAGCAGAATTCCGAAGAACAATGGAAGTGTTCCATAGCATTTTTAAACTTCATCAGAATTCTGAAGAACAATGGAAATGATCCGTAACATTTTTAAACTTCAGCAGAATTCCCAAGAACAATGGAAGAGTACCATAGAATTTATAAACTTCAGAAGAATTCTGAGAACAATGGAAGAGTTCCGTAGCATTTTTTAACTTCTGCAGAATTCCGAAGAACAATGGAAGAGTTCCGTAGCATTTTTAAACTTCAGCAGAATTCCGAAGAACAATGGAAGAGTTCCGTAGCATTTTTAAAATTCATCAGAATTCCAAAGAACAATGGAAAAGTTCCGTAGCATTTTTAAACTTCAGCAGAATTCCGAAGAACAATGGAAGAGTTCCGTAGCATTTTTAAACTTCAGCAGAATTCCGAGAACAATAGAAGAGTTCCGTAGCATTTTTAAACTTCACCAGAATTACGAGAACAATGGAAGAGTTCCGTAGCATTTTTAAACTTCACCAGAATTACGAGAACAATGGAAGAGTTCCGTAGCATTTTTAAACTTCAACAGAATTACGAGAACAATGAAAGAGTTCCGTAGCATTTTTAAACTTCACAAAATTCCGAAGAACAATGGAAAAGTTCCGTAGCATTTTTAAACTTCAGCAGAATTCCGAAGAACAATGGAAGAGTTCCGTAGCATTTTTAAACTTCAGCAGAATTCCGAAGAACAATGGAAGTGTTCCATAGCATTTTTAAACTTCATCAGAATTCTGAAGAACAATGGAAGTGATCCGTAACATTTTTAAACTTCAGCAGAATACCCAAGAACAATGGAAGAGTACAGTAGCATTTATAAACTTCAGCAGAATTCCAAGAACAATGGAAGAGTTCCGTAGCATTTTTAAACTTCAGCAGAATTCCGAAGAACAATGGAAGAGTTCCGTAGCATTTTTAAACTTCAGCAGAATTCCGAGAACAATGGAAGAGTTCCGTAGCATTTTTAAACTTCACCAGAATTACGAGAACAATGCAAGAGTTCCGTAGCATTTTTAAACTTCAACAGAATTCCGATAACAATGGAAGAGTTCCGTAGCATTTTTAAACTTCAGCAGAATTCCAAAGAACAATGGAAGAGTTCCGTAGCATTTTTAAACTTCATCAGAATTCCGAAGAACAATGGAAAAGTTCCGTAACATTTTTAAACTTCAGCAGAATTCCGAAGAACAATGGAAGAGTTCCGTAGCATTTTTAAACTTCAGCAGAATTCCGAAGAACAATGGAAGAGTTCCGTAGCATTTTTAAACTTCATCAAAATTCCGAAGAACAATGGAAAAGTTCCGTAGCATTTTTAAAGTTCAGCAGAATTCCGAAGAACAATGGAAGAGTTCCGTAGCATTTTTAAACTTCAGCAGAATTCCGAAGAACAATGGAAGTGTTCCATAGCATTTTTAAACTTCATCAGAATTCTGAAGAATAATGGAAGTGATCCGTAACATTTTTAAACTTCAGCAGAATACCCAAGAACAATGGAAGAGTACCGTAGCATTTATAAACTTCAGCAGAATTCCAAGAACAATGGAAGAGTTCCGTAGCATTTATAAACTTCAGCAGAATTCTGAGAACAATGGAAGAGTTCCGTAGTATTTTAAACTTCAACAGAATTCCAAGAACAATGGAAGAGTTCCGTAGCATTTTTAAACTTCAGCAGAAATCCGAGAACAATGGAAGAGTTCCGCAGCAGTTTTAAACTTCACCAGAATTCCGAAGAACAAAGAAAGTGTTCCGTAGCATTTTTAAACTTCAGCAGATTTCCGAAGAACAATGGAAGAGTTCCGTAGCATTTTTAAACTTCAGCAGAATTCCGAAGAACAATGGAAGAGTTCCGTAGCATTTTTAAACTTCAGTAGAATTAAGAATAACAATGGAAGAGTTCCGTAGCATTTTTAAACTTCAGCAGAATTCCGAAG
Organism: Phyllobates terribilis; assembly: GCF_046119375.1. NCBI lineage: Eukaryota > Metazoa > Chordata > Amphibia > Anura > Dendrobatidae > Phyllobates > Phyllobates terribilis. The sequence goes on along the minus strand of NW_027363782.1, from coordinate 404,415 downwards.
AACAAAGAAAGTGTTCCGTAGCATTTTTAAACTTCAGCAGATTTCCGAAGAACAATGGAAGAGTTCCGTAGCATTTTTAAACTTCAGCAGAATTCTGCAAAACAATGGAAGAGTTCCGTAGCATTTTTAAACTTCAGCAGAATTCCGAAGAACAATCGAAGTGTTCCGTAGCATTTTTAAACTTCAGCAGAATTCCGAAAAACAATGGAAGAGTTCCGTAGCATTTTTAAACTTCAGCAGAATTCCGAAGAACAATGGAAATGATCGGTAACATTTTTAAACTTCAGCAGAATTCCCAAGAACAATGGAAGAGTACCATAGAATTTATAAAGTTCAGAAGAATTCTGAGAACAATGGAAGAGTTCCGTAGCATTTTTAAACTTCACCAGAATTCCACGAACAATGGAAGAGTTCCGTAGCATTTTTAAACTTCAGCAGAATTCCGAAGAACAATGGAAGAGTTCCGTAGCATTTTTAAAATTCATCCAAATTCCAAAGAACAATGGAAAAGTTCCGTAGCATTTTTAAACTTCAGCAGAATTCCGAAGAACAATGGAAGAGTTCCGTAGCATTTTTAAACTTCAGCAGAATTCCGAAGAACAATGGAAGTGTTCCATAGCATTTTTAAACTTCATCAGAATTCTGAAGAACAATGGAAATGATCCGTAACATTTTTAAACTTCAGCAGAATTCCCAAGAACAATGGAAGAGTACCATAGAATTTATAAACTTCAGAAGAATTCTGAGAACAATGGAAGAGTTCCGTAGCATTTTTTAACTTCTGCAGAATTCCGAAGAACAATGGAAGAGTTCCGTAGCATTTTTAAACTTCAGCAGAATTCCGAAGAACAATGGAAGAGTTCCGTAGCATTTTTAAAATTCATCAGAATTCCAAAGAACAATGGAAAAGTTCCGTAGCATTTTTAAACTTCAGCAGAATTCCGAAGAACAATGGAAGAGTTCCGTAGCATTTTTAAACTTCAGCAGAATTCCGAGAACAATAGAAGAGTTCCGTAGCATTTTTAAACTTCACCAGAATTACGAGAACAATGGAAGAGTTCCGTAGCATTTTTAAACTTCACCAGAATTACGAGAACAATGGAAGAGTTCCGTAGCATTTTTAAACTTCAACAGAATTACGAGAACAATGAAAGAGTTCCGTAGCATTTTTAAACTTCACAAAATTCCGAAGAACAATGGAAAAGTTCCGTAGCATTTTTAAACTTCAGCAGAATTCCGAAGAACAATGGAAGAGTTCCGTAGCATTTTTAAACTTCAGCAGAATTCCGAAGAACAATGGAAGTGTTCCATAGCATTTTTAAACTTCATCAGAATTCTGAAGAACAATGGAAGTGATCCGTAACATTTTTAAACTTCAGCAGAATACCCAAGAACAATGGAAGAGTACAGTAGCATTTATAAACTTCAGCAGAATTCCAAGAACAATGGAAGAGTTCCGTAGCATTTTTAAACTTCAGCAGAATTCCGAAGAACAATGGAAGAGTTCCGTAGCATTTTTAAACTTCAGCAGAATTCCGAGAACAATGGAAGAGTTCCGTAGCATTTTTAAACTTCACCAGAATTACGAGAACAATGCAAGAGTTCCGTAGCATTTTTAAACTTCAACAGAATTCCGATAACAATGGAAGAGTTCCGTAGCATTTTTAAACTTCAGCAGAATTCCAAAGAACAATGGAAGAGTTCCGTAGCATTTTTAAACTTCATCAGAATTCCGAAGAACAATGGAAAAGTTCCGTAACATTTTTAAACTTCAGCAGAATTCCGAAGAACAATGGAAGAGTTCCGTAGCATTTTTAAACTTCAGCAGAATTCCGAAGAACAATGGAAGTGTTCCATAGCATTTTTAAACTTCATCAGAATTCTGAAGAACAATGGAAATGATCCGTAACATTTTTAAACTTCAGCAGAATTCCCAAGAAAAATGGAAGAGTACCATAGAATCTATAAACTTCAGAAGAATTCTGAGAACAATGTTAGAGTTCCGTAGCATTTTTTAACTTCTGCAGAATTCCGAAGAACAATGGAAGAGTTCCGTAGCATTTTTAAACTTCAGCAGAATTCTGAAGAACAATGGAAGAGTTCCGTAGCATTTTTAAAATTCATCAGAATTCCAAAGAACAATGGAAAAGTTCCGTAGCATTTTTAAACTTCAGCAGAATTCCGAAGAACAATGGAAGAGTTCCGTAGCATTTTTAAACTTCAGCAGAATTCCGAGAACAATGGAAGAGTTCCGTAGCATTTTTAAACTTCACCAGAATTACGAGAACAATGGAAGAGTTCCGTAGCATTTTTAAACTTCAACAGAATTCCGAGAACAATGGAAGAGTTCCGTAGCATTTTTAAACTTCAGCAGAATTCCGAAGAACAATGGAAGAGTTCCGTAGCATTTTTAAACTTCATCAAAATTCCGAAGAACAATGGAAAAGTTCCGTAGCATTTTTAAAGTTCAGCAGAATTCCGAAGAACAATGGAAGAGTTCCGTAGCATTTTTAAACTTCAGCAGAATTCCGAAGAACAATGGAAGTGTTCCATAGCATTTTTAAACTTCATCAGAATTCTGAAGAATAATGGAAGTGATCCGTAACATTTTTAAACTTCAGCAGAATACCCAAGAACAATGGAAGAGTACCGTAGCATTTATAAACTTCAGCAGAATTCCAAGAACAATGGAAGAGTTCCGTAGCATTTATAAACTTCAGCAGAATTCTGAGAACAATGGAAGAGTTCCGTAGTATTTTAAACTTCAACAGAATTCCAAGAACAATGGAAGAGTTCCGTAGCATTTTTAAACTTCAGCAGAAATCCGAGAACAATGGAAGAGTTCCGCAGCAGTTTTAAACTTCACCAGAATTCCGAAGAACAAAGAAAGTGTTCCGTAGCATTTTTAAACTTCAGCAGATTTCCGAAGAACAATGGAAGAGTTCCGTAGCATTTTTAAACTTCAGCAGAATTCCGAAGAACAATGGAAGAGTTCCGTAGCATTTTTAAACTTCAGTAGAATTAAGAATAACAATGGAAGAGTTCCGTAGCATTTTTAAACTTCAGCAGAATTCCGAAGAACAAAGAAAGTGTTCCGTAGCATTTTTAAACTTCAGCAGATTTCCGAAGAACAATGGAAGAGTTCCGTAGCATTTTTAAACTTCAGCAGAATTCTGCAAAACAATGGAAGAGTTCCGTAGCATTTTTAAACTTCAGCAGAATTCCGAAGAACAATCGAAGTGTTCCGTAGCATTTTTAAACTTCAGCAGAATTCCGAAAAACAATGGAAGAGTTCCGTAGCATTTTTAAACTTCAGCAGAATTCCGAAGAACAATGGAAATGATCGGTAACATTTTTAAACTTCAGCAGAATTCCCAAGAACAATGGAAGAGTACCATAGAATTTATAAACTTCAGAAGAATTCTGAGAACAATGGAAGAGTTCCGTAGCATTTTTAAACTTCACCAGAATTCCACGAACAATGGAAGAGTTCCGTAGCATTTTTAAACTTCAGCAGAATTCCGAAGAACAATGGAAGAGTTCCGTAGCATTTTTAAAATTCATCCAAATTCCAAAGAACAATGGAAAAGTTCCGTAGCATTTTTAAACTTCAGCAGAATTCCGAAGAACAATGGAATAGTTCCGTAGCATTTTTAAACTTCAGCAGAATTCCGAGAACAATGGAAGAGTTCCGTAGCATTTTTAAACTTCACCAGAATTACGAGAACAATGGAAGAGTTCCGTAGCATTTTTAAACTTCAACAGAATTCCGATAACAATGGAAGAGTTCCGTAGCATTTTTAAACTTCAGCAGAATTCCGAAGAACAATGGAAGAGTTCCGTAGCATTTTTAAACTTCATCAGAATTCCGAAGAGCAATGGAAAAGTTCCGTAGCATTTTTAAACTTCAGCAGAATTCCGAAGAACAATGGAAGAGTTCCGTAGCATTTTTAAACTTCAGCAGAATTCCGAAGAACAATGGAAGTGTTCCATAGCATTTTTAAACTTCATCAGAATTCTGAAGAACAATGGAAATGATCCGTAACATTTTTAAACTTCAGCAGAATTCCCAAGAACAATGGAAGAGTACCATAGAATTTATAAACTTCAGAACAATTCTGAGAACAATGGAAGAGTTCCGTAGCATTTTTTAACTTCTGCAGAATTCCGAAGAACAATGGAAGAGTTCGGTAGCATTTTTAAACTTCAGCAGAATTCCGAAGAACAATGGAAGAGTTCCGTAGCATTTTTAAAATTCATCAGAATTCCAAAGAACAATGGAAAAGTTCCGTAGCATTTTTAAACTTCAGCAGAATTCCGAAAAACAATGGAAGAGTTCCGTAGCATTTTTAAACTTCAGTAGAATTAAGAATAACAATGGAAGAGTTCCGTAGCATTTTTAAACTTCAGCAGAATTCCGAAGAACAAAGAAAGTGTTCCGTAGCATTTTTAAACTTCAGCAGATTTCCGAAGAACAATGGAAGAGTTCCGTAGCATTTTTAAACTTCAGCAGAATTCTGCAAAACAATGGAAGAGTTCCGTAGCATTTTTAAACTTCAGCAGAATTCCGAAGAACAATCGAAGTGTTCCGTAGCATTTTTAAACTTCAGCAGAATTCCGAAAAACAATGGAAGAGTTCCGTAGCATTTTTAAACTTCAGCAGAATTCCGAAGAACAATGGAAATGATCGGTAACATTTTTAAACTTCAGCAGAATTCCCAAGAACAATGGAAGAGTACCATAGAATTTATAAACTTCAGAAGAATTCTGAGAACAATGGAAGAGTTCCGTAGCATTTTTAAACTTCACCAGAATTCCACGAACAATGGAAGAGTTCCGTAGCATTTTTAAACTTCAGCAGAATTCCGAAGAACAATGGAAGAGTTCCGTAGCATTTTTAAAATTCATCCAAATTCCAAAGAACAATGGAAAAGTTCCGTAGCATTTTTAAACTTCAGCAGAATTCCGAAGAACAATGGAAGAGTTCCGTAGCATTTTTAAACTTCAGCAGAATTCCGAGAACAATGGAAGAGTTCCGTAGCATTTTTAAACTTCACCAGAATTACGAGAACAATGGAAGAGTTCCGTAGCATTTTTAAACTTCAACAGAATTCCGATAACAATGGAAGAGTTCCGTAGCATTTTTAAACTTCAGCAGAATTAAGAATAACAATGGAAGAGTTCCGTAGCATTTTTAAACTTCAGCAGAATTCCGAAGAACAAAGAAAGTGTTCCGTAGCATTTTTAAACTTCAGCAGATTTCCGAAGAACAATGGAAGAGTTCCGTAGCATTTTTAAACTTCAGCAGAATTCTGCAAAACAATGGAAGAGTTCCGTAGCATTTTTAAACTTCAGCAGAATTCCGAAGAACAATCGAAGTGTTCCGTAGCATTTTTAAACTTCAGCAGAATTCCGAAAAACAATGGAAGAGTTCCGTAGCATTTTTAAACTTCAGCAGAATTCCGAAGAACAATGGAAATGATCGGTAACATTTTTAAACTTCAGCAGAATTCCCAAGAACAATGGAAGAGTACCATAGAATTTATAAACTTCAGAAGAATTCTGAGAACAATGGAAGAGTTCCGTAGCATTTTTAAACTTCACCAGAATTCCACGAACAATGGAAGAGTTCCGTAGCATTTTTAAACTTCAGCAGAATTCCGAAGAACAATGGAAGAGTTCCGTAGCATTTTTAAAATTCATCCAAATTCCAAAGAACAATGGAAAAGTCCTGTAGCATTTTTAAACTTCAGCAGAATTCCGAAGAACAATGGAAGAGTTCCGTAGCATTTTTAAACTTCAGCAGAATTCCGAGAACAATGGAAGAGTTCCGTAGCATTTTTAAACTTCACCAGAATTACGAGAACAATGGAAGAGTTCCGTAGCATTTTTAAACTTCAACAGAATTCCGATAACAATGGAAGAGTTCCGTAGCATTTTTAAACTTCAGCAGAATTCCGAAGAACAATGGAAGAGTTCCGTAGCATTTTTAAACTTCATCAGAATTCTGAAGAGCAATGGAAAAGTTCCGTAGCATTTTTAAACTTCAGCAGAATTCCGAAGAACAATGGAAGAGTTCCGTAGCATTTTTAAACTTCAGCAGAATTCCGAAGAACAATGGAAGTGTTCCATAGCATTTTTAAACTTCATCAGAATTCTGAAGAACAATGGAAATGATCCGTAACATTTTTAAACTTCAGCATAATTCCCAAGAACAATGGAAGAGTACCATAGAATTTATAAACTTCAGAAGAATTCTGAGAACAATGGAAGAGTTCCGTAGCATTTTTTAACTTCTGCAGAATTCCGAAGAACAATGGAAGAGTTCCGTAGCATTTTTAAACTTCAGCAGAATTCCGAAGAACAATGGAAGAGTTCCGTAGCATTTTTAAAATTCATCAGAATTCCAAAGAACAATGGAAAAGTTCCGTAGCATTTTTAAACTTCAGCAGAATTCCGAAGAACAATGGAAGAGTTCCGTAGCATTTTTAAACTTCAGCAGAATTCCGAGAACAATGGAAGAGTTCCGTAGCATTTTTAAACTTCACCAGAATTACGAGAACAATGGAAGAGTTCCGTAGCATTTTTAAACTTCAACAGAATTCCGAGAACAATGGAAGAGTTCCGTAGCATTTTTAAACTTCAGCAGAATTCCGAAGAACAATGGAAGAGTTCCGTAGCATTTTTAAACTTCATCAAAATTCCGAAGAACAATGGAAAAGTTCCGTAGCATTTTTAAACTTCAGCAGAATTCCGAAGAACAATGGAAGTGTTCCATAGCATTTTTAAACTTCATCAGAATTCTGAAGAACAATGGAAATGATCCGTAACATTTTTAAACTTCAGCAGAATTCCCAAGAACAATGGAAGAGTACCATAGAATTTATAAACTTCAGAACAATTCTGAGAACAATGGAAGAGTTCCGTAGCATTTTTTAACTTCTGCAGAATTCCGAAGAACAATGGAAGAGTTCGGTAGCATTTTTAAACTTCAGCAGAATTCCGAAGAACAATGGAAGAGTTCCGTAGCATTTTTAAAATTCATCAGAATTCCAAAGAAAATTGGAAAAGTTCCGTAGCATTTTTAAACTTCAGCAGAATTCCGAAAAACAATGGAAGAGTTCCGTAGCATTTTTAAACTTCAGTAGAATTAAGAATAACAATGGAAGAGTTCCGTAGCATTTTTAAACTTCAGCAGAATTCCGAAGAACAAAGAAAGTGTTCCGTAGCATTTTTAAACTTCAGCAGATTTCCGAAGAACAATGGAAGAGTTCCGTAGCATTTTTAAACTTCAGCAGAATTCTGCAAAACAATGGAAGAGTTCCGTAGCATTTTTAAACTTCAGCAGAATTCCGAAGAACAATCGAAGTGTTCCGTAGCATTTTTAAACTTCAGCAGAATTCCGAAAAACAATGGAAGAGTTCCGTAGCATTTTTAAACTTCAGCAGAATTCCGAAGAACAATGGAAATGATCGGTAACATTTTTAAACTTCAGCAGAATTCCCAAGAACAATGGAAGAGTACCATAGAATTTATAAACTTCAGAAGAATTCTGAGAACAATGGAAGAGTTCCGTAGCATTTTTAAACTTCACCAGAATTCCACGAACAATGGAAGAGTTCCGTAGCATTTTTAAACTTCAGCAGAATTCCGAAGAACAATGGAAGAGTTCCGTAGCATTTTTAAAATTCATCCAAATTCCAAAGAACAATGGAAAAGTTCCGTAGCATTTTTAAACTTCAGCAGAATTCCGAAGAACAATGGAAGAGTTCCGTAGCATTTTTAAACTTCAGCAGAATTCCGAGAACAATGGAAGAGTTCCGTAGCATTTTTAAACTTCACCAGAATTACGAGAACAATGGAAGAGTTCCGTAGCATTTTTAAACTTCAACAGAATTCCGATAACAATGGAAGAGTTCCGTAGCATTTTTAAACTTCAGCAGAATTAAGAATAACAATGGAAGAGTTCCGTAGCATTTTTAAACTTCAGCAGAATTCCGAAGAACAAAGAAAGTGTTCCGTAGCATTTTTAAACTTCAGCAGATTTCCGAAGAACAATGGAAGAGTTCCGTAGCATTTTTAAACTTCAGCAGAATTCTGCAAAACAATGGAAGAGTTCCGTAGCATTTTTAAACTTCAGCAGAATTCCGAAGAACAATCGAAGTGTTCCGTAGCATTTTTAAACTTCAGCAGAATTCCGAAAAACAATGGAAGAGTTCCGTAGCATTTTTAAACTTCAGCAGAATTCCGAAGAACAATGGAAATGATCGGTAACATTTTTAAACTTCAGCAGAATTCCCAAGAACAATGGAAGAGTACCATAGAATTTATAAACTTCAGAAGAATTCTGAGAACAATGGAAGAGTTCCGTAGCATTTTTAAACTTCACCAGAATTCCACGAACAATGGAAGAGTTCCGTAGCATTTTTAAACTTCAGCAGAATTCCGAAGAACAATGGAAGAGTTCCGTAGCATTTTTAAAATTCATCCAAATTCCAAAGAACAATGGAAAAGTTCCGTAGCATTTTTAAACTTCAGCAGAATTTCGAAGAACAATGGAAGAGTTCCGTAGCATTTTTAAACTTCAGCAGAATTCCGAGAACAATGGAAGAGTTCCGTAGCATTTTTAAACTTCACCAGAATTACGAGAACAATGGAAGAGTTCCGTAGCATTTTTAAACTTCAACAGAATTCCGATAACAATGGAAGAGTTCCGTAGCATTTTTAAACTTCAGCAGAATTCCGAAGAACAATGGAAGAGTTCCGTAGCATTTTTAAACTTCATCAGAATTCTGAAGAGCAATGGAAAAGTTCCGTAGCATTTTTAAACTTCAGCAGAATTCCAAAGAACAATGGAAGAGTTCCGTAGCATTTTTAAACTTCAGCAGAATTCCGAAGAACAATGGAAGTGTTCCATAGCATTTTTAAACTTCATCAGAATTCTGAAGAACAATGGAAATGATCCGTAACATTTTTAAACTTCAGCATAATTCCCAAGAACAATGGAAGAGTACCATAGAATTTATAAACTTCAGAAGAATTCTGAGAACAATGGAAGAGTTCCGTAGCATTTTTTAACTTCTGCAGAATTCCGAAGAACAATGGAAGAGTTCCGTAGCATTTTTAAACTTCAGCAGAATTCCGAAGAACAATGGAAGAGTTCCGTAGCATTTTTAAAATTCATCAGAATTCCAAAGAACAATGGAAAAGTTCCGTAGCATTTTTAAACTTCAGCAGAATTCCGAAGAACAATGGAAGAGTTCCGTAGCATTTTTAAACTTCAGCAGAATTCCGAGAACAATGGAAGAGTTCCGTAGCATTTTTAAACTTCACCAGAATTACGAGAACAATGGAAGAGTTCCGTAGCATTTTTAAACTTCAACAGAATTCCGAGAACAATGGAAGAGTTCCGTAGCATTTTTAAACTTCAGCAGAATTCCGAAGAACAATGGAAGAGTTCCGTAGCATTTTTAAACTTCATCAAAATTCCGAAGAACAATGGAAAAGTTCCGTAGCATTTTTAAACTTCAGCAGAATTCCGAAGAACAATGGAAGAGTTCCGTAGCATTTTTAAACTTCAGCAGAATTCCGAAGAACAATGGAAGTGTTCCATAGCATTTTTAAACTTCATCAGAATTCTGAAGAACAATGGAAGTGATCCGTAACATTTTTAAACTTCAGCAGAATACCCAAGAACAATGGAAGTGTACCGTAGCATTTATAAACTTCAGCAGAATTCCAAGAACAATGGAAGAGTTCCGTAGCATTTATAAACTTCAGCAGAATTCTGAGAACAATGGAAGAGTTCCGTAGTATTTTAAACTTCAACAGAATTCCAAGAACAATGGAAGAGTTCCGTAGCATTTTTAAACTTCAGCAGAAATCCGAGAACAATGGAAGAGTTCCGCAGCAGTTTTCAACTTCACCAGAATTCCGAGAACAATGGAAGAGTTCCGTACCATTTTTAAGCTTCACCAGAATTCCGAGAACAATGGAAGAGTTCCGTAGCATTTTTAAACTTCACCAGAATTCCGAGAACAATGGAAGAGTTCCGTAGCATTTTTAAACTTCAGTAGAATTAAGAATAACAATGGAAGAGTTCCGTAGCATTTTTAAACTTCACCAGAATTCCGTGAACAATGGAAGAGTTCCGTAGCATTTTTAAACTTAAGCAGAATTCCGAAGAACAAAGAAAGTGTTCCGTAGCATTTTTAAACTTCAGCAGATTTCCAAAGAACAATGGAAGAGTTCCGTAGCATTTTTAAACTTCAGCAGAATTCTGCAAAACAATGGAAGAGTTCCGTAGCATTTTTAAACTTCAGCAGAATTCCGAAGAACAATCGAAGAGTTCCGTAGCATTTTTAAACTTCAGCAGAATTCGGAAAAACAATGGAAGAGTTCCGTAGCATTTTTAAACTTCAGCAGAATTCCGAAGAACAATGGAAATGATCCGTAACATTTTTAAACTTCAGCAGAATTCCCAAGAACAATGGAAGAGTACCATAGAATTTATAAACTTCAGAAGAATTCTGAGAACAATGGAAGAGTTCCGTAGCATTTTTAAACTTCACCAGAATTCCACGAACAATGGAAGAGTTCGGTAGCATTTTTTAACTTCTGCAGAATTCTGAAGAACAATGGAAGAGTTCCGTAGCATTTTTAAACTTCAGCAGAATTCCGAAGAACAATGGAAGAGTTCCGTAACATTTTTAAAAATCATCAGAATTCCAAAGAACAATGGAAAAGTTCCGTAGCATTTTTAAACTTCAGCAGAATTCCGAGAACAATGGAAGAGTTCTGTAGCATTTTTAAACTTCACCAGAATTACGAGAACAATGGTAGAGTTCCTTAGCATTTTTAAACTTCAACAGAATTCCGAGAACAATGGAAGAGTTCCGTAGCATTTTTAAACTTCAGCAGAATTCCGAAGAACAATGGAAGAGTTCCGTAGCATTTTTAAACTTCATCAGAATTCCGAAGAACAATGAAAAAGTTCCGTAGCATTTTTGTACTTCAGCAGAATTCTGAAGAACAATGGAAGAGTTCCGTAGCATTTTTAAACTTCAGCAGAATTCCGAAGAACAATGGAAGTGTTCCATAGCATTTTTAAACTTCATCAGAATTCTGAAGAACAATGGAAATGATCCGTAACATTTTTAAACTTCAGCAGAATTCCCAAGAACAATGGAAGAGTACCATAGAATTTATAAACTTCAGAAGAATTCTGAGAACAATGGAAGAGTTCCGTAGCATTTTTTAACTTCTGCAGAATTCCGAAGAACAATGGAAGAGTTCCGTAGCATTTTTAAACTTCAGCAGAATTCCGAAGAACAATGGAAGAGTTCCGTAGCATTTTTAAAATTCATCAGAATTCCAAAGAACAATGGAAAAGTTCCGTAGCATTTTTAAACTTCAGCAGAATTCCGAAGAACAATGGAAGAGTTCCGTAGCATTTTTAAACTTCAGCAGAATTCCGAGAACAATAGAAGAGTTCCGTAGCATTTTTAAACTTCACCAGAATTACGAGAACAATGGAAGAGTTCCGTAGCATTTTTAAACTTCACCAGAATTACGAGAACAATGGAAGAGTTCCGTAGCATTTTTAAACTTCAACAGAATTACGAGAACAATGAAAGAGTTCCGTAGCATTTTTAAACTTCACAAAATTCCGAAGAACAATGGAAAAGTTCCGTAGCATTTTTAAACTTCAGCAGAATTCCGAAGAACAATGGAAGAGTTCCGTAGCATTTTTAAACTTCAGCAGAATTCCGAAGAACAATGGAAGTGTTCCATAGCATTTTTAAACTTCATCAGAATTCTGAAGAACAATGGAAGTGATCCGTAACATTTTTAAACTTCAGTAGAATACCCAAGAACAATGGAAGAGTACCGTAGCATTTATAAACTTCAGCAGAATTCCAAGAACAATGGAAGAGTTCCGTAGCATTTTTAAACTTCAGCAGAAATCCGAGAACAATGGAAGAGTTCCGCAGCAGTTTTAAATTTCACCAGAATTCCGAGAACAATGGAAGAGTTCCGTACCATTTTTAAACTTCACCAGAATTCCGAGAACAATGGAAGAGTTCCATAGCATTTTTAAACTTCAGCAGAATTCTGAAGAACAATTGAAGAGTTCCGTAGCATTTTTAAACTTCAGTAGAATTAAGAATAACAATGGAAGAGTTCCGTAGCATTTTTAAAATTCACCAGAATTCCGTGAACAATGGAAGAGTTCCATAGCATTTTTAAACTTCAGCAGAATTCCGAAGAACAAAGAAAGTGTTCCGTAGCATTTTTAAACTTCAGCAGATTTCCGAAGAACAATGGAAGAGTTCCGTAGCATTTTTAAACTTCAGCAGAATTCCGAAGAACAATCGAAGAGTTCCGTAGCATTTTTAAACTTCTGCAGAATTCCGAAGAACAATGGAAGAGTTCCGTAGCATTTTTAAACTTCAGCAGAATTCCGAAGAACAATGGAAGAGTTCCGTAGCCTTTTTAAACTTCGTCAGAATTCCGAAGAACAATGGAAAAGTTCCGTAACATTTTTATACTTCAGCAGAATTCCGAGAACAATGGAAGAGTTCCATAGCATTTTTAAACTTCAGCAGAATTCCGAAGAACAATGGAAGAGTTCCGTAGCATTTTTAAACTTCAGCAGAATTCCGAAGAACAATGGAAGAGTCCCGTAGCATTTTTAAACTTCAGCAGAATTCCGAGAACAATGGAAGAGTTCCGTAGCATTTTTAAACTTCACCAGAATTCCGAGAACAATGGAAGAGTTCCGTAGCATTTTTAAACTTCAGCAGAATTCTGAGAACAATGGAAGAGTTCCGTAGCATTTTTAAACTTCAGCAGAATTCCGAAGAACAATGGAAGAGTTCCGAAGCATTTTTAAACTTCAGTAGAATTCCGAAGAACAATGGAAGAGTTCCGTTGCAGTTTTAGGCTTCATCAGAATTCCGAAGAACAATGGAAGAGTTCCGTAGCATTTTTAAACTTCAGCAGAATTCAGAAGAACAATGTAAGAGTTCCGTAGCATTTTTAAACTTCATCAGAATTCCGAAGAACAATGGAAAAGTTCCGTAGCATTTTTAAACTTCAGCAGAATTCCGAAGAACAATGGAAGAGTTCCGTAGCATTTTTAAACTTCAGCAGAATTCCGAAGAACAATGGAAGTGTTCCATAGCATTTTTAAACTTCATCAGAATTCTGAAGAACAATGGAAATGATCCGTAACATTTTTAAACTTCAGCAGAATTCCCAAGAACAATGGAAGAGTACCATAGAATTTATAAACTTCAGAAGAATTCTGAGAACAATGGAAGAGTTCCGTAGCATTTTTTAACTTCTGCAGAATTCCGAAGAACAATGGAAGAGTTCCGTAGCATTTTTAAAATTCATCAGAATTCCAAAGAACAATGGAAAAGTTCCGTAGCATTTTTAAACTTCAGCAGAATTCCGAAGAACAATGGAAGAGTTCCGTAGCATTTTTAAACTTCAGCAGAATTCCGAAGAACAATGGAAGAGTTCCGTAGCATTTTTAAACTTCAGCAGAATTCCGAGAACAATGGAAGAGTTCCGTAGCATTTTTAAACATCACCAGAATTACGAGAACAATGGAATAGTTCCGTAGCATTTTTAAACTTCAACAGAATTCCGAGAACAATGGAAGAGTTCCGTAGCATTTTTAAACTTCAGCAGAATTCCGAAGAACAATGGAAGAGTTCCGTAGCATTTTTAAACTTCATCAAAATTCCGAAGAACAATGGAAAAGTTCCGTAGCATTTTTAAACTTCAGCAGAATTCCGAAGAACAATGGAAGAGTTCCGTAGCATTTTTAAACTTCAGCACAATTCCGAAGAACAATGGAAGCGTTCCATAGCATTTTTAAACTTCATCAGAATTCTGAAGAACAATGGAAGTGACCCGTAACATTTTTAAACTTCAGCAGAATACCCAAGAACAATGGAAGAGTACCGTAGCATTTATAAACTTCCGCAGAATTCCAAGAACAATGGAAGAGTTCCGTAGCATTTTTAAACTTCAGCAGAAATCCGAGAACAATGGAAGAGTTCCGCAGCAGTTTTAAACTTCACCAGAATTCTGAGAACAATAGAAGAGTTCCGTACCATTTTTAAACTTCACCAGAATTCCGAGAACAATGAAAGAGTTCCGTAGCATTTTTAAACTTCACCAGAATTCCGAGAACAATGGAAGAGTTCCGTAGCATTTTTAAACTTCAGCAGAATTCCGAGAACAATGGAAGAGTTCCGTAGCATTTTTAAACTTCAGCAGAATTCCGAAGAACAATGGAAGAGTTCCGAAGCATTTTTAAACTTCAGCAGAATTCCGAAGAACAATGGAAGAGTTCCGTTGCAGTTTTAGGCTTCATCAGAATTCCGAAGAACAATGGAAGAGTTCCGTAGCATTTTTAAACTTCAGCAGAATTCAGAAGAACAATGTAAGAGTTCCGTAGCATTTTTAAACTTCATCAGAATTCCGAAGAACAATGGAAAAGTTCCGTAGCATTTTTAAACTTCAGCAGAATTCCGAAGAACAATGGAAGAGTTCCGTAGCATTTTTAAACTTCAGCAGAATTCCGAAGAACAATGGAAGTGTTCCATAGCATTTTTAAACTTCATCAGAATTCTGAAGAACAATGGAAATGATCGGTAACATTTTTAAACTTCAGCAGAATTCCCAAGAACAATGGAAGAGTACCATAGAATTTATAAACTTCAGAAGAATTCTGAGAACAATGGAAGAGTTCCGTAGCATTTTTTAACTTCTGCAGAATTCCGAAGAACAATGGAAGAGTTCCATAGCATTTTTAAACTTCAGCAGAATTCCGAAGAACAATGGAAGAGTTCCGTAGCATTTTTAAACTTCACCAGAATTCCGTGAACAATGGAAGAGTTCCGTAGCATTTTTAAACTTCAGCAGAATTCCGAAGAACAATGGAAGAGTTCCGTAGCATTTTTAAACTTCAGCAGAATTCCGAAGAACAATGGAAGAGTTCCATAGCATTTTTAAACTTCAGCAGAATTCAGAAGAACAATGTAAGAGTTCCGTAGCATTTTTGAACTTCAGCAGAATTCCGAAGAACAATGGAAGAGTTCCGTAGCATTTTTAAACTTCAGCAGAATTCCGAAGAACAATGGAAGAGTTCCGTTGCAGTTTTAAACTTCATCAGAATTCCGAAGAACAATAGAAGAGTTCCGTAGCATTTTTAAACTTCAGCAGAACTCAGAAGAACAATGGAAGAGTTCCGTAGCATTTTTAAACTTCAGCAGAATTCCGAAGAACAACGGAAGAGTTCCGTAGCATTTTTAAACTTCAGTAGAATTAAGAATAACAATGGAAGAGTTCCGTAGCATTTTTAAACTTCACCAGAATTCTGTGA
Organism: Phyllobates terribilis; assembly: GCF_046119375.1. NCBI lineage: Eukaryota > Metazoa > Chordata > Amphibia > Anura > Dendrobatidae > Phyllobates > Phyllobates terribilis. The sequence continues at coordinate 389,012 of NW_027363782.1, read as the reverse complement.
AGAATGGAAGAGTTCCGTAGCATTTTTAAACTTCAGCAGAATTCCGAAGAACAAAGAAAGTGTTCCGTAGCATTTTTAAACTTCAGCAGAATTCCGAAGAACAATGGAAGAGTTCCGTAGCATTTTTAAACTTCATCAGAATTCCGAAGAACAATGGAAAAGTTCCGTAGCATTTTTAAACTTCACCAGAATTCCGAGAACAATGGAAGAGTTCCGTAGCATTTTTAAACTTCACCAGAATTACGAGAACAATGGAAGAGTTCCGTAGCATTTTTAAACTTCAACAGAATTCCAAGAACAATGGAAGAGTTCCGTAGCATTTTTAAACTTCAGCAGAATTCCGAGAACAATGGAAGAGTTCCGTAGCATTTTTAAACTTCATCAGAATTCCGAAGAACAATGGAAAAGTTCCGTAGCATTTTTAAACTTCACCAGAATTCCGAGAACAATGGAAGAGTTCCGTAGCATTTTTAAACTTCACCAGAATTACGAGAACAATGGAAGAGTTCCGTAGCATTTTTAAACTTCAACAGAATTCCAAGAACAATGGAAGAGTTCCGTAGCATTTTTAAACTTCAGCAGAATTCCGAAGAACAATGGAAGAGTTCCGTAGCATTTTTAAACTTCATCAGAATTCCGAAGAACAATGGAAAAGTTCCGTAGCATTTTTAAACTTCAGCAGAATTCCGAAGAACAATGGAAGAGTTCCGTAGCATTTTTAAACTTCAGCAGAATTCCGAAGAACAATGGAAGTGTTCCATAGCATTTTTAAACTTCATCAGAATTCTGAAGAACAATGGAAGTGATCCGTAACATTTTTAAACTTCAGCAGAATACCCAAGAACAATGGAAGAGTACCGTAGCATTTATAAACTTCAGCAGAATTCTGAGAACAATGGAAGAGTTCCGTAGCATTTTAAACTTCAACAGAATTCCAAGAACAATGGAAGAGTTCCGTAGCATTTTTAAACTTCAGCAGAAATCCGAGAACAATGGAAGAGTTCCGCAGCAGTTTTAAACTTCACCAGAATTCCGAGAACAATGGAAGAGTTCCGTACCATTTTTAAACTTCACCAGAATTCCGAGAACAATGGAAGAGTTCCGTACCATTTTTAAACTTCACCAGAATTCCGAGAACAATGGAAGAGTTCCGTAGCATTTTTAAACTTCAGCAGAATTCTGAAGAACAATGGAAGAGTTCCGTAGCATTTTTAAACTTCAGCAGAATTGCGAAGAACAATGGAAGTGTTCCATAGCATTTTTAAACTTCATCAGAATTCTGAAGAACAATGGAAGTGATCCGTAACATTTTTAAACTTCAGCAGAATACCCAAGAACAATGGAAGAGTTCCGTAGCATTTTTAAACTTCAGCAGAAATCCAAGAACAATGGAAGAGTTCCGCAGCAGTTTTAAACTTCACCAGAATTCCTAGAACAATGGAAGAGTTCCGTACCATTTTTAAGCTTCACCAGAATTCCGAGAACAATGGAAGAGTTCCGTAGCATTTTTAAACTTCACCAGAATTCCGAGAACAATGGAAGAGTTCCGTAGCATTTTTAAACTTCAGCAGAATTCTGAAGAACAATGGAAGAGTTCCGTAGCATTTTTAAACTTCAGTAGAATTAATAATAACAATGGAAGAGTTCCGTAGCATTTTTAAACTTCACCAGAATTCCGTGAACAATGGAAGAGTTCCGTAGCATTTTTAAACTTCAGCAGAATTCCGTGAACAATGGAAGAGTTCCGTAGCATTTTTAAACTTCAGCAGAATGCCGAAGAACAATGGAAGAGTTCCGTAGCATTTTTAAACTTCAGCAGAATTCCGAAGAACAATGGAAGAGTTCCGTAGCATTTTTAAACTTCAGCAGAATTCCGAAGAACAATGGAAGAGTTCCGTAGCATTTTTAAACTTCAGCAGAATTCAGAAGAACAATGTAAGAGTTCCGTAGCATTTTTAAACTTCAGCAGAATTCCGAAGAACAATGGAAGAGTTCCGTAGCATTTTTAAACTTCAGCAGAATTCCGAAGAACAATGGAAGAGTTCCGTTGCAGTTTTTGAACTTCACCAGAATTCCGTGAACAATGGAAGAGTTCCGTAGCATTTTTAAACTTCAGCAGAATTCCGAAGAACAATGGAAGAGTTCCGTAGCATTTTTAAACTTCAGCAGAATTCCGAAGAACAATGGAAGAGTTCCGTAGCATTTTTAAACTTCAGCAGAATTCAGAAGAACAATGTAAGAGTTCCGTAGCATTTTTAAACTTCAGCAGAATTCCGAAGAACAATGGAAGAGTTCCGTAGCATTTTTAAACTTCAGCAGAATTCCGAAGAACAATGGAAGAGTTCCGTTGCAGTTTTAAACTTCATCAGAATTCCGAAGAACAATGGAAGAGTTCCGTAGCATTTTTAAACTTCAGCAGAACTCAGAAGAACAATGGAAGAGTTCCGTAGCATTTTTAAACTTCAGCAGAATTCCGAAGAACAATGGAAGAGTTCCGTAGCATTTTTAAACTTCAGTAGAATTAAGAATAACAATGGAAGAGTTCCGTAGCATTTTTAAACTTCACCAGAATTCCGTGAAGAATGGAAGAGTTCCGTAGCATTTTTAAACTTCAGCAGAATTCCGAAGAACAAAGAAAGTGTTCCGTAGCATTTTTAAACTTCAGCAGATTTCCGAAGAACAATGGAAGAGTTCCGTAGCATTTTTAAACTTCAGCAGAATTCTGCAAAGCAATGGAAGAGTTCCGTAGCATTTTTAAACTTCAGCAGAATTCCGAAGAACAATCGAAGAGTTCCGTAGCATTTTTAAACTTCAGCAGAATTCCGAAGAACAATGGAAGAGTTCCGTAGCATTTTTAAACTTCAGCAGAATTCCGAAGAACAATGGAAATGATCCGTAACATTTTTAAACTTCAGCAGAATTCCCAAGAACAATGGAAGAGTACCAAAGAATTTATAAACTTCAGAAGAATTCTGAGAACAAGTTCTCAGAAGAGTTCCGTAGCATTTTTAAACTTCACCAGAATTCCACAAACAATTTAAGAGTTCCGTAGCATTTTTTAACTTCTGCAGAATTCCGAAGAACAATGGAAGAGTTCCGTAGCATTTTTAAACTTCAGCAGAATTCCGAAAAACAATGGAAGAGTTCCGTAGCATTTTTAAACTTCATCAGAATTCCGAAGAACAATGGAAAAGTTCCGTAGCAATTTTTAAACTTCAGCAGAATTCCGAAGAACAATGGAAGAGTTCCGTAGCATTTTTAAACTTCAGCAGAATTCCGAAGAACAATGGAAGTGTTCCATAGCATTTTTAAACTTCATCAGAATTCTGAAGAACAATGGAAGTGATCCGTAACATTTTTAAACTTCAGCAGAATACCCAAGAACAATGGAAGTGTACCGTAGCATTTATAAACTTCAGCAGAATTCTGAGAACAATGGAAGAGATCCGTAGCATTTTAAACTTCAACAGAATTCCAAGAACAATGGAAGAGTTCCGTAGCATTTTTAAACTTCAGCAGAAATCCGAGAACAATGGAAGAGTTCCGCAGCAGTTTTAAACTTCACCAGAATTCCGAGAACAATGGAAGAGTTCCGTACCATTTTTAAACTTCACCAGAATTCCGAGAACAATGGAAGAGTTCCGTATCATTTTTAAACTTCACCAGAATTCCGAGAACAATGGAAGAGTTCCGTAGCATTTTTAAACTTCAGCAGAATTCTGAAGAACAATGGATGAGTTCCGTAGCATTTTTAAACTTCAGCAGAATTGCGAAGAACAATGGAAGTGTTCTATAGCATTTTTAAACTTCATCAGAATTCTGAAGAACAATGGAAGTGATCCGTAACATTTTTAAACTTCAGCAGAATACCCAAGAACAATGGAAGAGTTCCGTAGCATTTTTAAACTTCAGCAGAAATCCGAGAACAATGGAAGAGTTCCGCAGCAGTTTTAAACTTCACCAGAATTCCGAGAACAATGGAAGAGTTCCGTACCATTTTTAAGCTTCACCAGAATTCCGAGAACAATGGAAGAGTTCCGTAGCATTTTTAAACTTCACCAGAATTCCGAGAACAATGGAAGAGTTCCGTAGCATTTTTAAACTTCAGCAGAATTCCGAAGAACAATGGAAGAGTTCCGTAGCATTTTTAAACTTCAGTAGAATTAAGAATAACAACGGAAGAGTTCCGTAGCATTTTTAAACTTCACCAGAATTCCGTGAACAATGGAAGAGTTCCGTAGCATTTTTAAACTTCAGCAGAATTCCGAAGAACAATGGAAGAGTTCCGTAGCATTTTTAAACTTCAACAGAATTCCGAAGAACAATGGAAGAGTTCCGTAGCATTTTTAAACTTCAGCAGAATTCAGAAGAACAATGTAAGAGTTCCGTAGCATTTTTAAACTTCAGCAGAATTCCGTAGAACAATGGAAGAGTTCCGTAGCATTTTTAAACTTTAGCAGAATTCCGAAGAACAATGGAAGAGTTCCGTTGCAGTTTTAAACTTCATCAGAATTCCGAAGAACAATGGAAGAGTTCCGTAGCATTTTTAAACTTCAGCAGAACTCAGAAGAACAATGGAAGAGTTCCGTAGCATTTTTAAACTTCAGCAGAATTCCGAAGAACAATGGAAGAGTTCCGTAGCATTTTTAAACTTCAGTAGAATTAAGAATAACAATGGAAGAGTTCCGTAGCATTTTTAAACTTCACCAGAATTCCGTGAAGAATGGAAGAGTTCCGTAGCATTTTTAAACTTCAGCAGAATTCCGAAGAACAAAGAAAGTGTTCCGTAGCATTTTTAAACTTCAGCAGATTTCCGAAGAACAATGGAAGAGTTCCGTAGCATTTTTAAACTTCAGCAGAATTCTGCAAAGCAATGGAAGAGTTCCGTAGCATTTTTAAACTTCAGCAGAATTCCGAAGAACAATCGAAGAGTTCCGTAGCATTTTTAAACTTCAGCAGAATTCCGAAGAACAATGGAAGAGTTCCGTAGCATTTTTAAACTTCAGCAGAATTCCGAAGAACAATGGAAATGATCCGTAACATTTTTAAACTTCAGCAGAATTCCCAAGAACAATGGAAGAGTACCATAGAATTTATAAACTTCAGAAGAATTCTGAGAACAATGGAAGAGTTCCGTAGCATTTTTAAACTTCACCAGAATTCCACGAACAATGGAAGAGTTCCGTAGCATTTTTTAACTTCTGCAGAATTCCGAAGAACAATGGAAGAGTTCCGTAGCATTTTTAAACTTCAGCAGAATTCCGAAGAACAATGGAAGAGTTCCGTAGCATTTTTAAAATTCATCAGAATTCCAAAGAACAATGGAAAAGTTCCGTAGCATTTTTAAACTTCAGCAGAATTCCGAAGAACAATGGAAGAGTTCCGTAGCATTTTTAAACTTCAGCAGAGTTCCGAGAACAATGGAAGAGTTCCGTAGCATTTTTAAACTTCACCAGAATTACGAGAACAATGGAAGAGTTCCGTAGCATTTTTAAACTTCAACAGAATTCCGAGAACAATGGAAGAGTTCCGTAGCATTTTTAAACTTCAGCAGAATTCCGAAGAACAATGGAAGAGTTCCGTAGCATTTTTAAACTTCATCAGAATTCCGAAGAACAATGGAAAAGTTCCGTAGCATTTTTAAACTTCAGCAGAATTCCGAAGAACAATGGAAGAGTTCCGTAGCATTTTTAAACTTCAGCAGAATTCCGAAGAACAATTGAAGTGTTCCATAGCATTTTTAAACTTCATCAGAATTCTGAAGAACAATGGAAGTGATCCGTAACATTTTTAAACTTCAGCAGAATACCCAAGAACAATGGAAGAGTACCGTAGCATTTATAAACTTCAGCAGAATTCTGAGAACAATGGAAGAGTTCCGTAGCATTTTAAACTTCAACAGAATTCCAAGAACAATGGAAGAGTTCCGTAGCATTTTTAAACTTCAGCAGAAATCCGAGAACAATGGAAGAGTTCCGCAGCAGTTTTAAACTTCACCAGAATTCCGAGAACAATGGAAGAGTTCCGTACCATTTTTAAACTTCACCAGAATTCCGAGAACAATGGAAGAGTTCCGTACCATTTTTAAACTTCACCAGAATTCCGAGAACAAGGGAAGAGTTCCGTAGCATTTTTAAACTTCAGCAGAATTCTGAAGAACAATGGAAGAGTTCCGTAGCATTTTTAAACTTCAGCAGAATTGCGAAGAACAATGGAAGTGTTCCATAGCATTTTTAAACTTCATCAGAATTCTGAAGAACAATGGAAGTGATCCGTAACATTTTTAAACTTCAGCAGAATACCCAAGAACAATGGAAGAGTACCGTAGCATTTATAAACTTCAGCAGAATTCCAAGAACAATGGAAGAGTTCCGTAGCATTTTAAACTTCAACAGAATTCCAAGAACAATGGAAGAGTTCCGTAGCATTTTTAAACTTCAGCAGAAATCCGAGAACAATGGAAGAGTTCCGCAGCAGTTTTAAACTTCACCAGAATTCTGAGAACAATGGAAGAGTTCCGTACCATTTTTAAGCTTCACCAGAATTCCGAGAACAATGGAAGAGTTCCGTAGCATTTTTAAACTTCACCAGAATTCCGAGAACAATGGAAGAGTTCCGTAGCATTTTTAAACTTCAGCAGAATTCCGAAGAACAATGGAAGATTTCCGTAGCATTTTTAAACTTCAGTAGAATTAAGAATAACAATGGAAGAGTTCCGTAGCATTTTTAAACTTCACCAGAATTCCGTGAACAATGGAAGAGTTCCGTAGCATTTTTAAACTTCAGCAGAATTCCGAAGAACAATGGAAGAGTTCCGTAGCATTTTTAAACTTCAGCAGAATTCCGAAGAACAATGGAAAAGTTCCGTAGCATTTTTAAACTTCAGCAGAATTCCGAAGAACAATGGAAGAGTTCCGTAGCATTTTTAAACTTCAGCAGAATTCCGAAGAACAATGGAAGTGTTCCATAGCATTTTTAAACTTCATCAGAATTCTGAAGAACAATGGAAATGATCCGTAACATTTTTAAACTTCAGCAGAATTCCCAAGAACAATGGAAGAGTACCATAGAATTTATAAACTTCAGAAGAATTCTGAGAACAATGGAAGAGTTCCGTAGCATTTTTTAACTTCTGCAGAATTCCGAAGAACAATGGAAGAGTTCCGTAGCATTTTTAAACTTCAGCAGAATTCCGAAGAACAATGGAAGAGTTCCGTAGCATTTTTAAAATTCATCAGAATTCCAAAGAACAATGGAAAAGTTCCGTAGCATTTTTAAACTTCAGCAGAATTCCAAAGAACAATGGAAGAGTTCCGTAGCATTTTTAAACTTCAGCAGAATTCCGAGAACAATGGAAGAGTTCCGTAGCATTTTTAAACTTCACCAGAATTACGAGAACAATGGAAGAGTACCATAGAATTTATAAACTTCAGAAGAATTCTAAGAACAATGGAAGAGTTCCGTAGCATTTTTAAACTTCACCAGAATTCCACGAACAATGGAAGAGTTCCGTAGCATTTTTTAACTTCTGCAGAATTCCGAAGAACAATGGAAGAGTTCCGTAGCATTTTTAAACTTCAGCAGAATTCCGAAGAACAATGGAAGAGTTCCGTAGCATTTTTAAAATTCATCAGAATTCCAAAGAACAATGGAAAAGTTCCGTAGCATTTTTAAACTTCAGCAGAATTCCGAAGAACAATGGAAGAGTTCCGTAGCATTTTTAAACTTCAGCAGAATTCCGAGAACAATGGAAGAGTTCCGTAGCATTTTTAAACTTCACCAGAATTACGAGAACAATGGAAGAGTTCCGTAGCATTTTTAAACTTCAACAGAATTCCGAGAACAATGGAAGAGTTCCGTAGCATTTTTAAACTTCAGCAGAATTCCGAAGAACAATGGAAGAGTTCCGTAGCATTTTTAAACTTCATCAGAATTCCGAAGAACAATGGAAAAGTTCCGTAGCATTTTTAAACTTCAGCAGAATTCCGAAGAACAATGGAAGAGTTCCGTAGCATTTTTAAACTTCAGCAGAATTCCGAAGAACAATGGAAGTGTTCCATAGCATTTTTAAACTTCATCAGAATTCTGAAGAACAATGGAAGTGATCCGTAACATTTTTAAACTTCAGCAGAATACCCAAGAACAATGGAAGAGTACCGTAGCATTTATAAACTTCAGCAGAATTCTGAGAACAATGGAAGAGTTCCGTAGCATTTTAAACTTCAACAGAATTCCAAGAACAATGGAAGAGTTCCGTAGCATTTTTAAACTTCAGCAGAAATCCGAGAACAATGGAAGAGTTCCTCAGCAGTTTTAAACTTCACCAGAATTCCGAGAACAATGGAAGAGTTCCGTACCATTTTTAAACTTCACCAGAATTCCGAGAACAATGGAAGAGTTCCGTACCATTTTTAAACTTCACCAGAATTCCGAGAACAATGGAAGAGTTCCGTAGCATTTTTAAACTTCAGCAGAATTCTGAAGAACAATGGAAGAGTTCCGTAGCATTTTTAAACTTCAGCAGAATTGCGAAGAACAATGGAAGTGTTCCATAGCATTTTTAAACTTCATCAGAATTCTGAAGAACAATGGAAGTGATCCGTAACATTTTTAAACTTCAGCAGAATACCCAAGAACAATGGAAGAGTACCGTAGCATTTATAAACTTCAGCAGAATTCCAAGAACAATGGAAGAGTTCCGTAGCATTTTAAACTTCAACAGAATTCCAAGAACAATGGAAGAGTTCCGTAGCATTTTTAAACTTCAGCAGAAATCCGAGAACAATGGAAGAGTTCCGCAGCAGTTTTAAACTTCACCAGAATTCCGAGAACAATGGAAGAGTTCCGTACCATTTTTAAGCTTCACCAGAATTCCGAGAACAATGGAAGAGTTCCGTAGCATTTTTAAACTTCACCAGAATTCCGAGAACAATGGAAGAGTTCCGTAGCATTTTTAAACTTCAGCAGAATTCCGAAGAACAATGGAAGATATCCGTAGCATTTTTAAACTTCAGTAGAATTAAGAATAACAATGGAAGAGTTCCGTAGCATTTTTAAACTTCACCAGAATTCCGTGAACAATGGAAGAGTTCCGTAGCATTTTTAAACTTCAGCAGAATTCCGAAGAACAATGGAAGAGTTCCGTAGCATTTTTAAACTTCAGCAGAATTCCGAAGAACAATGGAAAAGTTCCGTAGCATTTTTAAACTTCAGCAGAATTCCGAAGAACAATGGAAGAGTTCCGTAGCATTTTTAAACTTCAGCAGAATTCCGAAGAACAATGGAAGTGTTCCATAGCATTTTTAAACTTCATCAGAATTCTGAAGAACAATGGAAATGATCCGTAACATTTTTAAACTTCAGCAGAATTCCCAAGAACAATGGAAGAGTACCATAGAATTTATAAACTTCAGAAGAATTCTGAGAACAATGGAAGAGTTCCGTAGCATTTTTTAACTTCTGCAGAATTCCGAAGAACAATGGAAGAGTTCCGTAGCATTTTTAAACTTCAGCAGAATTCCGAAGAACAATGGAAGAGTTCCGTAGCATTTTTAAAATTCATCAGAATTCCAAAGAACAATGGAAAAGTTCCGTAGCATTTTTAAACTTCAGCAGAATTCCAAAGAACAATGGAAGAGTTCCGTAGCATTTTTAAACTTCAGCAGAATTCCGAGAACAATGGAAGAGTTCCGTAGCATTTTTAAACTTCACCAGAATTACGAGAACAATGGAAGAGTTCCGTAGCATTTTTAAACTTCAACAGAATTCCGAGAACAATGGAAGAGTTCCGTAGCATTTTTAAACTTCAGCAGAATTCCGAAGAACAATGGAAGAGTTCCGTAGCATTTTTAAACTTCAGCAGAATTCCGAAGAACAATGGAAGTGTTCCATAGCATTTTTAAACTTCATCAGAATTCTGAAGAACAATGGAAGTGATCCGTAACATTTTTAAACTTCACCAGAATACCCAAGAACAATGGAAGAGTACCGTAGCATTTATAAACTTCAGCAGAATTCCAAGAACAATGGAAGAATTCCGTAGCATTTTTAAACTTCAGCAGAAATCCGAGAACAATGGAAGAGTTCCGCAGCAGTTTTAAACTTCACCAGAATTCCGAGAACAATGGAAGAGTTCCGTACCATTTTTAAACTTCACCAGAATTCCGAGAACAATGGAAGAGTTCCGTAGCATTTTTAAACTACAGCAGAATTCTGAAGAACAATGGAAGAGTTCCGTAGCATTTTTAAACTTCAGCAGAATTCCGAAGAACAATGGAAGAGTTCCTTTGCAGTTCTAAGCTTCATCAGAATTCCGAAGAACAATGGAAGAGTTTCGTAGCATTTTTAAACTTCAGCAGAATTCAGAAGAACAATGGAAGAGTTCCGTAGCATTTTTAAACTTCAGCAGAATTCCGAAGAACAATGGAAGAGTTCAGTAGCATTTTTAAACTTCAGCAGAATTAAGAATAACAATGGAAGAGTTCTGTAGCATTTTTAAACTTCACCAGAATTCCGTGAACAATGGAAGAGTTCCGTAGCATTTTTAAACTTCAGCAGAATTCCGAAGAACAATGGAAGAGTTCCGTAGCATTTTTAAATTACAGCAGAATTCCGAAGGACAATGGAAGAGTTCCGTAGCATTTTTAAACTTCAGCAGAATTCCGAGAACAATGGATGAGTTCCGCAGCATTTTTAAACTTCACCAGAATTCCGAGAACAATGGAAGAGTTCCGTAGCATTTTTAATCTTCAGCAGAATTCCGAAGAACAATGGAAGAGTTCCGTAGCATTTTTAAACTTCAGCAGAATTCCAAAGAACAATGGAAGAGTTCCGTTGCAGTTTTAAATTTCATCAGAATTCCGAAGAACAATGGAAGAGTTCCGTAGCCTTTTTAAACTTCAGCAGAACTCAGAAGAACAATGGAAGAGTCCCGTAGCATTTTTAAACTTCAGCAGAATTCCGAAGAACAATGGAAGAGTTCTGTAGCAATTTTAAACTTCACCAGAATACTGTGAACAATGGAAGAGTTCTGTAGCATTTTTAAACTTCAGCAGAATTGCGAAGAACAAAGGAAGTGTTCCGTACCATTGTTAAACTTCAGCAGAATTCCGAAGAACAATGGAAGAGTTCCGTAGCATTTTTAAACTTCACCAGAATTCCAAGAACAATGGAAGAGTTCCGTAGCATTTTTAAACTTCTGCAGAATTCCGAAGAACAATGGAAGAGTTCCGTAGCATTTTTTAACTTCAGCAGAATTCAGAAGAACAATGGAAGAGTTCCGTAGCCTTTTTAAACTTCGTCAGAATTCCGAAGAACAATGGAAAAGTTCCGTACCATTTTTAAACTTCAGCAGAATTCCGAAGAACAATGGAAGAGTTCCGTAGCATTTTTAAACTTCAGCAGAATTCCGAGAACAATGGATGAGTTCCGTAGCATTTTTAAACTTCACCAGAATTCCGAGAACAATGGAAGAGTTACGTAGCATTTTTAAACTTCACCAGAATTCCGAGAACAATGGAAGAGTTCCGTAGCCTTTTTAAACTTCAGCAGAACTCAGAAGAACAATGGAAGAGTCCCGTAGCATTTTTAAACTTCAGCAGAATTCCGAAGAACAATGGAAGAGTTCCGTAGCATTTTTAAACTTCAGTAGAATTAAAAATAACAATGGAAGAGTTCTGTAGCATTTTTAAACTTCACCAGAATACCGTGAACAATGGAAGAGTTCTGTAGCATTTTTAAACTTCAGCAGAATTCCGAGAACAATGGAAGAGTTCCGTAGCATTTTTAAACTTCACCAGAACTCCGAGAACAATGGAAGAGTTCCGTAGCATTTTTAAACTTCACCAGAATTCCGAGAACAATGGAAGAGTTCCGTAGCCTTTTTAAACTTAAGCAGAACTCAGAAGAACAATGGAAGAGTCCCGTAGCATTTTTAAACTTCAGCAGAATTTCGAAGAACAATGGAAGAGTTCAGTAGCATTTTTAAACTTCAGTAGAATTAAAAATAACAATGGAAGAGTTCTGTAGCATTTTTAAACTTCACCAGAATACCGTGAACAATGGAAGAGTTCTGTAGTATTTTTAAACTTCAGCAGAATTCCGAAGAACAAAGGAAGTGTTCCGTACCATTTTTAAACTTCAGCAGAATTCCGAAGAACAATGGAAGAGTTCCGTAGCATTTTTAAACTTCAGCAGAATTCCGAGAACAATGGATGAGTTCCGTAGCATTTTTAAACTTCACCAGAATTCCGAGAACAATGGAAGAGTTCCGTAGCATTTTTAAACTTCAGCAGAATTCCGAAAACAATGGAAGAGTTCCGTAGCATTTTTAAACTTCACCAGAATTCCGAGAACAATGGAAGAGTTCCGTAGCATTTTTAAACTTCAGCAGAATTCCGAGAACAATGGAAGAGTTCCGTAGCATTTTTAAACTTCAGCAGAATTCCGAAGAACAATGGAAGAGTTCCGTAGCATTTTTAAACTTCAGCAGAATTCCGAAGAACAATGGAAGAGTTCCGTTGCAGTTTTAAGCTTCATCAGAATTCCGAAGAACAATGGAAGAGTTCCGTAGCATTTTTAAACTTCAGCAGAATTCAGAAGAACAATGGAAGAGTTCCGTAGCATTTTTAAACTTCAGCAGAATTCCGAAGAACAATGGAAGAGTTCCGTAGCATTTTTAAACTTCAGCAGAATTCCCAAGAACAATGGAAGAGTTCCGCAGCAGTTTTTAACTTCACCAGAATTCCGAGAACAATGGAAGAGTTCCGTATCATTTTTAAACTTCACCAGAATTCCGAGAACAATGGAAGAGTTCCGTAGCATTTTTAAACTTCAGCTGAATTCTGAAGAACAATGGAAAAGTTCCGTAGCATTTTTAAACTTAAGCAGAATTCTGAAGAACAATGGAAGAGTTCCGTTGCAGTTCTAAGCTTCATCAGAATTCCGAAGAACAATGGAAGAGTTTCGTAGCATTTTCAAACTTCAGCAGAATTCAGAAGAACAATGGAAGAGTTCCGTAGCATTTTTAAACTTCAGCAGAATTCCGAAGAACAATGGAAGAGTTCCGTAGCATTTTTAAACTTCAGCAGAATTAAGAATAACAATGGAAGAGTTCCGTAGCATTTTTAAACTTCACCAGAATTCCGTGAACAATGGAAGAGTTCCGTAGCATTTTTAAACTTCAGCAGAATTCCGAAGAACAAAGGAAGAGTTCCGTAGCATTTTCAAACTTCAGAAGAATTCCGAGAACAATGGAAGAGTTCCGTAGCATTTTCAAACTTCAGAAGAATTCCGAGAACAATGGAAGAGTTCCACAGCATTTTTAAACTTCAGCAGAAATCCGAAGAACAATGGAAGAGTTCCGTAGCATTTTTAAACTTCAGCAGAATTCCGAAGAACAATGGAAGAGTTCCGTAGCATTTTTAAATTACAGCAGAATTCCGAAGAACAATGGAAGAGTTCCATAGCATTTTTAAACTTCAGCAGAATTCCGAGAACAATGGATGAGTTCCGCAGCATTTCTAAATTTCACCAGAATTCCGAGAACAATGGAAGAGTTCCGTAGCATTTTTAAACTTCAGCAGAATTCCGAAGAACAATGGAAGAGTTCCGTAGCATTTTTAAACTTCAGCAGAATTCCAAAGAACAATGGAAGAGTTCTGTTGCAGTTTTAAACTTCATCAGAATTCCGAAGAACAATGGAAGAGTTCCGTAGCCTTTTTAAACTTCAGCAGAACTCAGAAGAACAATGGAAGAGTCCCGTAGCATTTTTAAACTTCAGCAGAATTCCGAAGAACAATGGAAGAGTTCCGTAGCATTTTTAAACTTCACCAGAATACCGTGAACAATGGAAGAGTTCTGTAGCATTTTTAAACTTCAGCAGAATTCCGAATAACAAAGGAAGTGTTCCGTAGCATTTTTAAACTTCAGCAGAATTCTGAAGAACAATGGAAGAGTTCTGTAGCATTTTTAAACTTCAGAAGAATTCCGAGAAAAATGGAAGAGTTCCGTAGCATTTTTAAACTTCAGCAGAATTCCGCAAAACAATGGAAGAGTTCCGTAGCATTTTTAAACTTCAGCAGAATTCCAAAGAACAATGGAAGAGTTCCGTAGCATTTTTAAACTTCAGCAGAATTCCGAAGAACAATGGAATTGATCCGTAACATTTTTAAACTTCAGCAGAATTCCCAAGAACAATGGAAGAGCACCGTAGAATTTATAAGCTTCAGCAGAATTCTGAGAACAATGGAAGAGTTCCGTAGCATTTTTAAACTTCACCAGAATTCCAAGAACAATGGAAGAGTTCCGTAGCATTTTTAAACTTCTGCAGAATCCCGAAGAATAATGGAAGAGTTCCGTAGCATTTTTAAACTTCAGCAGAATTCCGAAGAACAATGGAAGAGTTCCGTAGCATTTTTAAACTTCAGCAGAATTCCGGGAACAATGGATGAGTTCCGTAGCATTTTTAAACTTCACCAGAATTCCGAGAACAATGGAAGAGTTCCGTAGCATTTTTAAACTTCAGCAGAATTTCGAGAACAATGGAAGAGTTCCGTAGCATTTTTAAACTTCACCAGAATTCCGAGAACAATGGAAGAGTTCCGTAGCATTTTTAAACTTCAGCAGAATTCCGAGAACAATGGAAGAGTTCCGTAGCATTTTTAAACTTCAGCAGAATTCCGAGAACAATGGAAGAGTTCCGTAGCATTTTTAAACTTCAGCAGAATTCCGAAGAACAATGGAAGAGTTCCGTTGCAGTTTTAAGCTTCATCAGAATTCCGAAGAACAATGGAAGAGTTCCGTAGCATTTTTAAACTTCAGCAGAATTCAGAAGAACAATGGAAGAGTTCCGTAGCATTTTTAAACTTCAGCAGAATTCCGAAGAACAATGGAAGAGTTCCGTAGCATTTTTAAACTTCAGCAGAATTCCGAAGAACAATGGAAGAGTTCCGCAGCAGTTTTTAACTTCACCAGAATTCCGAGAACAATGGAAGAGTTCCGTACCATTTTTAAACTTCACCAGAATTCCGAGAACAATGGAAGAGTTCCGTAGCATTTTTAAACTTCAGCTGAATTCTGAAGAACAATGGAAAAGTTCGGTAGCATTTTTAAACTTCAGCAGTATTCCGAAGAACAATGGAAGAGTTCCGTTGCAGTTCTAAGCTTCATCAGAATTCCGAAGAACAATAGAAGAGTTTCGTAGCATTTTTAAACTTCAGCAGAATTCAGAAGAACAATGGAAGAGTTCCGTAGCATTTTTAAACTTCAGCAGAATTCCGAAGAACAATGGAAGAGTTCCGTAGCATTTTTAAACTTCAGCAGAATTAAGAATAACAATGGAAGAGTTCCGTAGCATTTTTAAACTTCACCAGAATTCCGTGAACAATGGAAGAGTTCCGTAGCATTTTTAAACTTCAGCAGAATTCCGAAGAACAAAGGAAGAGTTCCGTAGCATTTTCAAACTTCAGAAGAATTCCGAGAACAATGGAAGAGTTCCGTAGCATTTTCAAACTTCAGAAGAATTCCGAGAACAATGGAAGAGTTCCACAGCATTTTTAAACTTCAGCAGAATTCCGAAGAACAATGGAAGAGTTCCGTAGCATTTTTAAACTTCAGCAGAATTCAGAAGAACAATGGAAGAGTTCCGTAGCATTTTTAAATTACAGCAGAATTCCGAAGAACAATGGAAGAGTTCCGTAGCATTTTTAAACTTCAGCAGAATTCCGAGAACAATGGATGAGTTCCGCAGCATTTTTAAACTTCACCAGAATTCCGAGAACAATGGAAGAGTTCCGTAGCATTTTTAAACTTCAGCAGAATTCTGAAGAACAATGGAAGAGTTTCGTAGCATTTTTAAACTTCAGCAGAATTCCGAAGAACAATGGAAGAGTTCTGTTGCAGTTTTAAACTTCATCAGAATTCCGAAGAACAATGGAAGAGTTCCGAAGCCTTTTTAAACTTCAGCAGAACTCAGAAGAACAATGGAAGAGTCCCGTAGCATTTTTAAACTTCAGCAGAATTCCGAAGAACAATGGAAGAGTTCCGTAGCATTTTTAAACTTCACCAGAATACCGTGAACAATGGAAGAGTTCTGTAGCATTTTTAAACTTCAGCAGAATTCCGAATAACAAAGGAAGTGTTCCGTAGCATTTTTAAACTTCAGCAGAATTCTGAAGAACAATGGAAGAGTTCTGTAGCATTTTTAAACTTCAGAAGAATTCCGAGAAAAATGGAAGAGTTCCGTAGCATTTTTAAACTTCAGCAGAATTCCGCAAAACAATGGAAGAGTTCCGTAGCATTTTTAAACTTCAGCAGAATTCCAAAGAACAATGGAAGAGTTCCGTAGCATTTTTAAACTTCAGCAGAATTCCGAAGAACAATGGAATTGATCCGTAACATTTTTAAACTTCAGCAGAATTCCCAAGAACAATGGAAGAGCACCGTAGAATTTATAAGCTTCAGCAGAATTCTGAGAACAATGGAAGAGTTCCGTAGCATTTTTAAACTTCACCAGAATTCCAAGAACAATGGAAGAGTTCCGTAGCATTTTTAAACTTCTGCAGAATTCCGAAGAATAATGGAAGAGTTCCGTAGCATTTTTAAACTTCAGCAGAATTCCGAACAACAATGGAAGAGTTCCGTAGCATTTTTAAACTTCAGCTGAATTCTGAAGAACAAAGGAAAAGTTCCGTAGCATTTTTAAACTTCAGCAGATTTCCGAAGAACAATGGAAGAGTTCCGCAGCAGTTTTTAACTTCACCAGAATTCCGAGAACAATGGAAGAGTTCCGTACCATTTTTAAACTTCACCAGAATTCCGAGAACAATGGAAGAATTCCGTAGCATTTTTAAACTTCACCAGAATTCCGAGAACAATGGAAGAATTCCGTAGCATTTTTAAACTTCAGCAGAATTCCGAAGAACAATGGAAGAGTTCCGTTGCAGTTCTAAGCTTCATCAGAATTCCGAAGAACAATGGAAGAGTTTCGTAGCATTTTTAAACTTCAGCAGAATTCAGAAGAACAATGGAAGAGTTCCGTAGCATTTTTAAACTTCAGCAGAATTCCGAAGAACAATGGAAGAGTTCCGTAGCATTTTTAAACTTCAGCAGAATTAAGAAAAACAATGGAAGAGTTCCGTAGCATTTTTAAACTTCACCAGAATTCCGTGAACAATGGAAGAGTTCCGTAGCATTTTTAAACTTCAGCAGAATTCCGAAGAACAAAGGAAGAGTTCCGTAGCATTTTCAAACTTCAGAAGAATTCCGAGAACAGTGGAAGAGTTCCGTAGCATTTTTAAACTTCAGCAGAATTCCGAAGAACAATGGAATTGATTCGTAACATTTTTAAACTTCAGCAGAATTCCCAAGAACAATGGAAGAGCACCGTAGAATTTATAAGCTTCAGCAGAATTCTGAGAACAATGGAAGAGTTCCGTAGCATTTTTAAACTTCACCAGAATTCCAAGAACAATGGAAGAGTTCCGTAGCATTTTTAAACTTCTGCAGAATTCCGAAGAATAATGGAAGAGTTCCGTAGCATTTTTAAACTTCAGCAGAATTCCGAAGAACAATGGAAGAGTTCCGTAGCCTTTTTAAACTTCGTCAGAATTCCGAAGAACAATGGAAAAGTTCCGTACCATTTTTAAACTTCAGCAGAATTCCGAAGAACAATGGAAGAGTTCCGTAGCATTTTTAAACTTCAGCAGAATTCCGAGAACAATGGATGGGTTCCGTAGCATTTTTAAACTTCTGCAGAATTCCGAAGAATAATGGAAGAGTTCCGTAGCATTTTTAAACTTCAGCAGAATTCCGAAGAAGAATGGAAGAGTTCCGTAGCCTTTTTAAACTTCGTCAGAATTCCGAAGAACAATGGAAAAGTTCCGTAGCATTTTTAAACTTCAGCAGAATTCCGAAGAACAATGGAAGAGTTCCGTACCATTTTTAAACTTCACCAGAATTCCGAGAACAATGGAAGAGTTCCGTAGCATTTTTAAACTTCAGCTGAATTCTGAAGAACAATGGAAAAGTTCCGTAGCATTTTTAAACTTAAGCAGAATTCCGAAGAACAATGGAAGAGTTCCGTTGCAGTTCTAAGCTTCATCAGAATTCCGAAGAACAATGGAAGAGTTTCGTAGCATTTTTAAACTTCAGCAGAATTCAGAAGAACAATGGAAGAGTTCCGTAGCATTTTTAAACTTCAGCAGAATTCCGAAGAACAATGGAAGAGTTCCGTAGCATTTTTAAACTTCAGCAGAATTAAGAATAACAATGGAAGAGTTCCGTAGCATTTTTAAACTTCACCAGAATTCCGTGAACAATGGAAGAGTTCCGTAGCATTTTTAAACTTCAGCAGAATTCCCAAGAACAAAGGAAGAGTTCCGTAGCATTTTCAAACTTCAGAAGAATTCCGAGAACAATGGAAGAGTTCCGTAGCATTTTCAAACTTCAGAAGAATTCCGAGAACAATGGAAGAGTTCCACAGCATTTTTAAACTTCAGCAGAATTCAGAAGAACAATGGAAGAGTTCCGTAGCATTTTTAAACTTCAGCAGAATTCCGAAGAACAATGGAAGAGTTCCGTAGCATTTTTAAACTTCAGCAGAATTCCGAGAACAATGGATGAGTTCCGCAGCATTTTTAAACTTCACCAGAATTACGAGAACAATGGAAGAGTTCCGTAGCATTTTTAAACTTCAGCAGAATTCCGAAGAACAATGGAAGAGTTCCGTAGCATTTTTAAACTTCAGCAGAATTCCAAAGAACAATGGAAGAGTTCTGTTGCAGTTTTAAACTTCATCAGAATTCCGAAGAACAATGGAAGAGTTCCGTAGCCTTTTTAAACTTCAGCAGAACTCAGAAGAACAATGGAAGAGTCCCGTAGCATTTTTAAACTTCAGCAGAATTCCGAAGAACAATGGAAGAGTTCCGTAGCATTTTTAAACTTCACCAGAATACCGTGAACAATGGAAGAGTTCTGTAGCATTTTTAAACTTCAGCAGAATTCCGAATAACAATGGAAGAGTTCTGTAGCATTTTTAAACTTCAGAAGAATTCCGAGAAAAATGGAAGAGTTCCGTAGCATTTTTAAACTTCAGCAGAATTCCGCAAAACAATGGAAGAGTTACGTAGCATTTTTAAACTTCAGCAGAATTCCAAAGAACAATGGAAGAGTTCCGTAGCATTTTTAAACTTCAGCAGAATTCCGAAGAACAATGGAATTGATCCGTAACATTTTTAAACTTCAGCAGAATTCCCAAGAACAATGGAAGAGCACCGTAGAATTTATAAGCTTCAGCAGAATTCTGAGAACAATGGAAGAGTTCCGTAGCATTTTTAAACTTCACCAGAATTCCAAGAACAATGAAAGAGTTCCGTAGCATTTTTAAACTTCTGCAGAATTCCGAAGAATAATGGAAGAGTTCCGTAGCATTTTTAAACTTCAGCAGAATTCCGAAGAACAATGGAAGAGTTCCGTAGCATTTTTAAACTTCAGCAGAATTCCGAGAACAATGGAAGAGTACCGTAGCATTTTTAAACTTCAGCAGAATTCCGAGAACAATGGAAGAGTTCCGTAGCATTTTTAAACTTCACCAGAATTCCGAGAACAATGGAAGAGTTCCGTAGCATTTTTAAACTTCAGCAGAATTCCGAGAACAATGGAAGAGTTCCGTAGCATTTTTAAACTTCAGCAGAATTACGAAGAAAAATGGAAGAGTTCCGTAGCATTTTTAAACTTCAGCAGAATTCCGAAGAACAATGGAAGAGTTCCGTTGCAGTTTTAAGCTTCATCAGAATTCCGAAGAACAATGGAAGAGTTCCGTAGCATTTTTAAACTTCAGCAGAATTCAGAAGAACAATGGAAGAGTTCCGTAGCATTTTTAAACTTCAGCAGAATTCCGAAGAACAATGGAAGAGTTCCGTAGCATTTTTAAACTTCAGCAGAATTCCGAAGAACAATGGAAGAGTTCCGCAGCAGTTTTTAACTTCACCAGAATTCCGAGAACAATGGAAGAGTTCCGTACCATTTTTAAACTTCACCAGAATTCCGTGAACAATGGAAGAGTTCCGTAGCATTTTTAAACTTCAGCTGAATTCTGAAGAACAATGGAAAAGTTCCGTAGCATTTTTAAACTTCAGCAGAATTCTGAAGAACAATGGAAGAGTTCCGTTGCAGTTCTAAGCTTCATCAGAATTCCGAAGAACAATGGAAGAGTTTCGTAGCATTTTTAAACTTCAGCAGAATTCAGAAGAACAATGGAAGAGTTCCGTAGCATTTTTAAACTTCAGCAGAATTCCGAAGAACAATGGAAGAGTTCCGTAGCATTTTTAAACTTCAGCAGAATTAAGAATAACAATGGAAGAGTTCCGTAGCATTTTTAAACTTCACCAGAATTCCGTGAACAATGGAAGAGTTCCGTAGCATTTTTAAACTTCAGCAGAATTCCGAAGAACAAAGGAAGAGTTCCGTAGCATTTTCAAACTTCAGAAGAATTCCGAGAACAATGGAAGAGTTCCGTAGCATTTTCAAACTTCAGAAGAATTCCGAGAACAATAGAAGAGTTCCACAGCATTTTTAAACTTCAGCAGAATTCCGAAGAACAATGGAAGAGTTCCGTAGCATTTTTAAACTTCAGCAGAATTCCGAAGAACAATGGAAGAGTTCCGTAGCATTTTTAAATTACAGAAGAATTCCGAAGAACAATGGAAGAGTTCCGTAGCATTTTTAAACTTCAGCAGAATTCCGAGAACAATGGATGAGTTCCGCAGCATTTTTAAACTTCACCAGAATTCCGAGAACAATGGAAGAGTTCCGTAGCATTTTTAAACTTCAGCAGAATTCCGAAGAACAATGGAAGAGTTCCGTAGCATTTTTAAACTTCAGCAGAATTCCGAAGAACAATGGAAGAGTTCTGTTGCAGTTTTAAACTTCATCAGAATTCCGAAGAACAATGGAAGAGTTCCGAAGCCTTTTTAAACTTCAGCAGAACTCAGAAGAACAATGGAAAAGTCCCGTAGCATTTTTAAACTTCAGCAGAATTCCGAAGAACAATGGAAGAGTTCCGTAGCATTTTTAAACTTCACCAGAATACCGTGAACAATGGAAGAGTTCTGTAGAATTTTTAAACTTCAGCAGAATTCCGAATAACAAAGGAAGTGTTCCGTAGCATTTTTAAACTTCAGCAGAATTCTGAAGAACAATGGAAGAGTTCTGTAGCATTTTTAAACTTCAGAAGAATTCCGAGAAAAATGGAAGAGTTCCGTAGCATTTTTAAACTTCAGCAGAATTCCGCAAAACAATGGAAGAGTTCCGTAGCATTTTTAAACTTCAGCAGAATTCCGAAGAACAATGGAATTGATCCGTAACATTTTTAAACTTCAGCAGAATTCCCAAGATTAATGGAAGAGCACCGTAGAATTTATAAGCTTCAGCAGAATTCTGAGAACAATGGAAGAGTTCCGTAGCATTTTTAAACTTCACCAGAATTCCAAGAACAATGGAAGAGTTCCGTAGCATTTTTAAACTTCTGCAGAATTCCGAAGAATAATGGAAGAGTTCCGTAGCATTTTTAAACTTCAGCAGAATTCAGAAGAACAATGGAAGAGTTCCGTAGCATTTTTAAACTTCAGCAGAATTCCGAAGAACAATGGAAGAGTTCCGTAGCATTTTTAAACTTCAGCAGAATTCCGAAGAACAATGGAAGAGTTCCGTAGCAGTTTTTAACTTCACCAGAATTCCGAGAACAATGGAAGAGTTCCGTACCTTTTTTAAACTTCACCAGAATTCCGAGAACAATGGAAGAGTTCCGTAGCATTTTTAAACTTCAGCTGAATTCTGAAGAACAATGGAAAAGTTCCGTAGCATTTTTAAACTTCTGCAGAATTCCGAAGAACAATGGAAGAGTTCCGTTGCAGTTCTAAGCTTCATCAGAATTCCGAAGAACAATGGAAGAGTTTCGTAGCATTTTTAAACTTCAGCAAAATTCAGAAGAACAATGGAAGAGTTCCGTAGCATTTTTAAACTTCAGCAGAATTCCGAAGAACAATGGAAGAGTTCCGTAGCATTTTTAAACTTCAGCAGAATTAAGAATAACAATGGAAGAGTTCCGTAGCATTTTTAAACTTCACCAGAATTCCGTGAACAATGGAAGAGTTCCGTAGCATTTTTAAACTTCAGCAGAATTCCGAAGAACAAAGGAAGAGTTCCGTAGCATTTTCAAACTTCAGAAGAATTCCGAGAACAATGGAAGAGTTCCGTAGCATTTTCAAACTTCAGAAGAATTCCGAGAACAATGGAAGTGTTCCACAGCATTTTTAAACTTCAGCAGAATTCCGAAGAACAATGGAAGAGTTCCGTAGCATTTTTAAACTTCAGCAGAATTCCGAAGAACAATGGAAGAGTTCCGTAGCATTTTTAAATTACAGCAGAATTCCGAAGAACAATGGAAGAGTTCCGTAGCATTTTTAAACTTCAGCAGAATTCCGAGAACAATGGATGAGTTCCGCAGCATTTTTAAACTTCACCAGAATTCCGAGAACAATGGAAGAGTTCCGTAGCATTTTTAAACTTCAGCAGAATTCCGAAGAACAATGGAAGAGTTCCGTAGCATTTTTAAACTTCAGCAGAATTCCGAAGAACAATGGAAGAGTTCTGTTGCAGTTTTAAACTTCATCAGAATTCCGAAGAACAATGGAAGAGTTCCGAAGCCTTTTTAAACTTCAGCAGAACTCAGAAGAACAATGGAAGAGTCCCGTAGCATTTTTAAACTTCAGCAGAATTCCGAAGAACAATGGAAGAGTTGTTAGAACCTTGCTGTTAGGTTTTTTTTCCTTTGCTGGTCACATGACCTTGTTGGCCTATTTAATCCTGCTCCGCCCTTCTGGCTTTGCTGGACTTCATTGTATATCTACTTTCTAGCTAGCCTGTGCTCTGTATCTAACTCTGTTAGTTTGCTTGGTCTACGGACCTCTAGGTTCTATCTATTTTGTTTGTTCGTTTGTCTGCTGCTATTTCTGTTAGGAGGTGTCCCATATTCCTTCCAGTCCTTAGTACTTGTAGGGATTCCCTCCCCAAATCTATAGGTCTCCGTACAGACTAGATTAGGACTTTAGCAGGTCTGATCGCAGGATCAGGTTCCCTGTTACATCGTAGGGATTCAGCTGAGTCTTATAGTAGGGACAGATCTCCTCTCTTTCCTTAGCTTTGGTAGCAGAACATAACAGTAAGTCCAGCCTGTAAATTCTCTAAGGAAAGATTTTTTTTTGTTCCATCATGGTGTCGGTTCAGGATTTGGCTAAACACCTGCAGGGACTCTCTCTGGAAGTGGCCGAGCTCCGTCAGCACGTGAGTAACTGTCCTGGAGCATATTTCTTGGAGCCTAAGGTATGTTTGCCGGATTTATTTTTTGGTGAACATCGAGAATTTTTTTCATTTAAAAATGCTTGCTTATTGTATTTTCGTTTGAGACCCAAGTCCTCTGGGGATGAATCCCAGCGCGTAGGGTTCATAATGTCACTTTTGCGCAAAGAGCCTCAGGAGTGGGCCTTTTCTTTGCAACCTAGTGATACATGCTTCAGATCAGTGGATAGTTTTTTTTCTGCTTTAGGACTATTATATGATGATCCTGACCGTGTGGCATCAGCTGAGACTGAGTTGAGACGTTTAAAACAAGGATCAGGTAATATGGAAAAATATTGTACACATTTTCGTCGTTGGTCCACTCAAACAGGGTGGAACGATTCTGCTCTGAAAAGTCTATTTCTTGCTGGGCTCAGTGAAAAGGTTAAAGACCTGCTAATTGCTTATCCTACACCTGAGGATTTGCAACAGGCTATGCAATTAGCTATACGGGTGGACAGAAGACTGCGTGCTAGGGTTAATGAGAGCAAATCCTCTGCTATGTCAGTTTCTGGTTATGATAATGTGTGTACTAACAGTGGTGAACCGATGGAGATTGGATCGGTGGCACCTCGCTCTCAAGAAAAACACCGTCGTTTTTCAGAAGGCTTGTGTTTCTATTGTGGAAAATCTGGTCATTTGATTAAAGGCTGTGAGCTTCGTATGAAGAAAGAAAAAAAAATGGTCAGTCACGCCCGTATTGCCTGTTTAAATTCCAAGGGTATATTTTTAGCTGCTTCCACGATTGCTCAGGAAAAATTAATGGAATTTCGGGTGTTTGTTGATTGCGGGTCTACACTGAATGTTATTGATGGGGGATTCGTGGAAAAACTCAATTTAAAACCTGAACCTTTATCATCCCCCATTGCTGTGGTTTCTGTGGATGGCTCCCCTTTGAAGAATATTACTCTCAAGGTCAGTGAATTTCCTCTCACTATTAATGGTGTTCACCATGAGAAATTGGATTTGGTAGTGTTGAATAACTTGCCTTCTCCAGTAATATTGGGTTTGCCCTGGTTAAAATTTCACAATCCTGTACTGGATTGGTCTACCAGTGAAATTAAATCCTGGAGCCATAAATGTTATGACAAGTGTTGTAACGGGCGTATTGCAGCTTTGGATAGGGGAGAATTGCCTGTTCCTATTCAGGATTTTTGGAGAGTTTTTTCTGAGAAAGAATCGCAGGTTTTGCCTCCCCATAGAGACTATGATTGTTCTATTGAATTTGTCCCTGGAGCGACTCTTCCTAAAAGTCGTTTATTTAACCTTACTATTCCTGAGAGGAAGGCTTTGGAGGAATACATACAGACAAGTTTGGCCGCCGGTCACATTAGGCCCTCTAAGTCTCCTGTGGCGGTTGGATTTTTTTTTGTAAAAAAAAAGGACGGCGGTTTACGTCCTTGTCTGGATTTTCGTGAGATTAACAAAATTACGGTACGCAATCCTTACCCACTGCCATTGATTCCTGATCTGTTTAACCAGTTATTGGGGGCCAAGTGGTTCTCTAAAATTGACCTTAAGGGGGCATACAATCTGTTGCGCATGAAGGAGGGTGATGAATGGAAGACTGCTTTTAACACTCCTGTGGGTCATTTTGAGAATCTGGTTATGCCTTTTGGTCTTACTAATGCTCCTGCATTTTTTCAGAATCTGATTAATGACATCCTTAGACCTTTGATCGGTAAAAATGTGGTTGTGTATTTGGATGACATTTTGATTTATTCGCCAGATCTGGAGTCTCATTGGCGGAGCGTGCGTGAGGTATTACAGTTATTAATGGACAATTCGCTTTTTGCTAAGCTGGAGAAATGTGAGTTCGCTGTACAGAGAATTAGTTTTTTGGGCTACATTATCTCCAGCAAAGGTTTTGAGATGGATCCGGTTAAGGTTCAGGCTGTGCAGGAATGGCCTAGGCCTATTGGTTTGAAATCAATACAGAGGTTTTTGGGTTTCGCCAATTACTATAGAAAATTCATAAAAAATTTTTCTAGTATTGTCAAACCTCTGACTGATCTCACCAGGAAAGGTGCTGATGCGGTTCAGTGGTCTTCTGAGGCCATTGAAGCTTTTGTGTATCTCAAGGAGAGGTTCACCTCTGCTCCCATCCTTATGCAGCCTGATGTTACTAGGCCGTTTTTGGTTGAGGTTGATGCTTCCTCTGTGGGGGTTGGCGCAGTATTGTCTCAGGATAACGGGGATGGATTACATCCCTGTGCATTTTTTTCAAAAAAATTTTCGGAGACTGAATTGAATTACGATATTGGTAATCGGGAATTATTGGCTATTAAACTCGCATTTGAACACTGGCGCCACTTCTTGGAAGGTGCGGAATTTCCCGTTCAGGTTCTTACGGATCATAAAAATCTGATATATCTTGACGCTGCCAAGCGCCTGAATGCCCGTCAGGCTAGGTGGGCACTGTTTTTCTCGCGGTTTAATTTCTCCGTTACTTACATCCCTGGTACTAAGAATGTTAAGGCGGATGCCTTGTCTCGCAGTTTTTCTCCCATAGTCGGTGCTGAGAAAGAGGAAAACATTTTACAAGAAGGTGTTGTGATAGCTGCTTTAGACTCCGTTTTGGAAGATGAGATTCTTAAAGCTCAGGAGAATGCCCCATCTAACACTCCTCATGGGAGGTTGTTTGTGCCTGGGACCTTTAGGAGAGATTTGTTTGTTGAGTGTCACGAATCTCGGTTGGCAGGTCATCCCGGAATCTCTGAGACCAAGAGACTGGTGGGTCGCAGTTTTTGGTGGCCTGGATGGCAGAAGGAAGTCATTAAGTGGGTGCGCCAATGTACTATATGTGCTAGATCTAAGTCCTCACATACTCCTGCTGCGGGGTTGCTTTGTCCTTTGGAGGTCCCCAGTGCTCCTTGGACACATTTGGCTATGGACTTTATAACTGACCTTCCCCCCTCTGAGGGTTTTACTGTCATCTGGGTGGTCATGGACCGTTTTAGCAAGATGTGTCACTTGGTTCCCTTCGTCAAACTGCCCTGCGCTAAAACTCTCGCTAAGGCCTTTGTCAAGGAAATTGTCAGACTTCATGGCGTTCCTACTGACATTGTTTCTGATAGGGGTCCTCAGTTCGTGGCTCGTTTTTGGCGTGCCTTTTGTGACAGGTTGGGAATTCATTTGTCGTTTTCGTCCGGATATCATCCTGAATCTAATGGCCAGACAGAAAGGAAAAACCAGGATGTTGAGCAGTTCTTGCGTTGTTTTGTGGCAGACAATCAAGAGGGGTGGTCTGAGTTTCTGCCACTTGCCGAATTTGCTCTGAACAATCATACATCTTCTTCTGCTGGTTGTTCGCCTTTTTTTTGTTGTTCTGGGAGACATCCGTCGTTTGGGTCGTTCTCCAAGTTGGGATCTGCCGTGCCTGAGGAGGAGAATTTTTCCGGTGATTTGGAAAGAGTTTGGACGGATGTGCGTGGTAATCTTCAGGAGGCCAACAGAAAATCTAAAGACTACTTTGATAGGAAACGACAGGAGGTTTTGTTCGCTGTTGGTGACATGGTTTGGTTGTCCTCTAGGAATCTGCGGTTGAGGATTCCTTCTAAGAAATTGGGTCCCAAGTTTGTAGGGCCCTTTAAGGTGCTTCAGGTTGTCAACCAATCTGCTGTTAGGTTGGAGGTTCCTACCTCCTGGAGAATTAATCCGGTCTTTCATGTCTCTCTGTTAAAAAAAGCTGTTGTGTCGGATGGTGACGCCTCTGCCTCTGTTCCTCCGGTGGTGGAGGACGGGGAATATGAAATTTCTCGCATCCTTGACTCTAGACGGTATAGAGGTAGTTTGCAGTATCTTGTGGCCTGGAAAGGTTTCGGACCCGAGGATAACTCTTGGGTGAGGTCAGATGATGTTTCCGCGTCCAGACTTATCAGAGCGTTTCACAGGAGATTACCTGATAAGCCTGGTCCTAGGGGATCCGGAGGATCCTCTTAGAAGGGGGGGTACTGTTAGAACCTTGCTGTTAGGTTTTTTTTCCTTTGCTGGTCACATGACCTTGTTGGCCTATTTAATCCTGCTCCGCCCTTCTGGCTTTGCTGGACTTCATTGTATATCTACTTTCTAGCTAGCCTGTGCTCTGTATCTAACTCTGTTAGTTTGCTTGGTCTACGGACCTCTAGGTTCTATCTATTTTGTTTGTTCGTTTGTCTGCTGCTATTTCTGTTAGGAGGTGTCCCATATTCCTTCCAGTCCTTAGTACTTGTAGGGATTCCCTCCCCAAATCTATAGGTCTCCGTACAGACTAGATTAGGACTTTAGCAGGTCTGATCGCAGGATCAGGTTCCCTGTTACATCGTAGGGATTCAGCTGAGTCTTATAGTAGGGACAGATCTCCTCTCTTTCCTTAGCTTTGGTAGCAGAACATAACAAGAGTTCCGTAGCATTTTTAAACTTCACCAGAATACCGTGAACAATGGAAGAGTTCTGTAACATTTTTAAACTTCAGCAGAATTCCGAATAACAAAGGAAGTGTTCCGTAGCATTTTTAAACTTCAGCAGAATTCTGAAGAACAATGGAAGAGTTCTGTAGCATTTTTAAACTTCAGAAGAATTCCGAGAAAAATGGAAGAGTTCCGTAGCATTTTTAAACTTCAGCAGAATTCCGCAAAACAATGGAAGAGTTCCGTAGCATTTTTAAACTTCAGCAGAATTCCAAAGAACAATGGAAGAGTTCCGTAGCATTTTTAAACTTCAGCAGAATTCCGAAGAACAATGGAATTGATCCGTAACATTTTTAAACTTCAGCAGAATTCCCAAGAACAATGGAAGAGCACCGTAGAATTTATAAGCTTCAGCAGAATTCTGAGAACAATGGAAGAGTTCCGTAGCATTTTTAAACTTCACCAGAATTCCAAGAACAATGGAAGAGTTCCGTAGCATTTTTAAACTTCTGCAGAATTCCGAAGAATAATGGAAGAGTTCCGTAGCATTTTTAAACTTCAGCAGAATTCCGAAGAACAATGGAAGAGTTCCGTAGCATTTTTAAACTTCAGCTGAATTCTGAAGAACAATGGAAAAGTTCCGTAGCATTTTTAAACTTCAGCAGATTTCCGAAGAACAATGGAAGAGTTCCGCAGCAGTTTTTAACTTCACCAGAATTCCGAGAACAATGGAAGAGTTCCGTACCATTTTTAAACTTCACCAGAATTCCGAGAACAATGGAAGAATTCCGTAGCATTTTTAAACTTCACCAGAATTCCGAGAACAATGGAAGAATTCCGTAGCATTTTTAAACTTCAGCAGAATTCCGAAGAACAATGGAAGAGTTCCGTTGCAGTTCTAAGCTTCATCAGAATTCCGAAGAACAATGGAAGAGTTTCGTAGCATTTTTAAACTTCAGCAGAATTCAGAAGAACAATGGAAGAGTTCCGTAGCATTTTTAAACTTCAGCAGAATTCCGAAGAACAATGGAAGAGTTCCGTAGCATTTTTAAACTTCAGCAGAATTAAGAATAACAATGGAAGAGTTCCGTAGCATTTTTAAACTTCACCAGAATTCCGTGAACAATGGAAGAGTTCCGTAGCATTTTTAAACTTCAGCAGAATTCCGAAGAACAAAGGAAGAGTTCCGTAGCATTTTCAAACTTCAGAAGAATTCTGAGAACAATGGAAGAGTTCCGTAGCATTTTCAAACTTCAGAAGAATTCCGAGAACAATGGAAGAGTTCCACAGCATTTTTAAACTTCAGCAGAATTCCGAAGAACAATGGAAGAGTTCCGTAGCATTTTTAAACTTCAGCAGAATTCCGAAGAACAATGGAAGAGTTCCGTAGCATTTTTAAATTACAGCAGAATTCCGAAGAACAATGGAAGAGTTCCGTAGCATTTTTAAACTTCAGCAGAATTCCGAGAACAATGGATGAGTTCCGCAGCATTTTTAAACTTCACCAGAATTCCGAGAACAATGGAAGAGTTCCGTAGCATTTTTAAACTTCAGCAGAATTCCGAAGAAAAATGGAAGAGTTCCGTAGCATTTTTAAACTTCAGCAGAATTCCGAAGAACAATGGAAGAGTTCTGTTGCAGTTTTAAACTTCATCAGAATTCCGAAGAACAATGGAAGAGATCCGTAGCCTTTTTAAACTTCAGCAGAACTCAGAAGAACAATGGAAGAGTCCCGTAGCATTTTTAAACTTCAGCAGAATTCCGAAGAACAATGGAAGAGTTCCGTAGCATTTTTAAACTTCACCAGAATACCGTGAACAATGGAAGAGTTCTGTAGCATTTTTAAACTTCAGCAGAATTCCGAATAACAAAGGAAGTGTTCCGTAGCATTTTTAAACTTCAGCAGAATTCTGAAGAACAATGGAAGAGTTCTGTAGCATTTTTAAACTTCAGAAGAATTCCGAGAAAAATGGAAGAGTTCCGTAGCATTTTTAAACTTCAGCAGAATTCCGCAAAACAATGGAAGAGTTCCGTAGCATTTTTAAACTTCAGCAGAATTCCGAAGAACAATGGAATTGATCCGTAACATTTTTAAACTTCAGCAGAATTCCCAAGAACAATGGAAGAGCACCGTAGAATTTATAAGCTTCAGCAGAATTCTGAGAACAATGGAAGAGTTCCGTAGCATTTTTAAACTTCACCAGAATTCCAAGAACAATGGAAGAGTTCCGTAGCATTTTTAAACTTCTGCAGAATTCCGAAGAATAATGGAAGAGTTCCGTAGCATTTTTAAACTTCAGCAGAATTCCGAAGAACAATGGAAGAGTTCCGTAGCATTTTTAAACTTCAGCAGAATTCCGAGAACAATGGATGAGTTCCGTAGCATTTTTAAACTTCACCAGAATTCAGAGAACAATGGAAGAGTTCCGTAGCATTTTTAAACTTCAGCAGAATTCCGAGAACAATGGAAGAGTTCCGTAGCATTTTTAAACTTCACCAGAATTCCGAGAACAATGGAAGAGTTCCGTAGCATTTTTAAACTTCAGCAGAATTCCGAGAACAATGGAAGAGTTCCGTAGCATTTTTAAACTTCAGCAGAATTCCGAAGAACAATGGAAGAGTTCCGTAGCATTTTTAAACTTCAGCAGAATTCCGAAGAACAATGGAAGAGTTCCGTTGCAGTTTTAAGCGTCATCAGAATTCCGAAGAACAATGGAAGAGTTCCGTAGCATTTTTAAACTTCAGCAGAATTCAGAAGAACAATGGAAGAGTTCCGTAGCATTTTTAAACTTCAGCAGAATTCCGAAGAACAATGGAAGAGTTCCGTAGCATTTTTAAACTTCAGCAGAATTCCGAAGAACAATGGAAGAGTTCCGCAGCAGTTTTTAACTTCACCAGAATTCCGAGAACAATGGAAGAGTTCCGTACCATTTTTAAACTTCACCAGAATTCCGAGAACAATGGAAGAGTTCCGTAGCATTTTTAAACTTCAGCTGAATTCTGAAGAACAATGGAAAAGTTCCGTAGCATTTTTAAACTTCAGCAGAATTCCGAAGAACAATGGAAGAGTTCCGTTGCAGTTCTAAGCTTCATCAGAATTCCGAAGAACAATGGAAGAGTTTCGTAGCATTTTTAAACTTCAGCAAAATTCAGAAGAACAATGGAAGAGTTCCGTAGCATTTTTAAACTTCAGCAGAATTCCGAAGAACAATGGAAGAGTTCCGTAGCATTTTTAAACTTCAGCAGAATTAAGAATAACAATGGAAGAGTTCCGTAGCATTTTTAAACTTCACCAGAATTCCGTGAACAATGGAAGAGTTCCGTAGCATTTTTAAACTTCAGCAGAATTCCGAAGAACAAAGGAAGAGTTCCGTAGCATTTTCAAACTTCAGAAGAATTCCGAGAACAATGGAAGAGTTCCGTAGCATTTTCAAACTTCAGAAGAATTCCGAGAACAATGGAAGTGTTCCACAGCATTTTTAAACTTCAGCAGAATTCCGAAGAACAATGGAAGAGTTCCGTAGCATTTTTAAACTTCAGCAGAATTCCGAAGAACAATGGAAGAGTTCCGTAGCATTTTTAAATTACAGCAGAATTCCGAAGAACAATGGAAGAGTTCCGTAGCATTTTTAAACTTCAGCAGAATTCCGAGAACAATGGATGAGTTCCGCAGCATTTTTAAACTTCACCAGAATTCCGAGAACAATGGAAGAGTTCCGTAGCATTTTTAAACTTCAGCAGAATTCCGAAGAACAATGGAAGAGTTCCGTAGCATTTTTAAACTTCAGCAGAATTCCGAAGAACAATGGAAGAGTTCTGTTGCAGTTTTAAACTTCATCAGAATTCCGAAGAACAATGGAAGAGTTCCGAAGCCTTTTTAAACTTCAGCAGAACTCAGAAGAACAGTGGAAGAGTCCCGTAGCATTTTTAAACTTCAGCAGAATTCCGAAGAACAATGGAAGAGTTCCGTAGCATTTTTAAACTTCACCAGAATACCGTGAACAATGGAAGAGTTCTGTAGCATTTTTAAACTTCAGCAGAATTCCGAATAACAAAGGAAGTGTTCCGTAGCATTTTTAAACTTCAGCAGAATTCTGAAGAACAATGGAAGAGTTCTGTAGCATTTTTAAACTTCAGAAGAATTCCGAGAAAAATGGAAGAGTTCCGTAGCATTTTTAAACTTCAGCAGAATTCCGCAAAACAATGGAAGAGTTCCGTAGCATTTTTAAACTTCAGCAGAATTCCAAAGAACAATGGAAGAGTTCCGTAGCATTTTTAAACTTCAGCAGAATTCCGAAGAACAATGGAATTGATCCGTAACATTTTTAAACTTCAGCAGAATTCCCAAGAACAATGGAAGAGCACCGTAGAATTTATAAGCTTCAGCAGAATTCTGAGAACAATGGAAGAGTTCCGTAGCATTTTTAAACTTCACCAGAATTCCAAGAACAATGGAAGAGTTCCGTAGCATTTTTAAACTTCTGCAGAATTCCGAAGAATAATGGAAGAGTTCCGTAGCATTTTTAAACTTCAGCAGAATTCCGAAGAACAATGGAAGAGTTCCGTAGCATTTTTAAACTTCAGCTGAATTCTGAAGAACAATGTAAAAGTTCCGTAGCATTTTTAAACTTCAGCAGATTTCCGAAGAACAATGGAAGAGTTCCGCAGCAGTTTTTAACTTCACCAGAATTCCGAGAACAATGGAAGAGTTCCGTACCATTTTTAAACTTCACCAGAATTCCGAGAACAATGGAAGAATTCCGTAGCATTTTTAAACTTCACCAGAATTCCGAGAACAATGGAAGAATTCCGTAGCATTTTTAAACTTCAGCAGAATTCCGAAGAACAATGGAAGAGTTCCGTTGCAGTTCTAAGCTTCATCAGAATTCCGAAGAACAATGGAAGAGTTTCGTAGCATTTTTAAACTTCAGCAGAATTCAGAAGAACAATGGAAGAGTTCCGTAGCATTTTTAAACTTCAGCAGAATTCCGAAGAACAATGGAAGAGTTCCGTAGCATTTTTAAACTTCAGCAGAATTAAGAATAACAATGGAAGAGTTCCGTAGCATTTTTAAACTTCACCAGAATTCCGTGAACAATGGAAGAGTTCCGTAGCATTTTTAAACTTCAGCAGAATTCCGAAGAACAAAGGAAGAGTTCCGTAGCATTTTCAAACTTCAGAAGAATTCCAAGAACAATGGAAGAGTTCCGTAGCATTTTCAAACTTCAGAAGAATTCCGAGAACAATGGAAGAGTTCCACAGCATTTTTAAACTTCAGCAGAATTCCGAAGAACAATGGAAGAGTTCCGTAGCATTTTTAAACTTCAGCAGAATTCCGAAGAACAATGGAAGAGTTCCGTAGCATTTTTAAATTACAGCAGAATTCCGAAGAACAATGGAAGAGTTCCGTAGCATTTTTAAACTTCAGCAGAATTCCGAGAACAATGGATGAGTTCCGCAGCATTTTTAAACTTCACCAGAATTCCGAGAACAATGGAAGAGTTCCGTAGCATTTTTAAACTTCAGCAGAATTCCGAAGAACAATGGAAGAGTTCCGTAGCATTTTTAAACTTCAGCAGAATTCCGAAGAACAATGGAAGAGTTCTGTTGCAGTTTTAAACTTCATCAGAATTCCGAAGAACAATGGAAGAGTTCCGTAGCCTTTTTAAACTTCAGCAGAACTCAGAAGAACAATGGAAGAGTCCCGTAGCATTTTTAAACTTCAGCAGAATTCCGAAGAACAATGGAAGAGTTCCGTAGCATTTTTAAACTTCACCAGAATACCGTGAACAATGGAAGAGTTCTGTAGCATTTTTAAACTTCAGCAGAATTCCGAATAACAAAGGAAGTGTTCCGTAGCATTTTTAAACTTCAGCAGAATTCTGAAGAACAATGGAAGAGTTCTGTAGCATTTTTAAACTTCAGAAGAATTCCGAGAAAAATGGAAGAGTTCCGTAGCATTTTTAAACTTCAGCAGAATTCCGCAAAACAATGGAAGAGTTCCGTAGCATTTTTAAACTTCAGCAGAATTCCGAAGAACAATGGAAGAGTTCCGTTGCAGTTCTAAGCTTCATCAGAATTCCGAAGAACAATGGAAGAGTTTCGTAGCATTTTTAAACTTCAGCAGAATTCAGAAGAACAATGGAAGAGTTCCGTAGCATTTTTAAACTTCAGCAGAATTCCGAAGAACAATGGAAGAGTTCCGTAGCATTTTTAAACTTCAGCAGAATTAAGAATAACAATGGAAGAGTTCTGTAGCATTTTTAAACTTCACCAGAATTCCGTGAACAATGGAAGAGTTCCGTAGCATTTTTAAACTTCAGCAGAATTCCGAAGAACAAAGGAAGAGTTCCGTAGCATTTTCAAACTTCAGAAGAATTCCGAGAACAATGGAAGAGTTCCGTAGCATTTTCAAACTTCAGAAGAATTCCGAGAACAATGGAAGAGTTCCACAGCATTTTTAAACTTCAGCAGAATTCCGAAGAACAATGGAAGAGTTCCGTAGCATTTTTAAACTTCAGCAGAATTCCGAAGAACAATGGAAGAGTTCCGTAGCATTTTTAAATTACAGCAGAATTCCGAAGAACAATGGAAGAGTTCCGTAGCATTTTTAAACTTCAGCAGAATTCCGAGAACAATGGATGAGTTCCGCAGCATTTTTAAACTTCACCAGAATTCCGAGAACAATGGAAGAGTTCCGTAGCATTTTTAAACTTCAGCAGAATTCCGAAGAACAATGGAAGAGTTCCGTAGCATTTTTAAACTTCAGCAGAATTCCGAAGAACAATGGAAGAGTTCTGTTGCAGTTTTAAACTTCATCAGAAATCCGAAGAACAATGGAAGAGTTCCAAAGCCTTTTTAAACTTCAGCAGAACTCAGAAGAACAATGGAAGAGTCCCGTAGCATTTTTAAACTTCAGCAGAATTCCGAAGAACAATGGAAGAGTTCCGTAGCATTTTTAAACTTCACCAGAATACCGTGAACAATGGAAGAGTTCTGTAGCATTTTTAAACTTCAGCAGAATTCCGAATAACAAAGGAAGTGTTCCGTAGCATTTTTAAACTTCAGCAGAATTCCGAAGAACAATGGAAGAGTTCCGTAGCATTTTTAAATTACAGCAGAATTCCGAAGAACAATGGAAGAGTTCCGTAGCATTTTTAAACTTCAGCAGAATTCCGAGAACAATGGATGAGTTCCGCAGCATTTTTAAACTTCACCAGAATTCCGAGAACAATGGAAGAGTTCCGTAGCATTTTTAAACTTCAGCAGAATTCCGAAGAACAATGGAAGAGTTCCGTAGCATTTTTAAACTTCAGCAGAATTCCGAAGAACAATGGAAGAGTTCTGTTGCAGTTTTAAACTTCATCAGAATTCCGAAGAACAATGGAAGAGTTCCGAAGCCTTTTTAAACTTCAGCAGAACTCAGAAGAACAATGGAAGAGTCCCGTAGCATTTTTAAACTTCAGCAGAATTCCGAAGAACAATGGAAGAGTTCCGTAGCATTTTTAAACTTCACCAGAATACCGTGAACAATGGAAGAGTTCTGTAGCATTTTTAAACTTCAGCAGAATTCCGAATAACAAAGGAAGTGTTCCGTAGCATTTTTAAACTTCAGCAGAATTCTGAAGAACAATGGAAGAGTTCTGTAGCATTTTTAAACTTCAGAAGAATTCCGAGAAAAATGGAAGAGTTCCGTAGCATTTTTAAACTTCAGCAGAATTCCGCAAAACAATGGAAGAGTTCCGTAGCATTTTTAAACTTCAGCAGAATTCCAAAGAACAATGGAAGAGTTCCGTAGCATTTTTAAACTTCAGCAGAATTCCGAAGAACAATGGAATTGATCCGTAACATTTTTAAACTTCAGCAGAATTCCCAAGAACAATGGAAGAGCACCGTAGAATTTATAAGCTTCAGCAGAATTCTGAGAACAATGGAAGAGTTCCGTAGCATTTTTAAACTTCACCAGAATTCCAAGAACAATGGAAGAGTTCCGTAGCATTTTTAAACTTCTGCAGAATTCCGAAGAATAATGGAAGAGTTCCGTAGCATTTTTAAACTTCAGCAGAATTCCGAAGAACAATGGAAGAGTTCCGTAGCATTTTTAAACTTCAGCTGAATTCTGAAGAACAATGTAAAAGTTCCGTAGCATTTTTAAACTTCAGCAGATTTCCGAAGAACAATGGAAGAGTTCCGCAGCAGTTTTTAACTTCACCAGAATTCCGAGAACAATGGAAGAGTTCCGTACCATTTTTAAACTTCACCAGAATTCCGAGAACAATGGAAGAATTCCGTAGCATTTTTAAACTTCACCAGAATTCCGAGAACAATGGAAGAATTCCGTAGCATTTTTAAACTTCAGCAGAATTCCGAAGAACAATGGAAGAGTTCCGTTGCAGTTCTAAGCTTCATCAGAATTCCGAAGAACAATGGAAGAGTTTCGTAGCATTTTTAAACTTCAGCAGAATTCAGAAGAACAATGGAAGAGTTCCGTAGCATTTTTAAACTTCAGCAGAATTCCGAAGAACAATGGAAGAGTTCCGTAGCATTTTTAAACTTCAGCAGAATTAAGAATAACAATGGAAGAGTTCCGTAGCATTTTTAAACTTCACCAGAATTCCGTGAACAATGGAAGAGTTCCGTAGCATTTTTAAACTTCAGCAGAATTCCGAAGAACAAAGGAAGAGTTCCGTAGCATTTTCAAACTTCAGAAGAATTCCAAGAACAATGGAAGAGTTCCGTAGCATTTTCAAACTTCAGAAGAATTCCGAGAACAATGGAAGAGTTCCACAGCATTTTTAAACTTCAGCAGAATTCCGAAGAACAATGGAAGAGTTCCGTAGCATTTTTAAACTTCAGCAGAATACCGAAGAACAATGGAAGAGTTCCGTAGCATTTTTAAATTACAGCAGAATTCCGAAGAACAATGGAAGAGTTCCGTAGCATTTTTAAACTTCAGCAGAATTCCGAGAACAATGGATGAGTTCCGCAGCATTTTTAAACTTCACCAGAATTCCGAGAACAATGGAAGAGTTCCGTAGCATTTTTAAACTTCAGCAGAATTCCGAAGAACAATGGAAGAGTTCCGTAGCATTTTTAAACTTCAGCAGAATTCCGAAGAACAATGGAAGAGTTCTGTTGCAGTTTTAAACTTCATCAGAATTCCGAAGAACAATGGAAGAGTTCCGTAGCCTTTTTAAACTTCAGCAGAACTCAGAAGAACAATGGAAGAGTCCCGTAGCATTTTTAAACTTCAGCAGAATTCCGAAGAACAATGGAAGAGTTCCGTAGCATTTTTAAACTTCACCAGAATACCGTGAACAATGGAAGAGTTCTGTAGCATTTTTAAACTTCAGCAGAATTCCGAATAACAAAGGAAGTGTTCCGTAGCATTTTTAAACTTCAGCAGAATTCTGAAGAACAATGGAAGAGTTCTGTAGCATTTTTAAACTTCAGAAGAATTCCGAGAAAAATGGAAGAGTTCCGTAGCATTTTTAAACTTCAGCAGAATTCCGCAAAACAATGGAAGAGTTCCGTAGCATTTTTAAACTTCAGCAGAATTCCGAAGAACAATGGAAGAGTTCCGTTGCAGTTCTAAGCTTCATCAGAATTCCGAAGAACAATGGAAGAGTTTCGTAGCATTTTTAAACTTCAGCAGAATTCAGAAGAACAATGGAAGAGTTCCGTAGCATTTTTAAACTTCAGCAGAATTCCGAAGAACAATGGAAGAGTTCCGTAGCATTTTTAAACTTCAGCAGAATTAAGAATAACAATGGAAGAGTTCTGTAGCATTTTTAAACTTCACCAGAATTCCGTGAACAATGGAAGAGTTCCGTAGCATTTTTAAACTTCAGCAGAATTCCGAAGAACAAAGGAAGAGTTCCGTAGCATTTTCAAACTTCAGAAGAATTCCGAGAACAATGGAAGAGTTCCGTAGCATTTTCAAACTTCAGAAGAATTCCGAGAACAATGGAAGAGTTCCACAGCATTTTTAAACTTCAGCAGAATTCCGAAGAACAATGGAAGAGTTCCGTAGCATTTTTAAACTTCAGCAGAATTCCGAAGAACAATGGAAGAGTTCCGTAGCATTTTTAAATTACAGCAGAATTCCGAAGAACAATGGAAGAGTTCCGTAGCATTTTTAAACTTCAGCAGAATTCCGAGAACAATGGATGAGTTCCGCAGCATTTTTAAACTTCACCAGAATTCCGAGAACAATGGAAGAGTTCCGTAGCATTTTTAAACTTCAGCAGAATTCCGAAGAACAATGGAAGAGTTCCGTAGCATTTTTAAACTTCAGCAGAATTCCGAAGAACAATGGAAGAGTTCTGTTGCAGTTTTAAACTTCATCAGAAATCCGAAGAACAATGGAAGAGTTCCAAAGCCTTTTTAAACTTCAGCAGAACTCAGAAGAACAATGGAAGAGTCCCGTAGCATTTTTAAACTTCAGCAGAATTCCGAAGAACAATGGAAGAGTTCCGTAGCATTTTTAAACTTCACCAGAATACCGTGAACAATGGAAGAGTTCTGTAGCATTTTTAAACTTCAGCAGAATTCCGAATAACAAAGGAAGTGTTCCGTAGCATTTTTAAACTTCAGCAGAATTCTGAAGAACAATGGAAGAGTTCTGTAGCATTTTTAAACTTCAGAAGAATTCCGAGAAAAATGGAAGAGTTCCGTAGCATTTTTAAACTTCAGCAGAATTCCGCAAAACAATGGAAGAGTTCCGTAGCATTTTTAAACTTCAGCAGAATTCCAAAGAACAATGGAAGAGTTCCGTAGCATTTTTAAACTTCAGCAGAATTCCGAAGAACAATGGAATTGATCCGTAACATTTTTAAACTTCAGCAGAATTCCCAAGAACAATGGAAGAGCACCGTAGAATTTATAAGCTTCAGCAGAATTCTGAGAACAATGGAAGAGTTCCGTAGCATTTTTAAACTTCACCAGAATTCCAAGAACAATGGAAGAGTTCCGTAGCATTTTTAAACTTCTGCAGAATTCCGAAGAATAATGGAAGAGTTCCGTAGCATTTTTAAACTTCAGCAGAATTCCGAAGAACAATGGAAGAGTTCCGTAGCATTTTTAAACTTCAGCTGAATTCTGAAGAACAATGGAAAAGTTCCGTAGAATTTTTAAACTTCAGCAGATTTCCGAAGAACAATGGAAGAGTTCCGCAGCAGTTTTTAACTTCACCAGAATTCCGAGAACAATGGAAGAGTTCCGTACCATTTTTAAACTTCACCAGAATTCCGAGAACAATGGAAGAATTCCGTAGCATTTTTAAACTTCACCAGAATTCCGAGAACAATGGAAGAATTCCGTAGCATTTTTAAACTTCAGCAGAATTCCGAAGAACAATGGAAGAGTTCCGTTACAGTTCTAAGCTTCATCAGAATTCCGAAGAACAATGGAAGAGTTTCGTAGCATTTTTAAACTTCAGCAGAATTCAGAAGAACAATGGAAGAGTTCCGTAGCATTTTTAAACTTCAGCAGAATTCCGAAGAACAATGGAAGAGTTCCGTAGCATTTTTAAACTTCAGCAGAATTAAGAATAACAATGGAAGAGTTCCGTAGCATTTTTAAACTTCACCAGAATTCCGTGAACAATGGAAGAGTTCCGTAGCATTTTTAAACTTCAGCAGAATTCCGAAGAACAAAGGAAGAGTTCCGTAGCATTTTCAAACTTCAGAAGAATTCCGAGAACAATGGAAGAGTTCCATAGCATTTTCAAACTTCAGAAGAATTCCGAGAACAATGGAAGAGTTCCACAGCATTTTTAAACTTCAGCAGAATTCCGAAGAACAATGGAAGAGTTCCGTAGCATTTTTAAACTTCAGCAGAATTCCGAAGAACAATGGAAGAGTTCCGTAGCATTTTTAAATTACAGCAGAATTCCGAAGAACAATGGAAGAGTTCCGCAGCATTTTTAAACTTCAGCAGAATTCCGAGAACAATGGATGAGTTCCGCAGCATTTTTAAACTTCACCAGAATTCCGAGAACAATGGAAGAGTTCCGTAGCATTTTTAAACTTCAGCAGAATTCCGAAGAACAATGATAGAGTTCCGTAGCATTTTTAAACTTCAGCAGAATTCCGAAGAACAATGGAAGAGTTCTGTTGCAGTTTTAAACTTCATCAGAATTCCGAAGAACAATGGAAGAGTTCCGTAGCCTTTTTAAACTTCAGCAGAACTCAGAAGAACAATGGAAGAGTCCCGTAGCATTTTTAAACTTCAGCAGAATTCCGAAGAACAATGGAAGAGTTCCGTAGCATTTTTAAACTTCACCAGAATACCGTGAACAATGGAAGAGTTCTGTAGCATTTTTAAACTTCAGCAGAATTCCGAATAACAAAGGAAGTGTTCCGTAGCATTTTTAAACTTCAGCAGAATTCTGAAGAACAATGGAAGAGTTCTGTAGCATTTTTAAACTTCAGAAGAATTCCGAGAAAAATGGAAGAGTTCCGTAGCATTTTTAAACTTCAGCAGAATTCCGCAAAACAATGGAAGAGTTCCGTAGCATTTTTAAACTTCAGCAGAATTCCGAAGAACAATGGAATTGATCTGTAACATTTTTAAACTTCAGCAGAATTCCCAAGAACAATGGAAGAGCACCGTAGAATTTATAAGCTTCAGCAGAATTCTGAGAACAATGGAAGAGTTCCGTAGCATTTTTAAACTTCACCAGAATTCCAAGAACAATGGAAGAGTTTCGTAGCATTTTTAAACTTATGCAGAATTCCGAAGAATAATGGAAGAGTTCCGTAGCATTTTTAAACTTCAGCAGAATTCCGAAGAACAATGGAAGAGTTCCGTAGCCTTTTTAAACTTCGTCAGAATTCCGAAGAACAATGGAAAAGTTCCGTACCATTTTTAAACTTCAGCAGAATTCCGAAGAACAATGGAAGAGTTCCGTAGCATTTTTAAACTTCAGCAGAATTGCGAGAACAATGGATGGGTTCCGTAGCATTTTTAAACTTCTGTAGAATTCCGAAGAATAATGGAAGAGTTCCGTAGCATTTTTAAACTTCAGCAGAATTCCGAAGAACAATGGAAGAGTTCCGTAGCCTTTTTAAACTTCGTCAGAATTCCAAAGAACAATGGAAAAGTTCCGTACCATTTTTAAACTTCAGCAGAATTCCGAAGAACAATGGAAGAGTTCCGTAGCATTTTTAAACTTCAGCAGAATTCCGAGAACAATGGATGGGTTCCGTAGCATTTTTAAACTTCACCAGAATTCCGAGAACAATGGAAGAGTTCCGTAGCATTTTTAAACTTCAGCAGAATTCCGAGAACAATTGAAGAGTTCCATAGCATTTTTAAACTTCAGCAGAATTCCGAAGAACAATGGAAGAGTTCCGTAGCATTTTTAAACTTCAGCAGAATTCCGAAGAACAATGGAAGAGTTCCGTAGCATTTTTAAACTTCAGCAGAATTCCGAGAACAATGGAAGAGTTCCGTAGCATTTTTAAACTTCACCAGAATTCCGAGAACAATGGAAGAGTTCCGTAGCATTTTTTAACTTCAGCAGAATTCCGAGAACAATGGAAGAGTTCCGTAGCATTTTTAAACTTCAGCAGAATTCCGAAGAACAATGGAAGAGTTCCGTAGCATTTTTAAACTTCAGCAGAATTCCGAAGAACAATGGAAGAGTTCCGTTGCAGTTTTAAGCTTCATCAGAATTCCGAAGAACAATGGAAGAGTTCCGTAGCATTTTTAAACTTCAGCAGAATTCCGAAGAACAACGTAAGAGTTCCGTGCATTTTTAAACTTCAGCAGAATTCCGAAGAACAATAGAAGAGTTCCGTAGCATTTTTAAACTTCAGCAGAAATCCAAAGAACAATGGAAGAGTTCCGTAGCATTTTTAAACTTCAGCAGAATTCCGAAGAACAATGGAAGAGTTCCGTTGCAGTTTTAAACTTCACCAGAATGCCGAAGAACAATGGAAGAGTTCCGCAGCATTTTTAAACTTCAGCAGAACTCAGAAGAACAATGGAAGAGTTCCGTAGCATTTTTAAACTTCAGCAGAACTCAGAAGAACAATGGAAGAGTTCCGTAGCATTTTTAAACTTCAGCAGAATTCCAAAGAACAATGGAAGAGTTCCGTAGCATTTTTAAACTTCAGCAGAATTCCGAAGAACAATGGAAGAGTTCCGTAGCATTTTTAAACTTCAGCAGAATTCCAAAGAACAATGGAAGAGTTCCGTAGCATTTTTAAACTTCAGCAGAATTCTGAAGAACAATGGAATTGATCCGTAACATTTTTACACTTCAGCAGAATTCCCAAGAACAATGGAAGAGCACCGTAGAATTTATAAGATTCAGCAGAATTCTGAGAACAATGGAAGAGTTCCGTAGCATTTTTAAACTTCACCAGAATTCCAAGAACAATGGAAGAGTTCCGTAGCATTTTTAAACTTCTGCAGAATTCCGAAGAACAATGGAAGAGTTCCGTAGCATTTTTAAACTTCAGCAGAATTCCGAAGAACAATGGAAGAGTTCCGTAGCCTTTTTAAACTTCGTCAGAATTCCGAAGAACAATGGAAAAGTTCCGTACCATTTTTAAACTTCAGCAGAATTCCGAAGAACAATGGAAGAGTTCCGTAGCATTTTTAAACTTCAGCAGAATTCTGAGAACAATGGATGAGTTCCGTAGCATTTTTAAACTTCACCAGAATTTCGATAACAATGGAAGAGTTCCGTAGCATTTTTAAACTTCACCAGAATTCCGAGAACAATGGAAGAGTTCCATAGCATTTTTAAACTACAGCAGAATTCCGAAGAACAATGGAAGAGTTCCGTAGCATTTTTAAACTTCAGCAGAATTCCGAAGAACAATGGAAGAGTTCCGTAGCATTTTTAAACTTCAGCAGAATTCCGAGAACAATGGAAGAGTTCCGTAGCATTTTTAAACTTCACCAGAATTCCGAGAACAATGGAAGAGTTCCGTAGCATTTTTTAACTTCAGCAGAATTCCGAGAACAATGGAAGAGTTCCGTAGCATTTTTAAACTTCAGCAGAATTCCGAAGAACAATGGAAGAGTTCCGTTGCAGTTTTAAGCTTCATCAGAATTCCGAAGAACAATGGAAGAGTTCCGTAGCATTTTTAAACTTCAGCAGAATTCAGAAGAACAATGTAAGAGTTCCGTAGCATTTTTAAACTTCAGCAGAATTCCGAAGAACAATGGAAGAGTTCCGTTGCAGTTTTAAGCTTCATCAGAATTCCGAAGAACAATGGAAGAGTTCCGTAGCATTTTTAAACTTCAGCAGAATTCCGAAGAACAATGGAAGAGTTCCGTTGCAGTTTTAAACTTCATCAGAATTCCGAAGAACAATGGAGGAGTTGCGCAGCATTTTTAAACTTCAACAGAACTCAGAAGAACAATGGAAGAGTTCCGTAGCATTTTTAAACTTCAGCAGAATTCCAAAGAACAATGGAAGAGTTCCGTAGCATATTTAAACTTCAGCAGAATTCCAAAGAACAATGGAAATGATCCGTAACATTTTTAAACTTCAGCAGAATTCCCAAGAACAATGGAAGAGTACCGTAGAATTTATAAACTTCAGCAGAATTCTGAGAACAATGGAAGAGTTCCATAGCATTTTTAAACTTCACCAGAATTCCGAAGAACAATGGAAGAGTTCCGTAGCATTTTTAAACTTCAGCAGAATTCCGAAGAACAATGGAAGTGTTACATAGCATTTTTAAACTTCAGCAGAATTCTGAAGAACAATGGAAGAGTTCCTTAGCATTTTTAAACTTCATTAGAATTCCGAAGAACAATGGAAAAGTTCCGTAGCATTTTTAAACTTCAGCAGAATTCCGAAGAACAATGGAAGAGTTCCGTAGCATTTTTAAACTTCAGCAGAATTCCGGGAACAATGGAAGAGTTCCGTAGTATTTTTAAACTTCAACAGAATTCCAAGAACAATGGAAGAGTTCCGTAGCATTTTTAAACTTCAGCAGAATTCCGAAGAACAATGGAAGAGTTCCGTAGCATTTTTAAACTTCAGCAGAATTCTGAAGAACAATGGAAGAGTTCCGTTGCAGTTTTAAACTTCATCAGAATTCCGAAGAAAAATGGAAGAGTTCCGTAGCCTTTTTAAACTTCAGCAGAACTCAGAAGAACAATGGAAGAGTCCCGTAGCATTTTTAAACTTTGAACAATGGAAGAGTTCCGTAGCATTTTTAAACTTCACCAGAATACCGTGAACAATGGAAGAGTTCTGTAGCATTTTTAAACTTCAGCAGAATTCCGAAGAACAAAGGAAGTTTTCCGTAGCATTTTTAAACTTCAGCAGAATTCTGAAGAACAAGAGAAGAGTTCTGTAGCATTTTTAAACTTCAGAAGAATTCCGCAAAACAATGGAAGAGTTCCGTAGCATTTTTAAACTTCAGCAGAATTCCGAAGAACAATGGATGAGTTCCGTAGCATTTTTAAACTTCAGCAGAATTCTAAGAACAATGGAAGAGTTCCGTAGGATTTTTAAACTTCAGCAGAATTCTGAAGAACAATGGAATTGATCCGTAACATTTTTAAACTTCAGCAGAATTCCCAAGAACAATGGAAGGGCACCGTAGAATTTATAAGCTTCAGCAGAATTCTGAGAACAATGGAAGAGTTCCGTAGCATTTTTAAACTTCACCAGAATTCCAAGAACAATGGAAGAGTTCCGTAGCATTTTTAAACTTCTGCAGAATTCCGAAGAATAATGGAAGAGTTCCGTAGCATTTTTAAACTTCAGCAGAATTCCGAAGAACAATGGAAGAGTTCCGTAGCCTTTTTAAACTTCGTCAGAATTCCGAAGAACAATGGA
Organism: Phyllobates terribilis; assembly: GCF_046119375.1. Classification (NCBI taxonomy): domain Eukaryota; kingdom Metazoa; phylum Chordata; class Amphibia; order Anura; family Dendrobatidae; genus Phyllobates; species Phyllobates terribilis. Next base: position 344,414 of record NW_027363782.1, on the reverse strand, counting down.
AAAGTTCCGTACCATTTTTAAACTTCAGCAGAATTCCGAAGAACAATGGAAGAGTTCCGTAGCATTTTTAAACTTCAGCAGAATTCCGAGAACAATGGATGGGTTCCGTAGCATTTTTAAACTTCTGCAGAATTCCGAAGAATAATGGAAGAGTTCCATAGCATTTTTAAACTTCAGCAGAATTCCGAAGAACAATGGAAGAGTTCCGTAGCCTTTTTAAACTTCGTCAGAATTCCGAAGAACAATGGAAAAGTTCCGTACCATTTTTAAACTTCAGCAGAATTCCGAAGAACAATGGAAGAGTTCCGTAGCATTTTTAAACTTCAGCAGAATTCCGAGAACAATGGATGGGTTCCGTAGCATTTTTAAACTTCACCAGAATTCCGAGAACAATGGAAGAGTTCCGTAGCATTTTTAAACTTCAGCAGAATTCCGAGAACAATGGAAGAGTTCCATAGCATTTTTAAACTTCAGCAGAATTCCGAAGAACAATGGAAGAGTTCCGTAGCATTTTTAAACTTCAGCAGAATTCCGAAGAACAATGGAAGAGTTCCGTAGCATTTTTAAACTTCAGCAGAATTCCGAGAACAATGGAAGAGTTCCGTAGCATTTTTAAACTTCACCAGAATTCCGAGAACAATGGAAGAGTTCCGTAGCATTTTTAAACTTCAGCAGAATTCCGAAGAACAATGGAAGAGTTCCGTAGCATTTTTAAACTTCAGCAGAATTCCGGGAACAATGGAAGAGTTCAGTAGCATTTTTAAACTTCACCAGAATTCCGAGAACAATGGAAGAGTTCCGTAGCATTTTTAAACTTCAACAGAATTCCAAGAACAATGGAAGAGTTCCGTAGCATTTTTAAACTTCAGCAGAATTCCGAAGAACAATGGAAGAGTTCCGTAGCATTTTTAAACTTCAGCAGAATTCTGAAGAACAATGGAAGAGTTCCGTTGCAGTTTTAAACTTCATCAGAATTCCGAAGAACAATGGAAGAGTTCCGTAGCCTTTTTAAACTTCAGCAGAACTCAGAAGAACAATGGAAGAGTCCCGTAGCATTTTTAAACTTCAACAGAATTCCGAAGAACAATGGAAGAGTTCCGTAGCATTTTTAAACTTCACCAGAATACCGTGAACAATGGAAGAGTTCTGTAGCATTTTTAAACTTCAGCAGAATTCCGAAGAACAAAGGAAGTTTTCCGTAGCATTTTTAAACTTCAGCAGAATTCTGAAGAACAAGAGAAGAGTTCTGTAGCATTTTTAAACTTCAGAAGAATTCCGCAAAACAATGGAAGAGTTTCGTAGCATTTTTAAACTTCAGCAGAATTCCGAAGAACAATGGATGAGTTCCGTAGCATTTTTAAACTTCAGCAGAATTCTAAGAACAATGGAAGAGTTCCGTAGGATTTTTAAACTTCAGCAGAATTCTGAAGAACAATGGAATTGATCCGTAACATTTTTAAACTTCAGCAGAATTCCCAAGAACAATGGAAGGGCACCGTAGAATTTATAAGCTTCAGCAGAATTCTGAGAACAATGGAAGAGTTCCGTAGCATTTTTAAACTTCACCAGAATTCCAAGAACAATGGAAGAGTTCCGTAGCATTTTTAAACTTCTGCAGAATTCCGAAGAACAATGGAAGAGTTCCGTAGCATTTTTAAACTTCAGCAGAATTCCGAAGAACAATGGAAGAGTTCCGTAGCCTTTTTAAACTTCGTCAGAATTCCGAAGAACAATGGAAAAGTTCCGTACCATTTTTAAACTTCAGCAGAATTCCGAAGAACAATGGAAGAGTTCCGTAGCATTTTTAAACTTCAGCAGAATTCCGAGAACAATGGATGAGTTCCGTAGCATTTTTAAACTTCACCAGAATTCCGAGAACAATGGAAGAGTTCCGTAGCATTTTTAAACTTCACCAGAATTCCGAGAACAATGGAAGAGTTCCATAGCATTTTTAAACATCAGCAGAATTCCGAAGAACAATGGAAGAGTTCCGTAGCATTTTTAAACTTCAGCAGAATTCCGAAGAACAATGGAAGAGTTCCGTAGCATTTTTAAACTTCAGCAGAATTCCAAGAACAATGGAAGAGTTCCGTAGCATTTTTAAACTTCAGCAGAATTCCGAAGAACAATGGAAGAGTTCCGCAGCATTTTTAAACTTCAGCAGAATTAAGAATACAATGGAAGAGTTCCATAGCATTTTTAAACTTCAACAGAATTCCGAGAACAATGGAAGAGTTCCGTAGCATTTTTAAACTTCAGCAGAATTCAAAAGAACAATGGAAGAGTTCCATTGCATTTTTAAACTTCAGCAGAATTCCGAAGAACAATGGAAGAGTTCCGTAGCATTTTTAAACTTCAGCAGAATTAAGAATAACAATGGAAGAGTTCCGTAGCATTTTTAAACTTCACCAGAATTCCGTGAACAATGGAAGAGTTCCGTAGCATTTTTAAACTTCAGCAGAATTCAGAAGAACAATGGAAGAGTTCCATAGCATTTTTAAACTTCAGCAGAATTCCAAAGAACAATGGAAGAGTTCCGTAGCATTTTTAAACTTCAGCAGAATTAAGAATAACAATGGAAGAGTTCCGTAGCATTTTTAAACTTCACCAGAATTCCGTGAACAATGGAAGAGTTCCGTAGCATTTTTAAACTTCAGCAGAATTCTGAAGAACAAAGGAAGTGTTCCGTAGCATTTTTAAACTTCAGCAGTATTCTGAAGAACAATGGAAGAGTTCCGCAGCATTTTCAAACTTCAGAAGAATTCCGAGAACAATGGAAGAGCTCCACAGCATTTTTAAATTTCAGCAGAATTCCGAAAAACAATGGAAGAGTTCCGTAGCATTTTTAAACTTCAGCAGAATTCAGAAGAACAATGGAAGAGTTCCGTAGCATTTTTAAATTACAGCAGAATTCCGAAGAACAATGGAAGAGTTCCGTAGCATTTTTAAACTTCAGCAGAATTCCGAGAACAATGGATGAGTTCCGCAGCATTTTTTAACTTCACCAGAATTCCAAGAACAATGGAAGAGTTCCGTAGCATTTTTAAACTTCAGCAGAATTCCGAAGAACAATGGAAGAGTTCCGTAGCATTTTTAAACTTCAGCAGAATTCCGAAGAACAATGGAAGAGTTCCGTTGCAGTTTTAAACTTCATCAGAATTCCGAAGAACGATGGAAGAGTTCCGTAGCCTTTTTAAACTTCAGCAGAACTCAGAAGAACAATGGAAGAGTCCCGTAGCATTTTTAAACTTCAGCAGAATTCCGAAGAACAATGGAAGAGTTCCGTAGCATTTTTAAACTTCACCAGAATACCGTGAACAATGGAAGATTTCGGTAGCATTTTTAAACTTCAGCAGAATTCCGAAGAACAAAGGAAGTGTTCCGTAGCATTTTTAATCTTCAGCAGAATTCTGAAGAACAAGAGAAGAGTTCTGTAGCATTTTTAAACTTCAGCAGAATTCCGAAGAACAAAGGAAGTGTTCCGTAGCATTTTTAAACTTCAGCAGTATTCTGAAGAACAATGTAAGAGTTCCGTAGCATTTTCAAACTTCAGAAGAATTCCGAGAACAATGGAAGAGTTCCACAGCATTTTTAAACTTCAGCAGAATTCCGAAAAGCAATGGAAGAGTTCCGTAGCATTTTTAAACTTCAGCAGAATTCCGAAGAACAATGGAAGAGTTCCGTAGCATTTTTAAACTTCATCAGAATTCCGAAGAACAATGGAAGAGTTCCGTAGCATTTTTAAATTACAGCAGAATTCCGAAGAACAATGGAAGAGTTCCGCAGCATTTTTAAACTTCAGCAGAATTCCAAGAACAATGGATGAGTTCCGCAGCATTTTTAAACTTCACCAGAATTCCGAGAACAATGGAAGAGTTCCGTAGCATTTTTAAACTTCAGCAGAATTCCGAAGAACAATGGAAGAGTTCCGTTGCAGTTTTAAACTTCATCAGAATTCCGAAGAACAATGGAAGAGTTCCGTAGCCTTTTTAAACTTCAGCAGAACTCAGAAGAACAATGGAAGAGTCCCGTAGCAATTTTAAACTTTAGCAGAATTCCGAAGAACAATGGAAGAGTTCCGTAGCATTTTTAAACTTCACCAGAATACCGTGAACAATGGAAGAGTTCTGTAGCATTTTTAAACTTCAGCAGAATTCCAAAGAACAAAGGAAGTGTTCCGTAGCATTTTTAAACTTCAGCAGAATTCTGAAGAACAAGAGAAGAGTTCTGTAGCATTTTTAAACTTCAGAAGAATTCCGCAAAACAATGGAAGAGTTCCGTAGCATTTTTAAACTTCAGCAAAATTCCGAAGAACAATGGATGAGTTCCGTAGCATTTTTAAACTTCAGCAGAATTCCGAAGAAAAATGGAAGAGATCCGTAGCATTTTTAAACTTCAGCAGAATTCCGAAGAACAATGGAATTGATCCGTAACATTTTTAAACTTCAGCAGAATTCCCAAGAACAATGGAAGAGCACCGTAGAATTTATAAGCTTCAGCAGAATTCTGAGAACAATGGAAGAGTTCCGTAGCATTTTTAAACTTCACCAGAATTCCAATAACAATGGAAGAGTTCCGTAGCATTTTTAAACTTCTGCAGAATTCCGAAGAACAATGGAAGAGTTCCGTAGCATTTTTAAACTTCAGCAGAATTCATAAGAACAAGGGAAGAGTTCCGTAGCCTTTTTAAACTTCGTCAGCATTCCGAAGAACAATGGAAAAGTTCCGTACCATTTTTAAACTTCAGCAGAATTCCGAAGAACAATGGAAGAGTTCCGTAGCATTTTTAAACTTCAGCAGAATTCCGAGAACAAAGGATGAGTTCCGTAGCATTTTTAAACTTCACCAGAATTCCGAGAACAATGGAAGAGTTCCGTAGCATTTTTAAACTTCAGCAGAATTCAGAAGAACAATGGAAGAGTTCCATAGCATTTTTAAACTTCAGCAGAATTCCGAAGAACAATGGAAGTGTTCCGTAGCATTTTTAAACTTCAGCAGAATTAAGAATACAATGGAAGAGTTCCATAGCATTTTTAAACTTCAGCAGAATTCCGAAGAACAATGGAAGAGTTCCGTAGCATTTTTAAACTTCAGCAGAATTCCGAAGAACAATGGAAGAGTTCCGTAGCATTTTTAAACTTCAGCAGAATTCCGAGAACAATGGAAGAGTTCCGTAGCATTTTTAAACTTCAGCAGAATTCCGAAGAACAATGGAAGAGTTCCGTAGCATTTTTAAACTTCAGCAGAATTCCGAAGAACAATGGAAGAGTTCCGTTGCAGTTTTAAACTTCATCAGAATTCCGAAGAGCAATGGAAGAGTTCCGCAGCATTTTTAAACTTCAGCAGAACTCAGAAGAACAATGGAAGAGTTCCGTAGCATTTTTAAACTTCAGCAGAATTCCGAAGAACAATGGAAGAGTTCCGTAGCATTTTTAAACTTCATCAGAATTCCGATGATCAATGGAAAAGTTCCGTAGCATTTTTAAACTTCAGCAGAATTCCGAAGAACAATGGAAGAGTTCCATAGCATTTTTAAACTTCAGCAGAATTCCGAGAACAATGGAAGAGTTCCGTTGCAGTTTTGAACTTCATCAGAATTCCGAAGAACAATGGAAGAGTTCCGTAGCCTTTTTAAACTTCAGCAGAACTCAGAAGAACAATGGAAGAGTCCCGTAGCAATTTTAAACTTCAGCAGAATTCCGAAGAACAATGGAAGAGTTCCGTAGCATTTTTAAACTTCACCAGAATACAGTGAACAATGGAAGAGTTCTGTAGCATTTTTAAACTTCAGCAGAATTCCGAAGAACAATGGAAGAGTTCCGTTGCAGTTTTAAACTTCATCAGAATTCCGAAGAACAATGGAAGAGTTCCTTAGCCTTTTTAAACTTCAGCAGAACTCAGAAGAACAATGGAAGAGTCCCGTAGCAATTTTAAGCTTCAGCAGAATTCTGAAGAACAATGGAAGAGTTCCGTAGCATTTTTAAACTTAACAAGAATACCGTGAACAATGAAAGAGTTCTGTAGCATTTTTAAACTTCAGCAGAATTCCGAAGAACAAAGGAAGTGTTCCGTAGCATTTTTAAACTTCAGCAGAATTCTGAAGAACAAGAGAAGAGTTCTGTAGCATTTTTAAACTTCAGAAGAATTCAGCAAAACAATGGAAGAGTTCCGTAGCATTTTTAAACTTCAGAATTCCGAAGAACAATGGATGAGTTCCGTAGCATTTTTAAACTTCAGCAGAATTTCGAAGAACAATGGAAGAGTTCCGTAGCATTTTTAAACTTCAGCAGAATTCCGAAGAACAATGGAATTGATTCGTAACATTTTTAAACTTCAGCAGAATTCCCAAGAAAAATGGAAGAGCACCGTAGAATTTATAAGCTTCAGCAGAATTCTGAGAACAATGGAAGAGTTCCGTAGCATTTTTAAACTTCAGCAGAATTCCGAAGAACAATGGAAGAGTTCCGTAGCATTTTTAAATTACAGCAGAATTCCGAAGAACAATGGAAGAGTTCCGCAGCATTTTTAAACTTCAGCAGAATTCCAAGAACAATGGATGAGTTCCGCAGCATTTTTAAACTTCACCAGAATTCCGAGAACAATGGAAGAGTTCCGTAGCATTTTTAAACTTCAGCAGAATTCCGAAGAACAATGGAAGAGTTCCGTAGCATTTTTAAACTTCAGCAGAATTCCGAAGAACAATGGAAGAGTTCCGTTGCAGTTTTAAACTTCATCAGAATTCCGAAGAACAATGGAAGAGTTCCGTAGCCTTTTTAAACTTCAGCAGAACTCAAAAGAACAATGGAAGAGTCCCGTAGCAATTTTAAACTTCAGCAGAATTCCCAAGAACAATGGAAGAGTTCCGTAGCATTTTTAAACTTCACCAGAATACCGTGAACAATGGAAGAGTTCTGTAGCATTTTTAAACTTCAGAAGAATTCCGAAGAACAAAGGAAGTGTTCCGTAGCATTTTTAAACTTCAGCAGAATTCTGAAGAACAAGAGAAGAGTTCTGTAGCATTTTTAAACTTCAGAAGAATTCCGCAAAACAATGGAAGAGTTCCGTAGCATTTTTAAACTTCAGCAAAATTCCGAAGAACAATGGATGAGTTCCGTAGCATTTTTAAACTTCAGCAGAATTCCGAAGAAAAATGGAAGAGATCCGTAGCATTTTTAAACTTCAGCAGAATTCCGAAGAACAATGGAATTGATCCGTAACATTTTTAAACTTCAGCAGAATTCCCAAGAACAATGGAAGAGCACCGTAGAATTTATAAGCTTCAGCAGAATTCTGAGAACAATGGAAGAGTTCCGTAGCATTTTTAAACTTCACCAGAATACCAATAACAATGGAAGAGTTCCGTAGCATTTTTAAACTTCTGCAGAATTCCGAAGAACAATGGAAGAGTTCCGTAGCATTTTTAAACTTCAGCAGAATTCCGAAGAACAATGGAAGAGTTCCGTAGCCTTTTTAAACTTCGTCAGCATTCCGAAGAACAATGGAAAAGTTCTGTACCATTTTTAAACTTCAGCAGAATTCCGAAGAACAATGGAAGAGTTCCGTAGCATTTTTAAACTTCAGCAGAATTGCGAAGAACAATGGAAGAGTTCCGTAGCATTTTTAAACTTCATCAGAATTCCGATGATCAATGGAAAAGTTCCGTAGCATTTTTAAACTTCAGCAGAATTCCGAAGAACAATGGAAGAGTTCCATAGCATTTTTAAACTTCAGCAGAATTCCGAGAACAATGGAAGAGTTCCGTTGCAGTTTTGAACTTCATCAGAATTCCGAAGAACAATGGAAGAGTTCCGTAGCCTTTTTAAACTTCAGCAGAACTCAGAAGAACAATGGAAGAGTCCCGTAGCAATTTTAAACTTCAGCAGAATTCCGAAGAACAATGGAAGAGTTCCGTAGCATTTTTAAACTTCACCAGAATACCGTGAACAATGGAAGAGTTCTGTAGCATTTTTAAACTTCAGCAGAATTCCGAAGAACAATGGAAGAGTTCCGTTGCAGTTTTAAACTTCATCAGAATTCCGAAGAACAATGGAAGAGTTCCGTAGCCTTTTTAAACTTCAGCAGAACTCAGAAGAACAATGGAAGAGTCCCGTAGCAATTTTAAACTTTAGCAGAATTCCGAAGAACAATGGAAGAGTTCCGTAGCATTTTTAAACTTCACCAGAATACCGTGAACAATGGAAGAGTTCTGTAGCAATTTTAAACTTCAGCAGAATTCCAAAGAACAAAGGAAGTGTTCCGTAGCATTTTTAAACTTCAGCAGAATTCTGAAGAACAAGAGAAGAGTTCTGTAGCATTTTTAAACTTCAGAAGAATTCCGCAAAACAATGGAAGAGTTCCGTAGCATTTTTAAACTTCAGCAAAATTCCGAAGAACAATGGATGAGTTCCGTAGCATTTTTAAACTTCAGCAGAATTCCGAAGAAAAATGGAAGAGATCCGTAGCATTTTTAAACTTCAGCAGAATTCCGAAGAACAATGGAATTGATCCGTAACATTTTTAAACTTCAGCAGAATTCCCAAGAACAATGGAAGAGCACCGTAGAATTTATAAGCTTCAGCAGAATTCTGAGAACAATGGAAGAGTTCCGTAGCATTTTTAAACTTCACCAGAATTCCAATAACAATGGAAGAGTTCCGTAGCATTTTTAAACTTCTGCAGAATTCCGAAGAACAATGGAAGAGTTCCGTAGCATTTTTAAACTTCAGCAGAATTCATAAGAACAAGGGAAGAGTTCCGTAGCCTTTTTAAACTTCGTCAGCATTCCGAAGAACAATGGAAAAGTTCCGTACCATTTTTAAACTTCAGCAGAATTCCGAAGAACAATGGAAGAGTTCCGTAGCATTTTTAAACTTCAGCAGAATTCCGAGAACAAAGGATGAGTTCCGTAGCATTTTTAAACTTCACCAGAATTCCGAGAACAATGGAAGAGTTCCGTAGCATTTTTAAACTTCAGCAGAATTCAGAAGAACAATGGAAGAGTTCCATAGCATTTTTAAACTTCAGCAGAATTCCGAAGAACAATGGAAGTGTTCCGTAGCATTTTTAAACTTCAGCAGAATTAAGAATACAATGGAAGAGTTCCATAGCATTTTTAAACTTCAGCAGAATTCCGAAGAACAATGGAAGAGTTCCGTAGCATTTTTAAACTTCAGCAGAATTCCGAAGAACAATGGAAGAGTTCCGTAGCATTTTTAAACTTCAGCAGAATTCCGAGAACAATGGAAGAGTTCCGTAGCATTTTTAAACTTCAGCAGAATTCCGAAGAACAATGGAAGAGTTCCGTAGCATTTTTAAACTTCAGCAGAATTCCGAAGAACAATGGAAGAGTTCCGTTGCAGTTTTAAACTTCATCAGAATTCCGAAGAGCAATGGAAGAGTTCCGCAGCATTTTTAAACTTCAGCAGAACTCAGAAGAACAATGGAAGAGTTCCGTAGCATTTTTAAACTTCAGCAGAATTCCGAAGAACAATGGAAGAGTTCCGTAGCATTTTTAAACTTCATCAGAATTCCGATGATCAATGGAAAAGTTCCGTAGCATTTTTAAACTTCAGCAGAATTCCGAAGAACAATGGAAGAGTTCCATAGCATTTTTAAACTTCAGCAGAATTCCGAGAACAATGGAAGAGTTCCGTTGCAGTTTTGAACTTCATCAGAATTCCGAAGAACAATGGAAGAGTTCCGTAGCCTTTTTAAACTTCAGCAGAACTCAGAAGAACAATGGAAGAGTCCCGTAGCAATTTTAAACTTCAGCAGAATTCCGAAGAACAATGGAAGAGTTCCGTAGCATTTTTAAACTTCACCAGAATACAGTGAACAATGGAAGAGTTCTGTAGCATTTTTAAACTTCAGCAGAATTCCGAAGAACAATGGAAGAGTTCCGTTGCAGTTTTAAACTTCATCAGAATTCCGAAGAACAATGGAAGAGTTCCTTAGCCTTTTTAAACTTCAGCAGAACTCAGAAGAACAATGGAAGAGTCCCGTAGCAATTTTAAACTTCAGCAGAATTCTGAAGAACAATGGAAGAGTTCCGTAGCATTTTTAAACTTAACAAGAATACCGTGAACAATGAAAGAGTTCTGTAGCATTTTTAAACTTCAGCAGAATTCCGAAGAACAAAGGAAGTGTTCCGTAGCATTTTTAAACTTCAGCAGAATTCTGAAGAACAAGAGAAGAGTTCTGTAGCATTTTTAAACTTCAGAAGAATTCAGCAAAACAATGGAAGAGTTCCGTAGCATTTTTAAACTTCAGAATTCCGAAGAACAATGGATGAGTTCCGTAGCATTTTTAAACTTCAGCAGAATTCCGAAGAACAATGGAAGAGTTCCGTAGCATTTTTAAACTTCAGCAGAATTCCGAAGAACAATGGAATTGATTCGTAACATTTTTAAACTTCAGCAGAATTCCCAAGAAAAATGGAAGAGCACCGTAGAATTTATAAGCTTCAGCAGAATTCTGAGAACAATGGAAGAGTTCCGTAGCATTTTTAAACTTCAGCAGAATTCCGAAGAACAATGGAAGAGTTCCGTAGCATTTTTAAATTACAGCAGAATTCCGAAGAACAATGGAAGAGTTCCGCAGCATTTTTAAACTTCAGCAGAATTCCAAGAACAATGGATGAGTTCCGCAGCATTTTTAAACTTCACCAGAATTCCGAGAACAATGGAAGAGTTCCGTAGCATTTTTAAACTTCAGCAGAATTCCGAAGAACAATGAAAGAGTTCCGTAGCATTTTTAAACTTCAGCAGAATTCCGAAGAACAATGGAAGAGTTCCGTTGCAGTTTTAAACTTCATCAGAATTCCGAAGAACAATGGAAGAGTTCCGTAGCCTTTTTAAACTTCAGCAGAACTCAAAAGAACAATGGAAGAGTCCCGTAGCAATTTTAAACTTCAGCAGAATTCCCAAGAACAATGGAAGAGTTCCGTAGCATTTTTAAACTTCACCAGAATACCGTGAACAATGGAAGAGTTCTGTAGCATTTTTAAACTTCAGAAGAATTCCGAAGAACAAAGGAAGTGTTCCGTAGCATTTTTAAACTTCAGCAGAATTCTGAAGAACAAGAGAAGAGTTCTGTAGCATTTTTAAACTTCAGAAGAATTCCGCAAAACAATGGAAGAGTTCCGTAGCATTTTTAAACTTCAGCAAAATTCCGAAGAACAATGGATGAGTTCCGTAGCATTTTTAAACTTCAGCAGAATTCCGAAGAAAAATGGAAGAGATCCGTAGCATTTTTAAACTTCAGCAGAATTCCGAAGAACAATGGAATTGATCCGTAACATTTTTAAACTTCAGCAGAATTCCCAAGAACAATGGAAGAGCACCGTAGAATTTATAAGCTTCAGCAGAATTCTGAGAACAATGGAAGAGTTCCGTAGCATTTTTAAACTTCACCAGAATTCCAATAACAATGGAAGAGTTCCGTAGCATTTTTAAACTTCTGCAGAATTCCGAAGAACAATGGAAGAGTTCCGTAGCATTTTTAAACTTCAGCAGAATTCCGAAGAACAATGGAAGAGTTCCGTAGCCTTTTTAAACTTCGTCAGCATTCCGAAGAACAATGGAAAAGTTCTGTACCATTTTTAAACTTCAGCAGAATTCCGAAGAACAATGGAAGAGTTCCGTAGCATTTTTAAACTTCAGCAGAATTGCGAAGAACAATGGAAGAGTTCCGTAGCATTTTTAAACTTCATCAGAATTCCGATGATCAATGGAAAAGTTCCGTAGCATTTTTAAACTTCAGCAGAATTCCGAAGAACAATGGAAGAGTTCCATAGCATTTTTAAACTTCAGCAGAATTCCGAGAACAATGGAAGAGTTCCGTTGCAGTTTTGAACTTCATCAGAATTCCGAAGAACAATGGAAGAGTTCCGTAGCCTTTTTAAACTTCAGCAGAACTCAGAAGAACAATGGAAGAGTCCCGTAGCAATTTTAAACTTCAGCAGAATTCCGAAGAACAATGGAAGAGTTCCGTAGCATTTTTAAACTTCACCAGAATACCGTGAACAATGGAAGAGTTCTGTAGCATTTTTAAACTTCAGCAGAATTCCGAAGAACAATGGAAGAGTTCTGTTGCAGTTTTAAACTTCATCAGAATTCCGAAGAACAATGGAAGAGTTCCTTAGCCTTTTTAAACTTCAGCAGAACTCAGAAGAACAATGGAAGAGTCCCGTAGCAATTTTAAACTTCAGCAGAATTCTGAAGAACAATGGAAGAGTTCCGTAGCATTTTTAAACTTAACAAGAATACCGTGAACAATGAAAGAGTTCTGTAGCATTTTTAAACTTCAGCAGATTTCCGAAGAACAAAGGAAGTGTTCCGTAGCATTTTTAAACTTCAGCAGAATTCTGAAGAACAAGAGAAGAGTTCTGTAGCATTTTTAAACTTCAGAAGAATTCAGCAAAACAATGGAAGAGTTCCGTAGCATTTTTAAACTTCAGAATTCCGAAGAACAATGGATGAGTTCCGTAGCATTTTTAAACTTCAGCAGAATTCCGAAGAACAATGGAAGAGTTCCGTAGCATTTTTAAACTTCAGCAGAATTCCGAAGAACAATGGAATTGATTCGTAACATTTTTAAACTTCAGCAGAATTCCCAAGAAAAATGGAAGAGCACCGTAGAATTTATAAGCTTCAGCAGAATTCTGAGAACAATGGAAGAGTTCCGTAGCATTTTTAAACTTCAGCAGAATTCCGAAGAACAATGGAAGAGTTCCGTAGCATTTTTAAATTACAGCAGAATTCCGAAGAACAATGGAAGAGTTCCGCAGCATTTTTAAACTTCAGCAGAATTCCAAGAACAATGGATGAGTTCCGCAGCATTTTTAAACTTCACCAGAATTCCGAGAACAATGGAAGAGTTCCGTAGCATTTTTAAACTTCAGCAGAATTCCGAAGAACAATGGAAGAGTTCCGTAGCATTTTTAAACTTCAGCAGAATTCCGAAGAACAATGGAAGAGTTCCGTTGCAGTTTTAAACTTCATCAGAATTCCGAAGAACAATGGAAGAGTTCCGTAGCCTTTTTAAACTTCAGCAGAACTCAAAAGAACAATGGAAGAGTCCCGTAGCAATTTTAAACTTCAGCAGAATTCCCAAGAACAATGGAAGAGTTCCGTAGCATTTTTAAACTTCACCAGAATACCGTGAACAATGGAAGAGTTCTGTAGCATTTTTAAGCTTCAGAAGAATTCCGAAGAACAAAGGAAGTGTTCCGTAGCATTTTTAAACTTCAGCAGAATTCTGAAGAACAAGAGAAGAGTTCTGTAGCATTTTTAAACTTCAGAAGAATTCCGCAAAATAATGGAAGAGTTCCGTAGCATTTTTAAACTTCAGCAAAATTCCGAAGAACAATGGATGAGTTCCGTAGCATTTTTAAACTTCAGCAGAATTCCGAAGAAAAATGGAAGAGATCCGTAGCATTTTTAAACTTCAGCAGAATTCCGAAGAACAATGGAATTGATCCGTAACATTTTTAAACTTCAGCAGAATTCCCAAGAACAATGGAAGAGCACCGTAGAATTTATAAGCTTCAGCAGAATTCTGAGAACAATGGAAGAGTTCCGTAGCATTTTTAAACTTCACCAGAATTCCAATAACAATGGAAGAGTTCCGTAGCATTTTTAAACTTCTGCAGAATTCCGAAGAACAATGGAAGAGTTCCGTAGCATTTTTAAACTTCAGCAGAATTCCGAAGAACAATGGAAGAGTTCCGTAGCCTTTTTAAACTTCGTCAGCATTCCGAAGAACAATGGAAAAGTTCCGTACCATTTTTAAACTTCAGCAGAATTCCGAAGAACAATGGAAGAGTTCCGTAGCATTTTTAAACTTCAGCAGAATTCCGAGAACAATGGATGAGTTCCGTAGCATTTTTAAACTTCACCAGAATTCCGAGAACAATGGAAGAGTTCCGTAGCATTTTTAAACTTCAGCAGAATTCAGAAGAACATTGGAAGAGTTCCATAGCATTTTTAAACTTCAGCAGAATTCCGAAGAACAATGGAAGTGTTCCGTAGCATTTTTAAACTTCAGCAGAATTAAGAATACAATGGAAGAGTTCCATAGCATTTTTAAACTTCAGCAGAATTCCGAAGAACAATGGAAGAGTTCCGTAGCATTTTTAAACTTCAGCAGAATTCCGAAGAACAATGGAAGAGTTCCGTAGCATTTTTAAACTTCAGCAGAATTCCGAGAACAATGGAAGAGTTCCGTAGCATTTTTAAACTTCAGCAGAATTCCGAAGAACAATGGAAGAGTTCCGTAGCATTTTTAAACTTCAGCAGAATTCCGAAGAACAATGGAAGAGTTCCGTTGCAGTTTTAAACTTCATCAGAATTCCGAAGAGCAATGGAAGAGTTCCGCAGCATTTTTAAACTTCAGCAGAACTCAGAAGAAAAATGGAAGAGTTCCGTAGCATTTTTAAACTTCAGCAGAATTCCGAAGAACAATGGAAGAGTTCCGTAGCATTTTTAAACTTCATCAGAATTCCGAAGAACAATGGAAAAGTTCCGTAGCATTTTTAAACTTCAGCAGAATTCCGAAGAACAATGGAAGAGTTCCATAGCATTTTTAAACTTCAGCAGAATTCCGAGAACAATGGAAGAGTTCTGTTGCAGTTTTGAACTTCATCAGAATTCCGAAGAACAATGGAAGAGTTCCGTAGCCTTTTTAAACTTCAGCAGAACTCAGAAGAACAATGGAAGAGTCCCGTAGCAATTTTAAACTTCAGCAGAATTCCGAAGAACAATGGAAGAGTTCCGTAGCATTTTTAAACTTCACCAGAATACCGTGAACAATGGAAGAGTTCTGTAGCATTTTTAAACTTCAGCAGAATTCCGAAGAACAATGGAAGAGTTCCGTTGCAGTTTTAAACTTCATCAGAATTCCGAAGAACAATGGAAGAGTTCCTTAGCCTTTTTAAACTTCAGCAGAACTCAGAAGAACAATGGAAGAGTCCCGTAGCAATTTTAAACTTCAGCAGAATTCTGAAGAACAATGGAAGAGTTCCGTTGCATTTTTAAACTTCACCAGAATTCCAAGAACAATGGAAGAGTTCCGTAGCATTTTTAAACTTCTGCAGAATTCTGGAGAACAAGAGAAGAGTTCTGTAGCATTTTTAAACTTCAGAAGAATTCAGCAAAACAATGGAAGAGTTCCGTAGCATTTTTAAACTTCAGAATTCCGAAGAACAATGGATGAGTTCCGTAGCATTTTTAAACTTCAGCAGAATTCCGAAGAACAATGGAAGAGTTCCGTAGCATTTTTAAACTTCAGCAGAATTCCGAAGAACAATGGAATTGATTCGTAACATTTTTAAACTTCAGCAGAATTCCCAAGAACAATGGAAGAGCACCGTAGAATTTATAAGCTTCAGCAGAATTCTGAGAACAATGGAAGAGTTCCGTAGCATTTTTAAACTTCACCAGAATTCCAAGAACAATGGAAGAGTTCCGTAGCATTTTTAAACTTCTGCAGAATTCCGAAGAACAATGGAAGAGTTCCGTAGCATTTTTAAACTTCAGCAGAATTCCGAAGAACAATGGAAGAGTTCCGTAGCCTTTTTAAACTTCGTCAGAATTCCGAAGAACAATGGAAAAGTTCCGTACCATTTTTAAACTTCAGCAGAATTCCGAAGAACAATGGAAGAGTTCCGTAGCATTTTTAAACTTCAGCAGAATTCCGAGAACAATGGATGAGTTCCGTAGCATTTTTAAACTTCACCAGAATTCCGAGAACAATGGAAGAGTTCCGTAGCATTTTTAAACTTCACCAGAATTCCGAGAACAATGGAAGAGTTCCGTAGCATTTTTAAACTTCAGCAGAATTCCGAAGAACAATGGAAGAGTTCCGTAGCATTTTTAAACTTCAGCAGAATTCCGAAGAACAATGGAAGAGTTCCGTTGCAGTTTTAAACTTCATCAGAATTCTGAAGAACAATGGAAGAGTTCCGCAGCATTTTTAAACTTCAGCAGAATTAAGAATAACAATGGAAGAGTTCCGTAGCATTTTTAAACTTCAGCAGAATTCCGAAGAACAATGGAAGAGTTCCGTAGCATTTTTAAATTACAGCAGAATTCCGAAGAACAATGGAAGAGTTTCGTAGCATTTTTAAACTTCAGCAGAATTAAGAATAACAATGGAAGAGTTCCGTAGCATTTTTAAACTTCAGCAGAATTAAGAATAACAATGGAAGGGTTCCGTAGCATTTTTAAACTTCAGCAGAACTCAGAAGAACAATGGAAGAGTTCCGTAGCATTTTTAAACTTCAGCAGAATTCCGAAGAACAATGGAAGAGTTCCGTAGCATTTTTAAACTTCACCAGAATACCGTGAACAATGGAAGAGTTCTGTAGCATTTTTAAACTTCAGCAGAATTCCGAAGAACAATGGAAGAGTTCCGTTGCAGTTTTAAACTTCATCAGAATTCCGAAGAACAATGGAAGAGTTCCTTAGCCTTTTTAAACTTCAGCAGAACTCAGAAGAACAATGGATGAGTCCCGTAGCAATTTTAAACTTCAGCAGAATTCTGAAGAACAATGGAAGAGTTCCGTTGCATTTTTAAACTTCACCAGAATTCCAAGAACAATGGAAGAGTTCCGTAGCATTTTTAAACTTCTGCAGAATTCTGGAGAACAAGAGAAGAGTTCTGTAGCATTTTTAAACTTCAGAAGAATTCAGCAAAACAATGGAAGAGTTCCGTAGCATTTTTAAACTTCAGAATTCCGAAGAACAATGGATGAGTTCCGTAGCATTTTTAAACTTCAGCAGAATTCCGAAGAACAATGGAAGAGTTCCGTAGCATTTTTAAACTTCAGCAGAATTCCGAAGAACAATGGAATTGATTCGTAACATTTTTAAACTTCAGCAGAATTCCCAAGAACAATGGAAGAGCACCGTAGAATTTATAAGCTTCAGCAGAATTCTGAGAACAATGGAAGAGTTCCGTAACATTTTTAAACTTCACCAGAATTCCAAGAACAATGGAAGAGTTCCGTAGCATTTTTAAACTTCTGCAGAATTCCGAAGAACAATGGAAGAGTTCCGTAGCATTTTTAAACTTCAGCAGAATTCCGAAGAACAATGGAAGAGTTCCGTAGCCTTTTTAAACTTCGTCAGAATTCCGAAGAACAATGGAAAAGTTCCGTACCATTTTTAAACTTCAGCAGAATTCCGAAGAACAATGGAAGAGTTCCGTAGCATTTTTAAACTTCAGCAGAATTCCGAGAACAATGGATGAGTTCCGTAGCATTTTTAAACTTCACCAGAATTCCAAGAACAATGGAAGAGTTCCGTAGCATTTTTAAACTTCACCAGAATTCCGAGAACAATGGAAGAGTTCCGCAGCATTTTTAAACTTCAGCAGAATTCCGAAGAACAATGGAAGAGTTCCGTAGCATTTTTAAACTTCAGCAGAATTCCGAAGAACAATGGAAGAGTCCCGTTGCAGTTTTAAACTTCATCAGAATTCCGAAGAACAATGGAAGAGTTCCGCAGCATTTTTAAACTTCAGCAGAATTAAGAATAACAATGGAAGAGTTCCGTAGCATTTTTAAACTTCAGCAGAATTCCGAAGAACAATGGAAGAGTTCCGTAGCATTTTTAAATTACAGCAGAATTCCGAAGAACAATGGAAGAGTTGCGTAGCATTTTTAAACTTCAGCAGAATTAAGAATAACAATGGAAGAGTTCCGTAGCATTTTTAAACTTCAGCAATATTAAGAATAACAATGGAAGGGTTCCGTAGCATTTTTAAACTTCAGCAGAACTCAGAAGAACAATGGAAGAGTTCCGTAGCATTTTTAAACTTCAGTAGAATTCCGAAGAACAATCGAAGAGTTCCGTAGTATTTTTAAACTTCAGCAGAATTCCGAAGAACAATGGAAGAGTTCCATAGCATATTTAAACTTCAGCAGAATTCCGAAGAACAATGGAAATGATCCGTAACATTTTTAAACTTCAGCAGAATTCCCAAGAACAATGGAAGAGTACCGTAGAATTTATAAACTTCAGCAGAATTCTGAGAACAATGGAAGAGTTCCGTAGCATTTTTAAACTTCACCAGAATTCCAAGAACAATGGACGAGTTCCGTAGCATTTTTAAACTTCTGCAGAATTCCGAAGAACAATGGAAGAGTTCCGTAGCATTTTTAAACTTCATCAGAATTCCGAAGAACAATGGAAGAGTTCCATAGCATTTTTAAACTTCATCAGAATTCCGAAGAACAATGGAAAATTTCCGTAGCATTTTTAAACTTCAGCAGAATTCCAAAGAAAAATGGAAGAGTTCCATAGCATTTTTAAACTTCAGCAGAATTCCGAGAACAATGGAAGAGTTCCGTAGCATTTTTAAACTTCACCAGAATTCCGAGAACAATGGAAGAGCTCCGTAGCATTTTTAAACTTCAACAGAATTCCGAGAACAATGGAAGAGTTCCGTAGCATTTTTAAACTTCAGCAGAATTCCGAAGAACAATGGAAGAGTTCCATAGCAATTTTAAACTTCACCCGAATTCCGAAGAACAATGGAAGAGTTCCGAAGCATTTTTAAACTTCAGCAGAATTCCGTGAACAATAGAAGAGTTCCGTAGCATTTTTAAACTTCAGCAGAATTCAGAAGAACAATGGAAGAGTTCCATAGCATTTTTAAACTTCAGCAGAATTCCTAAGAACAATGGAAGAGTTCCGTAGCATTTTTAAACTTAACAAGAATACCGTGAACAATGAAAGAGTTCTGTAGCATTTTTAAACTTCAGCAGAATTCCGAAGAACAAAGGAAGTGTTCCGTAGCATTTTTAAACTTCAGCAGAATTCTGAAGAACAAGAGAAGAGTTCTGTAGCATTTTTAAACTTCAGAAGAATTCAGCAAAACAATGGAAGAGTTCCGTAGCATTTTTAAACTTCAGAATTCCGAAGAACAATGGATGAGTTCCGTAGCATTTTTAAACTTCAGCAGAATTCCGAAGAACAATGGAAGAGTTCCGTAGCATTTTTAAACTTCAGCAGAATTCCGAAGAACAATGGAATTGATTCGTAACATTTTTAAACTTCAGCAGAATTCCCAAGAAAAATGGAAGAGCACCGTAGAATTTATAAGCTTCAGCAGAATTCTGAGAACAATGGAAGAGTTCCGTAGCATTTTTAAACTTCAGCAGAATTCCGAAGAACAATGGAAGAGTTCCGTAGCATTTTTAAATTACAGCAGAATTCCGAAGAACAATGGAAGAGTTCTGCAGCATTTTTAAACTTCAGCAGAATTCCAAGAACAATGGATGAGTTCCGCAGCATTTTTAAACTTCACCAGAATTCCGAGAACAATGGAAGAGTTCCGTAGCATTTTTAAACTTCAGCAGAATTCCGAAGAACAATGGAAGAGTTCCGTAGCATTTTTAAACTTCAGCAGAATTCCGAAGAACAATGGAAGAGTTCCGTTGCAGTTTTAAACTTCATCAGAATTCCGAAGAACAATGGAAGAGTTCCGTAGCCTTTTTAAACTTCAGCAGAACTCAAAAGAACAATGGAAGAGTCCCGTAGCAATTTTAAACTTCAGCAGAATTCCCAAGAACAATGGAAGAGTTCCGTAGCATTTTTAAACTTCACCAGAATACCGTGAACAATGGAAGAGTTCTGTAGCATTTTTAAACTTCAGAAGAATTCCGAAGAACAAAGGAAGTGTTCCGTAGCATTTTTAAACTTCAGCAGAATTCTGAAGAACAAGAGAAGAGTTCTGTAGCATTTTTAAACTTCAGAAGAATTCCGCAAAACAATGGAAGAGTTCCGTAGCATTTTTAAACTTCAGCAAAATTCCGAAGAACAATGGATGAGTTCCGTAGCATTTTTAAACTTCAGCAGAATTCCGAAGAAAAATGGAAGAGATCCGTAGCATTTTTAAACTTCAGCAGAATTCCGAAGAACAATGGAATTGATCCGTAACATTTTTAAACTTCAGCAGAATTCCCAAGAACAATGGAAGAGCACCGTAGAATTTATAAGCTTCAGCAGAATTCTGAGAACAATGGAAGAGTTCCGTAGCATTTTTAAACTTCACCAGAATTCCAATAACAATGGAAGAGTTCCGTAGCATTTTTAAACTTCTGCAGAATTCCGAAGAACAATGGAAGAGTTCCGTAGCATTTTTAAACTTCAGCAGAATTCCGAAGAACAATGGAAGAGTTCCGTAGCCTTTTTAAACTTCGTCAGCATTCCGAAGAACAATGGAAAAGTTCTGTACCATTTTTAAACTTCAGCAGAATTCCGAAGAACAATGGAAGAGTTCCGTAGCATTTTTAAACTTCAGCAGAATTCCGAAGAACAATGGAAGAGTTCCGTAGCATTTTTAAACTTCATCAGAATTCCGATGATCAATGGAAAAGTTCCGTAGCATTTTTAAACTTCAGCAGAATTCCGAAGAACAATGGAAGAGTTCCATAGCATTTTTAAACTTCAGCAGAATTCCGAGAACAATGGAAGAGTTCCGTTGCAGTTTTGAACTTCATCAGAATTCCGAAGAACAATGGAAGAGTTCCGTAGCCTTTTTAAACTTCAGCAGAACTCAGAAGAACAATGGAAGAGTCCCGTAGCAATTTTAAACTTCAGCAGAATTCCGAAGAACAATGGAAGAGTTCCGTAGCATTTTTAAACTTCACCAGAATACCGTGAACAATGGAAGAGTTCTGTAGCATTTTTAAACTTCAGCAGAATTCCGAAGAACAATGGAAGAGTTCCGTTGCAGTTTTAAACTTCATCAGAATTCCGAAGAACAATGGAAGAGTTCCTTAGCCTTTTTAAACTTCAGCAGAACTCAGAAGAACAATGGAAGAGTCCCGTAGCAATTTTAAACTTCAGCAGAATTCTGAAGAACAATGGAAGAGTTCCGTAGCATTTTTAAACTTAACAAGAATACCGTGAACAATGAAAGAGTTCTGTAGCATTTTTAAACTTCAGCAGATTTCCGAAGAACAAAGGAAGTGTTCCGTAGCATTTTTAAACTTCAGCAGAATTCTGAAGAACAAGAGAAGAGTTCTGTAGCATTTTTAAACTTCAGAAGAATTCAGCAAAACAATGGAAGAGTTCCGTAGCATTTTTAAACTTCAGAATTCCGAAGAACAATGGATGAGTTCCGTAGCATTTTTAAACTTCAGCAGAATTCCGAAGAACAATGGAAGAGTTCCGTAGCATTTTTAAACTTCAGCAGAATTCCGAAGAACAATGGAATTGATTCGTAACATTTTTAAACTTCAGCAGAATTCCCAAGAAAAATGGAAGAGCACCGTAGAATTTATAAGCTTCAGCAGAATTCTGAGAACAATGGAAGAGTTCCGTAGCATTTTTAAACTTAAGCAGAATTCCGAAGAACAATGGAAGAGTTCCGTAGCATTTTTAAATTACAGCAGAATTCCGAAGAACAATGGAAGAGTTCCGCAGCATTTTTAAACTTCAGCAGAATTCCAAGAACAATGGAAGAGTTCTGTTGCAGTTTTGAACTTCATCAGAATTCCGAAGAACAATGGAAGAGTTCCGTAGCCTTTTTAAACTTCAGCAGAACTCAGAAGAACAATGGAAGAGTCCCGTAGCAATTTTAAACTTCAGCAGAATTCCGAAGAACAATGGAAGAGTTCCGTAGCATTTTTAAACTTCACCAGAATACCGTGAACAATGGAAGAGTTCTGTAGCATTTTTAAACTTCAGCAGAATTCCGAAGAACAATGGAAGAGTTCCGTTGCAGTTTTAAACTTCATCAGAATTCCGAAGAACAATGGAAGAGTTCCTTAGCCTTTTTAAACTTCAGCAGAACTCAGAAGAACAATGGAAGAGTCCCGTAGCAATTTTAAACTTCAGCAGAATTCTGAAGAACAATGGAAGAGTTCCGTAGCATTTTTAAACTTAACAAGAATACCGTGAACAATGAAAGAGTTCTGTAGCATTTTTAAACTTCAGCAGATTTCCGAAGAACAAAGGAAGTGTTCCGTAGCATTTTTAAACTTCAGCAGAATTCTGAAGAACAAGAGAAGAGTTCTGTAGCATTTTTAAACTTCAGAAGAATTCAGCAAAACAATGGAAGAGTTCCGTAGCATTTTTAAACTTCAGAATTCCGAAGAACAATGGATGAGTTCCGTAGCATTTTTAAACTTCAGCAGAATTCCGAAGAACAATGGAAGAGTTCCGTAGCATTTTTAAACTTCAGCAGAATTCCGAAGAACAATGGAATTGATTCGTAACATTTTTAAACTTCAGCAGAATTCCCAAGAAAAATGGAAGAGCACCGTAGAATTTATAAGCTTCAGCAGAATTCTGAGAACAATGGAAGAGTTCCGTAGCATTTTTAAACTTCAGCAGAATTCCGAAGAACAATGGAAGAGTTCCGTAGCATTTTTAAATTACAGCAGAATTCCGAAGAACAATGGAAGAGTTCCGCAGCATTTTTAAACTTCAGCAGAATTCCAAGAACAATGGATGAGTTCCGCAGCATTTTTAAACTTCACCAGAATTCCGAGAACAATGGAAGAGTTCCGTAGCATTTTTAAACTTCAGCAGAATTCCGAAGAACAATGGAAGAGTTCCGTAGCATTTTTAAACTTCAGCAGAATTCCGAAGAACAATGGAAGAGTTCCGTTGCAGTTTTAAACTTCATCAGAATTCCGAAGAACAATGGAAGAGTTCCGTAGCCTTTTTAAACTTCAGCAGAACTCAAAAGAACAATGGAAGAGTCCCGTAGCAATTTTAAACTTCAGCAGAATTCCCAAGAACAATGGAAGAGTTCCGTAGCATTTTTAAACTTCACCAGAATACCGTGAACAATGGAAGAGTTCTGTAGCATTTTTAAGCTTCAGAAGAATTCCGAAGAACAAAGGAAGTGTTCCGTAGCATTTTTAAACTTCAGCAGAATTCTGAAGAACAAGAGAAGAGTTCTGTAGCATTTTTAAACTTCAGAAGAATTCCGCAAAACAATGGAAGAGTTCCGTAGCATTTTTAAACTTCAGCAAAATTCCGAAGAACAATGGATGAGTTCCGTAGCATTTTTAAACTTCAGCAGAATTCCGAAGAAAAATGGAAGAGATCCGTAGCATTTTTAAACTTCAGCAGAATTCCGAAGAACAATGGAATTGATCCGTAACATTTTTAAACTTCAGCAGAATTCCCAAGAACAATGGAAGAGCACCGTAGAATTTATAAGCTTCAGCAGAATTCTGAGAACAATGGAAGAGTTCCGTAGCATTTTTAAACTTCACCAGAATTCCAATAACAATGGAAGAGTTCCGTAGCATTTTTAAACTTCTGCAGAATTCCGAAGAACAATGGAAGAGTTCCGTAGCATTTTTAAACTTCAGCAGAATTCCGAAGAACAATGGAAGAGTTCCGTAGCCTTTTTAAACTTCGTCAGCATTCCGAAGAACAATGGAAAAGTTCCGTACCATTTTTAAACTTCAGCAGAATTCCGAAGAACAATGGAAGAGTTCCGTAGCATTTTTAAACTTCAGCAGAATTCCGAGAACAATGGATGAGTTCCGTAGCATTTTTAAACTTCACCAGAATTCCGAGAACAATGGAAGAGTTCCGTAGCATTTTTAAACTTCAGCAGAATTCAGAAGAACAATGGAAGAGTTCCATAGCATTTTTAAACTTCAGCAGAATTCCGAAGAACAATGGAAGTGTTCCGTAGCATTTTTAAACTTCAGCAGAATTAAGAATACAATGGAAGAGTTCCATAGCATTTTTAAACTTCAGCAGAATTCCGAAGAACAATGGAAGAGTTCCGTAGCATTTTTAAACTTCAGCAGAATTCCGAAGAACAATGGAAGAGTTCCGTAGTATTTTTAAACTTCAGCAGAATTCCGAGAACAATGGAAGAGTTCCGTAGCATTTTTAAACTTCAGCAGAATTCCGAAGAACAATGGAAGAGTTCCGTAGCATTTTTAAACTTCAGCAGAATTCCGAAGAACAATGGAAGAGTTCCGTTGCAGTTTTAAACTTCATCAGAATTCCGAAGAGCAATGGAAGAGTTCCGCAGCATTTTTAAACTTCAGCAGAACTCAGAAGAAAAATGGAAGAGTTCCGTAGCATTTTTAAACTTCAGCAGAATTCCGAAGAACAATGGAAGAGTTCCGTAGCATTTTTAAACTTCATCAGAATTCCGAAGAACAATGGAAAAGTTCCGTAGCATTTTTAAACTTCAGCAGAATTCCGAAGAACAATGGAAGAGTTCCATAGCATTTTTAAACTTCAGCAGAATTCCGAGAACAATGGAAGAGTTCTGTTGCAGTTTTGAACTTCATCAGAATTCCGAAGAACAATGGAAGAGTTCCGTAGCCTTTTTAAACTTCAGCAGAACTCAGAAGAACAATGGAAGAGTCCCGTAGCAATTTTAAACTTCAGCAGAATTCCGAAGAACAATGGAAGAGTTCCGTAGCATTTTTAAACTTCACCAGAATACCGTGAACAATGGAAGAGTTCTGTAGCATTTTTAAACTTCAGCAGAATTCCGAAGAACAATGGAAGAGTTCCGTTGCAGTTTTAAACTTCATCAGAATTCCGAAGAACAATGGAAGAGTTCCTTAGCCTTTTTAAACTTCAGCAGAACTCAGAAGAACAATGGAAGAGTCCCGTAGCAATTTTAAACTTCAGCAGAATTCTGAAGAACAATGGAAGAGTTCCGTTGCATTTTTAAACTTCACCAGAATTCCAAGAACAATGGAAGAGTTCCGTAGCATTTTTAAACTTCTGCAGAATTCTGGAGAACAAGAGAAGAGTTCTGTAGCATTTTTAAACTTCAGAAGAATTCAGCAAAACAATGGAAGAGTTCCGTAGCATTTTTAAACTTCAGAATTCCGAAGAACAATGGATGAGTTCCGTAGCATTTTTAAACTTCAGCAGAATTCCGAAGAACAATGGAAGAGTTCCGTAGCATTTTTAAACTTCAGCAGAATTCCGAAGAACAATGGAATTGATTCGTAACATTTTTAAACTTCAGCAGAATTCCCAAGAACAATGGAAGAGCACCGTAGAATTTATAAGCTTCAGCAGAATTCTGAGAACAATGGAAGAGTTCCGTAGCATTTTTAAACTTCACCAGAATTCCAAGAACAATGGAAGAGTTCCGTAGCATTTTTAAACTTCTGCAGAATTCCGAAGAACAATGGAAGAGTTCCGTAGCATTTTTAAACTTCAGCAGAATTCCGAAGAACAATGGAAGAGTTCCGTAGCCTTTTTAAACTTCGTCAGAATTCCGAAGAACAATGGAAAAGTTCCGTACCATTTTTAAACTTCAGCAGAATTCCGAAGAACAATGGAAGAGTTCCGTAGCATTTTTAAACTTCAGCAGAATTCCGAGAACAATGGATGAGTTCCGTAGCATTTTTAAACTTCACCAGAATTCCGAGAACAATGGAAGAGTTCCGTAGCATTTTTAAACTTCACCAGAATTCCGAGAACAATGGAAGAGTTCCGTAGCATTTTTAAACTTCAGCAGATTTCCGAAGAACAATGGAAGAGTTCCGTAGCATTTTTAAACTTCAGCAGAATTCCGAAGAACAATGGAAGAGTTCCGTTGCAGTTTTAAACTTCATCAGAATTCCGAAGAACAATGGAAGAGTTCCGCAGCATTTTTAAACTTCAGCAGAATTAAGAATAACAATGGAAGAGTTCCGTAGCATTTTTAAACTTCAGCAGAATTCCGAAGAACAATGGAAGAGTTCCGTAGCATTTTTAAATTACAGCAGAATTCCGAAGAACAATGGAAGAGTTTCGTAGCATTTTTAAACTTCAGCAGAATTAAGAATAACAATGGAAGAGTTCCGTAGCATTTTTAAACTTCAGCAGAATTAAGAATAACAATGGAAGGGTTCCGTAGCATTTTTAAACTTCAGCAGAACTCAGAAGAACAATGGAAGAGTTCCGTAGCATTTTTAAACTTCAGCAGAATTCCGAAGAACAATGGAAGAGTTCCGTAGCATTTTTAAACTTCACCAGAATACCGTGAACAATGGAAGAGTTCTGTAGCATTTTTAAACTTCAGCAGAATTCCGAAGAACAATGGAAGAGTTCCGTTGCAGTTTTAAACTTCATCAGAATTCCGAAGAACAATGGAAGAGTTCCTTAGCCTTTTTAAACTTCAGCAGAACTCAGAAGAACAATGGAAGAGTCCCGTAGCAATTTTAAACTTCAGCAGAATTCTGAAGAACAATGGAAGAGTTCCGTTGCATTTTTAAACTTCACCAGAATTCCAAGAACAATGGAAGAGTTCCGTAGCATTTTTAAACTTCTGCAGAATTCTGGAGAACAAGAGAAGAGTTCTGTAGCATTTTTAAACTTCAGAAGAATTCAGCAAAACAATGGAAGAGTTCCGTAGCATTTTTAAACTTCAGAATTCCGAAGAACAATGGATGAGTTCCGTAGCATTTTTAAACTTCAGCAGAATTCCGAAGAACAATGGAAGAGTTCCGTAGCATTTTTAAACTTCAGCAGAATTCCGAAGAACAATGGAATTGATTCGTAACATTTTTAAACTTCAGCAGAATTCCCAAGAACAATGGAAGAGCACCGTAGAATTTATAAGCTTCAGCAGAATTCTGAGAACAATGGAAGAGTTCCGTAGCATTTTTAAACTTCACCAGAATTCCAAGAACAATGGAAGAGTTCCGTAGCATTTTTAAACTTCTGCAGAATTCCGAAGAACAATGGAAGAGTTCCGTAGCATTTTTAAACTTCAGCAGAATTCCGAAGAACAATGGAAGAGTTCCGTAGCCTTTTTAAACTTCGTCAGAATTCCGAAGAACAATGGAAAAGTTCCGTACCATTTTTAAACTTCAGCAGAATTCCGAAGAACAATGGAAGAGTTCCGTAGCATTTTTAAACTTCAGCAGAATTCCGAGAACAATGGATGAGTTCCGTAGCATTTTTAAACTTCACCAGAATTCCGAGAACAATGGAAGAGTTCCGTAGCATTTTTAAACTTCACCAGAATTCCGAGAACAATGGAAGAGTTCCGTAGCATTTTTAAACTTCAGCAGAATTCCGAAGAACAATGGAAGAGTTCCGTAGCATTTTTAAACTTCAGCAGAATTCCGAAGAACAATGGAAGAGTTCCGTTGCAGTTTTAAACTTCATCAGAATTCCGAAGAACAATGGAAGAGTTCCGCAGCATTTTTAAACTTCAGCAGAATTAAGAATAACAATGGAAGAGTTCCGTAGCATTTTTAAACTTCAGCAGAATTCCGAAGAACAATGGAAGAGTTCCGTAGCATTTTTAAATTACAGCAGAATTCCGAAGAACAATGGAAGAGTTTCGTAGCATTTTTAAACTTCAGCAGAATTAAGAATAACAATGGAAGAGTTCCGTAGCATTTTTAAACTTCAGCAATATTAAGAATAACAATGGAAGGGTTCCGTAGCATTTTTAAACTTCAGCAGAACTCAGAAGAACAATGGAAGAGTTCCGTAGCATTTTTAAACTTCAGTAGAATTCCGAAGAACAATCGAAGAGTTCCGTAGTATTTTTAAACTTCAGCAGAATTCCGAAGAACAATGGAAGAGTTCCATAGCATATTTAAACTTTAGCAGAATTCCGAAGAACAATGGAAATGATCCGTAACATTTTTAAACTTCAGCAGAATTCCCAAGAACAATGGAAGAGTACCGTAGAATTTATAAACTTCAGCAGAATTCTGAGAACAATGGAAGAGTTCCGTAGCATTTTTAAACTTCACCAGAATTCCAAGAACAATGGACGAGTTCCGTAGCATTTTTAAACTTCACCAGAATTCCGAAGAACAATGGAAGAGTTCCGTAGCATTTTTAAACTTCATCAGAATTCCGAAGAACAATGGAAGAGTTCCATAGCATTTTTAAACTTCATCAGAATTCCGAAGAACAATGGAAAATTTCCGTAGCATTTTTAAACTTCAGCAGAATTCCAAAGAAAAATGGAAGAGTTCCATAGCATTTTTAAACTTCAGCAGAATTCCGAGAACAATGGAAGAGTTCCGTAGCATTTTTAAACTTCACCAGAATTCCGAGAACAATGGAAGAGCTCCGTAGCATTTTTAAACTTCAACAGAATTCCGAGAACAATGGAAGAGTTCCGTAGCATTTTTAAACTTCAGCAGAATTCCGAAGAACAATGGAAGAGTTCCATAGCAATTTTAAACTTCACCCGAATTCCGAAGAACAATGGAAGAGTTCCGTAGCATTTTTAAACTTCAGCAGAATTCCGTGAACAATAGAAGAGTTCCGTAGCATTTTTAAACTTCAGCAGAATTCAGAAGAACAATGGAAGAGTTCCATAGCATTTTTAAACTTCAGCAGAATTCCTAAGAACAATGGAAGAGTTCTGTAGCATTTGTAAACTTCAGCAGAATTAAGAATAACAATGGAAGAGTTCCGTAGCATTTTTAAACTTCACCAGAATTCCGTGAACAATGGAAGAGTTCTGTAGCATTTTTAAACTTCAGCAGAATTCCGAAGAACAATGGAAGAGTTCCGTTGCAGTTTTAAACTTCATCAGAATTCCGAAGAACAATGGAAGAGTTCCTTAGCCTTTTTAAACTTCAGCAGAACTCAGAAGAACAATGGAAGAGTCCCGTAGCAATTTTAAACTTCAGCAGAATTCTGAAGAACAATGGAAGAGTTCCGTTGCATTTTTAAACTTCACCAGAATTCCAAGAACAATGGAAGAGTTCCGTAGCATTTTTAAACTTCTGCAGAATTCTGGAGAACAAGAGAAGAGTTCTGTAGCATTTTTAAACTTCAGAAGAATTCAGCAAAACAATGGAAGAGTTCCGTAGCATTTTTAAACTTCAGAATTCCGAAGAACAATGGATGAGTTCCGTAGCATTTTTAAACTTCAGCAGAATTCCGAAGAACAATGGAAGAGTTCCGTAGCATTTTTAAACTTCAGCAGAATTCCGAAGAACAATGGAATTGATTCGTAACATTTTTAAACTTCAGCAGAATTCCCAAGAACAATGGAAGAGCACCGTAGAATTTATAAGCTTCAGCAGAATTCTGAGAACAATGGAAGAGTTCCGTAGCATTTTTAAACTTCACCAGAATTCCAAGAACAATGGAAGAGTTCCGTAGCATTTTTAAACTTCTGCAGAATTCCGAAGAACAATGGAAGAGTTCCGTAGCATTTTTAAACTTCAGCAGAATTCCGAAGAACAATGGAAGAGTTCCGTAGCCTTTTTAAACTTCGTCAGAATTCCGAAGAACAATGGAAAAGTTCCGTACCATTTTTAAACTTCAGCAGAATTCCGAAGAACAATGGAAGAGTTCCGTAGCATTTTTAAACTT
Organism: Phyllobates terribilis; assembly: GCF_046119375.1. Taxonomy (NCBI): domain Eukaryota; kingdom Metazoa; phylum Chordata; class Amphibia; order Anura; family Dendrobatidae; genus Phyllobates; species Phyllobates terribilis. The sequence goes on along the minus strand of NW_027363782.1, from coordinate 315,117 downwards.
CAGCAGAATTCCGAGAACAATGGATGAGTTCCGTAGCATTTTTAAACTTCACCAGAATTCCGAGAACAATGGAAGAGTTCCGTAGCATTTTTAAACTTCACCAGAATTCCGAGAACAATGGAAGAGTTCCGTAGCATTTTTAAACTTCAGCAGAATTCCGAAGAACAATGGAAGAGTTCCGTAGCATTTTTAAACTTCAGCAGAATTCCGAAGAACAATGGAAGAGTTCCGTTGCAGTTTTAAACTTCATCAGAATTCCGAAGAACAATGGAAGAGTTCCGCAGCATTTTTAAACTTCAGCAGAATTAAGAATAACAATGGAAGAGTTCCGTAGCATTTTTAAACTTCAGCAGAATTCCGAAGAACAATGGAAGAGTTCCGTAGCATTTTTAAATTACAGCAGAATTCCGAAGAACAATGGAAGAGTTTCGTAGCATTTTTAAACTTCAGCAGAATTAAGAATAACAATGGAAGAGTTCCGTAGCATTTTTAAACTTCAGCAGAATTAAGAATAACAATGGAAGGGTTCCGTAGCATTTTTAAACTTCAGCAGAACTCAGAAGAACAATGGAAGAGTTCCGTAGCATTTTTAAACTTCAGCAGAATTCCGAAGAACAATGGAAGAGTTCCGTAGCATTTTTAAACTTCACCAGAATACCGTGAACAATGGAAGAGTTCTGTAGCATTTTTAAACTTCACCAGAATTCCGAAGAACAATGGAAGAGTTCCGTTGCAGTTTTAAACTTCATCAGAATTCCGAAGAACAATGGAAGAGTTCCTTAGCCTTTTTAAACTTCAGCAGAACTCAGAAGAACAATGGAAGAGTCCCGTAGCAATTTTAAACTTCAGCAGAATTCTGAAGAACAATGGAAGAGTTCCGTTGCATTTTTAAACTTCACCAGAATTCCAAGAACAATGGAAGAGTTCCGTAGCATTTTTAAACTTCTGCAGAATTCTGGAGAACAAGAGAAGAGTTCTGTAGCATTTTTAAACTTCAGAAGAATTCAGCAAAACAATGGAAGAGTTCCGTAGCATTTTTAAACTTCAGAATTCCGAAGAACAATGGATGAGTTCCGTAGCATTTTTAAACTTCAGCAGAATTCCGAAGAACAATGGAAGAGTTCCGTAGCATTTTTAAACTTCAGCAGAATTCCGAAGAACAATGGAATTGATTCGTAACATTTTTAAACTTCAGCAGAATTCCCAAGAACAATGGAAGAGCACCGTAGAATTTATAAGCTTCAGCAGAATTCTGAGAACAATGGAAGAGTTCCGTAGCATTTTTAAACTTCACCAGAATTCCAAGAACAATGGAAGAGTTCCGTAGCATTTTTAAACTTCTGCAGAATTCCGAAGAACAATGGAAGAGTTCCGTAGCATTTTTAAACTTCAGCAGAATTCCGAAGAACAATGGAAGAGTTCCGTAGCCTTTTTAAACTTCGTCAGAATTCCGAAGAACAATGGAAAAGTTCCGTACCATTTTTAAACTTCAGCAGAATTCCGAAGAACAATGGAAGAGTTCCGTAGCATTTTTAAACTTCAGCAGAATTCCGAGAACAATGGATGAGTTCCGTAGCATTTTTAAACTTCACCAGAATTCCGAGAACAATGGAAGAGTTCCGTAGCATTTTTAAACTTCACCAGAATTCCGAGAACAATGGAAGAGTTCCGTAGCATTTTTAAACTTCAGCAGAATTCCGAAGAACAATGGAAGAGTTCCGTAGCATTTTTAAACTTCAGCAGAATTCCGAAGAACAATGGAAGAGTTCCGTTGCAGTTTTAAACTTCATCAGAATTCCGAAGAACAATGGAAGAGTTCCGCAGCATTTTTAAACTTCAGCAGAATTAAGAATAACAATGGAAGAGTTCCGTAGCATTTTTAAACTTCAGCAGAATTCCGAAGAACAATGGAAGAGTTCCGTAGCATTTTTAAATTACAGCAGAATTCCGAAGAACAATGGAAGAGTTTCGTAGCATTTTTAAACTTCAGCAGAATTAAGAATAACAATGGAAGAGTTCCGTAGCATTTTTAAACTTCAGCAATATTAAGAATAACAATGGAAGGGTTCCGTAGCATTTTTAAACTTCAGCAGAACTCAGAAGAACAATGGAAGAGTTCCGTAGCATTTTTAAACTTCAGTAGAATTCCGAAGAACAATCGAAGAGTTCCGTAGTATTTTTAAACTTCAGCAGAATTCCGAAGAACAATGGAAGAGTTCCATAGCATATTTAAACTTCAGCAGAATTCCGAAGAACAATGGAAATGATCCGTAACATTTTTAAACTTCAGCAGAATTCCCAAGAACAATGGAAGAGTACCGTAGAATTTATAAACTTCAGCAGAATTCTGAGAACAATGGAAGAGTTCCGTAGCATTTTTAAACTTCACCAGAATTCCAAGAACAATGGACGAGTTCCGTAGCATTTTTAAACTTCTGCAGAATTCCGAAGAACAATGGAAGAGTTCCGTAGCATTTTTAAACTTCATCAGAATTCCGAAGAACAATGGAAGAGTTCCATAGCATTTTTAAACTTCATCAGAATTCCGAAGAACAATGGAAAATTTCCGTAGCATTTTTAAACTTCAGCAGAATTCCAAAGAAAAATGGAAGAGTTCCATAGCATTTTTAAACTTCAGCAGAATTCCGAGAACAATGGAAGAGTTCCGTAGCATTTTTAAACTTCACCAGAATTCCGAGAACAATGGAAGAGCTCCGTAGCATTTTTAAACTTCAACAGAATTCCGAGAACAATGGAAGAGTTCCGTAGCATTTTTAAACTTCAGCAGAATTCCGAAGAACAATGGAAGAGTTCCATAGCAATTTTAAACTTCACCCGAATTCCGAAGAACAATGGAAGAGTTCCGTAGCATTTTTAAACTTCAGCAGAATTCCGTGAACAATAGAAGAGTTCCGTAGCATTTTTAAACTTCAGCAGAATTCAGAAGAACAATGGAAGAGTTCCATAGCATTTTTAAACTTCAGCAGAATTCCTAAGAACAATGGAAGAGTTCTGTAGCATTTGTAAACTTCAGCAGAATTAAGAATAACAATGGAAGAGTTCCGTAGCATTTTTAAACTTCACCAGAATTCCGTGAACAATGGAAGAGTTCCGTAGCATTTTTAAACTTCAGCAGAATTCCGAAGAACAAAGGAAGTGTTCCGTAGCATTTTTAAACTTCAGCAGTATTCTAAAGAACAATGGAAGAGTTCAGTAGCATTTTCAAACTTCAGAAGAATTCCGAGAACAATGGAAGAGCTCCACAGCATTTTTAAACTTCAGCAGAATTCTGAAAAACAATGGAAGAGTTCCGTAGCATTTTTAAACTTCAGCAGAATTCTGAAGAACAAGAGAAGAGTTCTGTAGCATTTTTAAACTTCAGAAGAATTCCGCAAAACAATGGAAGAGTTCCGTAGCATTTTTAAACTTCAGCAGAATTCCGAAGAACAATGGAAGAGTTCCATAGCAATTTTAAACTTCACCCGAATTCCGAAGAACAATGGAAGAGTTCCGTAGCATTTTTAAACTTCAGCAGAATTATGAATAGCAATGGAAGAGTTCCGTAGCATTTTTAAACTTCAGCAGAATTCCGTGAACAATGGAAGAGTTCCGTAGCATTTTTAAACTTCAGCAGAATTCAGAAGAACAATGGAAGAGTTCCATAGCATTTTTAAACTTCAGCAGAATTCCGAAGAACAATGGAAGAGTTCTGTAGCATTTGTAAACTTCAGCAGAATTAAGAATAACAATGGAAGAGTTCCGTAGCATTTTTAAACTTCACCAGAATTCCGTGAACAATGGAAGAGTTCCGTAGCATTTTTAAACTTCAGCAGAATTCCGAAGAACAAAGGAAGTGTTCCGTAGCATTTTTAAACTTCAGCAGTATTCTGAAGAACAATGGAAGAGTTCCGTAGCATTTTCAAACTTCAGAAGAATTCCGAGAACAATGGAAGAGCTCCACAGCATTTTTAAACTTCAGCAGAATTCTGAAAAACAATGGAAGAGTTCCGTAGCATTTTTAAACTTCAGCAGAATTCTGAAGAACAAGAGAAGAGTTCTGTAGCATTTTTAAACTTCAGAAGAATTCCGCAAAACAATGGAAGAGTTCCGTAGCATTTTTAAACTTCAGCAGAATTCCGAAGAACAATGGATGAGTTCTGTAGCATTTTTAAACTTCAGCAGAATTCCGAAGAACAATGGAAGAGTTCCGTAGCATTTTTAAACTTCAGCAGAATTCCAAAGAACAATGGAATTGATCCGTAACATTTTTAAACTTCAGCAGAATTCCGAAGAGCAATGGAAGAGTTCCGTAGCATTTTTAAACTTCAGCAGAATTCCGAGAACAATGGATGAGTTCCGTAGCATTTTTAAACTTCAGCAGAATTCCGAGAACATTGGAAGAGTTCCATAGCATTTTTAAACTTCACCAGAATTCCGAGAACAATGGAAGAGTTCCATAGCATTTTTAAACTTCAGCAGAATTCCGAAGAACAATGGAAGAGTTCCGTAGCATTTGTAAACTTCAGCAGAATTCCGAAGAACAATGAAAGAGTTCCATTGCAGTTTTAAACTTCATCAGAATTCCGAAGAACAATGGAAGAGTTCCGCAGCATTTTTAAACTTCAGCAGAATTAAGAATAACAATGGAAGAGTTCCGTAGCATTTTTAAACTTCAGCAGAATTCCAAAGAACAATGGAAGAGTTCCGTAGCATTTTTAAATTACAGCAGAATTCCGAAAAACAATGGAAGAGTTCCGTAGCATTTTTAAACTTCAGCAGAATTAAGAATAACAATGGAAGAGTTCCGTAGCATTTTTAAACTTCATCAGAATTCCGAAGAACAATGGAAGAGTTCCGCAGCATTTTTAAACTTCAGCAGAATTAAGAATAACAATGGAAGAGTTCCGTAGCATTTTTAAACTTCAGCAGAATTCCGAAGAACAATGGAAGAGTTCCGTAGCATTTTTAAACTTCAGCAGAATTCCGAAAAACAATGGAGGAGTTCCGTAGCATTTTTAAATTACAGCAGAATTCCGAAGAACAATGGAAGAGTTCCGTAGCATTTTTAAACTTCAGCAGAATTCCAAGAACAATGGATGAGTTCCACAGCATTTTTAAACTTCGTCAGAATTCCGAGAACAATGGAAGAGTTCCGTAGCATTTTTAAACTTCAGCAGAATTCCGAGGAACAATGGAAGAGTTCCGTAGCATTTTTAAACTTCAGCAGAATTCCGAAGAACAATGGAAGAGTTCCGTTGCAGTTTTAAACTTCATCAGAATTCCGAAGAACAATGGAAGAGTTCCTTAGCCTTTTTAAACTTCAGCAGAACTCAGAAGAACAATGGAAGTGTCCCATAGCAATTTTAAACTTCAGCAGAATTCTGAAGAACAATGGAAGAGTTCCGTAGCATTTTCAAACTTCACAAGAATACCGTGAACAATGAAAGAGTTCTGTAGCATTTTTAAACTTCAGCAGAATTCCGAAGAACAAAGGAAGTGTTCCGTAGCATTTTTAAACTTCAGCAGAATTATGAAGAACAAGAGAAGAGTTCTGTAGCATTTTTAAACTTCAGAAGAATTCAGCAAAACAATGGAAGAGTTCCGTAGCATTTTTAAACTTCAGAATTCCGAAGAACAATGGGTGAGTTCCGTAGCATTTTTAAACTTCAGCAGAATTCCGAAGAACAATGGAAGAGTTCCGTAGCATTTTTAAACTTCAGCAGAATTCTGAAGAACAATGGAAGAGTTCCATAGCATTTTTAAACTTCAGCAGAATTCCGAGAACAATGGAAGAGTTCCGTAGCATTTTTAAACTTCACCAGAATTCCGAGAACAATGGAAGTGTTCCGTAGCATTTTTAAACTTCAACAGAATTCCGAGAACAATGGAAGAGTTCCGTAGCATTTTTAAACTTCAGAATTCAGAAGAACAATGGAAGAGTTCCATAGCATTTTTAAACTTCAGCAGAATTCCGAAGAACAATGGAAGAGTTCCGTAGCATTTTTAAACTTCAGCAGAATTAAGAATAACAATGGAAGAGTTCCGTGGCATTTTTAAACTTCACCAGAATTCCGTGAACAATGGAACAGTTCCGTAGCATTTTTAAACTTCAGCAGAATTCAGAAGAACAATGGAAGAGTTCCATAGCATTTTTAATCTTCAGCATAATTCCGAAGAACAATGGAAGAGTTCCGTAGCATTTGTAAACTTCAGCAGAATTAAGAATAACAATGGAAGAGTTCCGTAGCATATTTAAACTTCAGCAGAATTCCGAAGAACAATGGAAATGATCCGTAACATTTTTAAACTTCAGCAGAATTCCGAAGAACAATGGAAGAGTTCTGTAGCATTTGTAAACTTCAGCAGAATTAAGAATAACAATGGAAGAGTTCCGTAGCATTTTTAAACTTCACCAGAATTCCGTGAACAATGGAAGAGTTCCGTAGCATTTTTAAATTACAGCAGAATTCCGAAAAACAATGGAAGAGTTCCGTAGCATTTTTAAACTTCAGCAGAATTAAGAAAAACAATGGAAGAGTTCGGTAGCATTTTTAAACTTCAGCAGAACTCAGAAGAACAATGGAAGAGTTCCGTAGCATTTTTAAACTTCAGCAGAATTCCGAAGAACAATCGAAGAGTTCCGTAGCATTTTTAAACTTCAGCAGAATTCCGAAGAACAATGGAAGAGTTCCGTAGCATATTTAAACTTCAGCAGAATTCCAAAGAACAATGGAAATGATCCGTAACATTTTTAAACTTCAGCAGAATTCCCAAGAACAATGGAAGAGTACCGTAGAATTTATAAACTTCAGCAGAATTCTGAGAACAATGGAAGAGTTCCGTAGCATTTTTAAACTTCACCAGAATTCCAAGAACAATGGAAAAGTTCCATAGCATTTTTAAACTTCTGCAGAATTCCGAAGAACAATGGAAGAGTTCCGTAGCATTTTTAAACTTCATCAGAATTCCGAAGAACAATGGAAGAGTTCCGCAGCATTTTTAAACTTCAGCAGAATTAAGAATAACAATGGAAGAGTTCCGTAGCATTTTTAAACTTCAGCAGAATTCCGAAGAACAATGGAAGAGTTCCGTAGCATTTTTAAATTACAGCAGAATTCCGAAGAACAATGGAAGAGTTCCGTAGCATTTTTAAACTTCAGCAGAATTAAGAATAACAATGGAAGAGTTCCGTAGCATTTTTAAACTTCAGCAGAACTCAGAAGAACAATGGAAGAGTTCCGTAGCATTTTTAAACTTCAGCAGAATTCCGAAGAACAATCGAAGAGTTCCGTAGCATTTTTAAACTTCAGCAGAATTCCGAAGAACAATGGAAGAGTTCCGTAGCATATTTAAACTTCAGCAGAATTCCGAAGAACAATGGAAATGATCCGTAACATTTTTAAACTTCAGCAGAATTCCCAAGAACAATGGAAGAGTACCGTAGAATTTATAAACTTCAGCAGAATTCTGAGAACAATGGAAGAGTTCCGTAGCATTTTTAAACTTCACCAGAATTCCAAGAACAATGGAAGAGTTCCGTAGCATTTTTAAACTACTGCAGAATTCCGAAGAACAATGGAAGAGTTCCGTAGCATTTTTAAACTTCAGCAGAATTCCAAAGAACAATGGAAGAGTTCCGTAGCATTTTTAAACTTCATCAGAATTCCGAAGAACAATGGAAAAGTTCCGTAGCATTTTTAAAATTCAGCAGAATTCCGAAGAACAATGGAAGAGTTCCATAACATTTTTAAACTTCAGCAGAATTCTGAGAACAATGGAAGAGTTCCGTAGCATTTTTAAACTTCACCAGAATTCCGAGAACAATGGAAGTGTTCCGTAGCATTTTTAAACTTCAACAGAATTCCGAGAACAATGGAAGAGTTCCGTAGCATTTTTAAACTTCAGCAGAATTCAGAAGAACAATGGAAGAGTTCCATAGCATTTTTAAACTTTAGCAGAATTCCGAAGAACAATGGAAGAGTTCCGTAGCATTTTTAAACTTCAGCAGAATTAAGAATAACAATGGAAGAGTTCCGTAGCATTTTTAAACTTCACCAGAATTCCGTGAACAATGGAAGAGTTCCGTAGCATTTTTAAACTTCAGCAGAATTCAGAAGAACAATGGAAGAGTTCCATAGCATTTTTAAACTTCAGCAGAATTCCGAAGAACAATGGAAGAGTTCCGTAGCATTTGTAAACTTCAGCAGAATTAAGAATAACAATGGAAGAGTTCCGTAGCATTTTTAAACTTCACCAGAATTCCGTGAACAATGGAAGAGTTCCGTAGCATTTTTAAACTTCAGCAGAATTCCGAAGAACAAAGGAAGTGTTCCGTAGCATTTTTAAATTTCAGCAGTATTCTGAAGAACAATGGAAGAGTTCCGTAGCATTTTCAAACTTCAGAAGAATTCCGAGAACAATGGAAGAGCTCCACAGCATTTTTAAACTTCAGCAGAATTCCGAAAAACAATGGGAGAGTTCCGTAGCATTTTTAAACTTCATCAGAATTCCGAAGAACAATGGAAGAGTTCCGTTGCAGTTTTAAACTTCATCAGAAATCCGAAGAACAATGGAAGAGTTCCACAGCATTTTTAAACTTCAGCAGAACTCAGAAGAACAATGGAAGAGTTCCGTAGCATTTTTAAACTTCACCAGAATTCCGAGAACAATGGAAGAGTTCCGTAGCATTTTTAAACTTCAGCAGAATTCCGAAGAACAATGGAAGTGTTCCGTAGCATTTTTAAACTTCAGCAGAATTCCGAAGAACAATGGAAGAGTTCCGTTGCAGTTTTAAACTTCATCAGAATTCCGAAGAACAATGGAAGAGTTCCGTAGCATTTTTAAACTTCAGCAGAATTCCGAAGAACAATGGAAGAGTTCCGTAGCATTTTTAAACTTCACCAGAATACAGTGAACAATGGAAGAGTTCTGTAGCATTTTTAAACTTCAGCAGAATTCCGAAGAACAAAGGAAGTGTTCCGTAGCATTTTTAAACTTCAGCAGAATTCTGAAGAACAAGAGAAGAGTTCTGTAGCATTTTTAAACTTCAGCAGAATTCCGAAGAACAAAGGAAGTGTTCCGTAGCATTTTTAAACTTCAGCAGTATTCTGAAGAACAATGGAAGAGCTCCGTAGCATTTTCAAACTTCAGAAGAATTCCAAGAACAATGGAAGAGTTCCACAGCATTTTTAAACTTCAGCAGAATTCCGAAAAACAATGGAAGAGTTCCATAGCATTTTTAAACTTCAGCAGAATTCCGAAGAACAATGGAAGAGTTCCGTAGCATTTTTAAACTTCAGCAGAATTCCGAAGAACAATGGAAGAGTTCCGTAGCATTTTTAAATTACAGCAGAATTCCGAATAACAATGGAAGAATTCCGTAGCATTTTTAAACTTCAGCAGAATTCCAAGAACAATGGATGAGTTCCGCAGCATTTTTAAACTTCACCAGAATTCCGAGAACAATGGAAGAGTTCCGTAGCATTTTTAAACTTCAGCAGAATTCCGAAGAACAATGGAAGAGTTCCGTAGCATTTTTAAACTTCAGCAGAATTCCGAAGAACAATGGAAGAGTTCCGTTGCAGTTTTAAACTTCATCAGAATTCCGAAGAACAATGGAAGAGTTCCGTAGCCTTTTTAAACTTCAGCAGAACTCAGAAGAACAATGGAAGAGTCCCGTAGCAATTTTAAACTTCAGCAGAATTCCGAAGAACAATGGAAGAGTTCCGTAGCATTTTTAAACTTCACCAGAATACCGTGAACAATGGAAGAGTTCTGTAGCATTTTTAAACTTCAGCAGAATTCCGAAGAAAAAAGGAAGTGTTCCGGAGCATTTTTAAACTTCAGCAGAATTCTGAAGAACAAGAGAAGAGTTCTGTAGCATTTATAAACTTCAGAAGAATTCCGCAAAACAATGGAAGAGTTACGTAGCATTTTTAAACTTCAGCAGAATTCCGAAGAACAATGGAAGAGTTCCGTAGCATTTTTAAACTTCACCAGAATACCGTGAACAATGGAAGAGTTCTGTAGCATTTTTAAACTTCAGCAGAATTCCGAAGAACAAAGGAAGTGTTCCGTAGGATTTTTAAACTTCAGCAGAATTCTGAAGAACAATGGAAGAGTTCCGTAGCATTTTCAAACTTCAGAAGAATTCCGAGAACAATGGAAGAGCTCCACAGCATTTTTAAACTTCAGCAGAATTCCGAAGAACAATGGAAGAGTTCCGTAGCATTTTTAAACTTCAGCAGAATTCCGAAGAACAATGGAATTGATCCGTAACATTTTTAAACTTCAGCAGAATTCCCAAGAACAATGGAAGTGCACCGTAGAATTTATAAGCTTCAGCAGAATTCTGAGAACAATGGAAGAGTTCCGTAGCATTTTTAAACTTCACCAGAATTCCAAGAACAATGGAAGAGTTCCGTAGCATTTTTAAACTTCTGCAGAATTCCGAAGAACAATGGAAGAGTTCTGTAGCATTTTTAAACTTCAGCAGAATTCCGAAGAACAATGGAAGAGTTCCGTAGCCTTTTTAAACTTCGTCAGAATTCCGAAGAACAATGGAAAAGTTCCGTACCATTTTTAAACTTCAGCAGAATTCCGAAGAACAATGGAAGAGTTCCATAGCATTTTTAAACTTCAGCAGAATTCCGAGAACAATGGATGAGTTCCGTAGCATTTTTAAACTTCACCAGAATTCCGAGAACAATGAAAGAGTTCCGTAGCATTTTTAAACTTCACCAGAATTCCGAGAACAATGGAAGAGTTCCATAGCATTTTTAAACTTCTGTAGAATTCCGAAGAACAATGGAAGAGTTCCGTAGCATTTTTAAACTTCAGCAGAATTCCGAAGAACAATGGAAGAGTTCCGTTGCAGTTTTAAACTTCATCAGAATTCCGAAGAACAATGGAAGAGTTCCACAGCATTTTTAAACTTCAGCAGAACTCAGAAGAACAATGGAAGAGTTCCGTAGCATTTTTATACTTCAGCAGAATTCCGAAGAACAATCGAAGAGTTGCGTAGCATTTTTAAACTTCAGCAGAATTCCGAAGAACAATGGAAGAGTTCCGTAGCATGTTTAAACTTCAGCAGAATTCCGAAGAACAATGGAAATGATCCGTAACATTTTTAAACTTCAGCAGAATTCCGAGAACAATGGAAGAGTACCGTAGAATTTATAAACTTCATCAGAAATCTGAGAACAATGGAAGAGTTCCGTAGCATTTTTAAACTTCACCAGAATACCAAGAACAATGGAAGAGTTCCGTAGCATTTTTAAACTTCTGCAGAATTCCGAAGAACAATGGAAGAGTTCCGTAGCATTTTTAAACTTCAGCAGAATTCCGAAGAACAATGGAAGAGTTCCACAGCATTTTTAAACTTCAGCAGAATTCCGAAGAACAATGGAAGAGTTCCGTAGCATTTTCAAACTTCAGCAGAATTCCGAAGAACAATGGAATTGATCCGTAACATTTTTAAACTTCAGCAGAATTCCCAAGAACAATGGAAGAGCACCGTAGAATTTATAAGCTTCAGCAGAATTCTGAGAACAATGGAAGAGTTCCGTAGCATTTTTAAACTTCACCAGAATTCCAAGATCAATGGAAGAGTTCCGTTGCAGTTTTAAACTTCATCAGAATTCCGAAGAACAATGGAAGAGTTCCGTAGCCTTTTTAAACTTCAGCAGAACTCAGAAGAACAATGGAAGAGTCCCGTAGCATTTTTAAACTTCAACAGAATTCCGAAGAACAATGGAAGAGTTCCGTAGCATTTTTAAACTTCACCAGAATACCGTGAACAATGGAAGAGTTCTGTAGCATTTTTAAACTTCAGCAGAATTCCGAAGAACAAAGGAACTGTTCCGTAGCATTTTTAAACTTCAGCAGAATTCTGAAGAACAAGAGAAGAGTTCTGTAGCATTTTTAAACTTCAGCAGTATTCTGAAGAACAATGAAAGAGTTCCGTAGCATTTTTAAACTTCACCAGAATTCCGAGAACAATGGAAGAGTTCCATAGCATTTTTAAACTTCTGTAGAATTCTGAAGAACAATGGAAGAGTTCCGTAGCATTTTTAAACTTCAGCAGAATTCCGAAGAACAATGGAAGAGTTCCGTTGAAGTTTTAAACTTCATCAGAATTCCGAAGAACAATGGAAGAGTTCCACAGCATTTTTAAACTTCAGCAGAACTCAGAAGAACAATGGAAGAGTTCCGTAGCATTTTTATACTTCAGCAGAATTCCGAAGAACAATCGAAGAGTTGCGTAGCATTTTTAAACTTCAGCAGAATTCCGAAGAACAATGGAAGAGTTCCGTAGCATGTTTAAACTTCAGCAGAATTCCGAAGAACAATGGAAATGATCCGTAACATTTTTAAACTTCAGCAGAATTCCCAAGAACAATGGAAGAGTACCGTAGAATTTATAAACTTCATCAGAAATCTGAGAACAATGGAAGAGTTCCGTAGCATTTTTAAACTTCACCAGAATTCCAAGAACAATGGAAGAGTTCCGTAGCATTTTTAAACTTCTGCAGAATTCCGAAGAACAATGGAAGAGTTCCGTAGCATTTTTAAACTTCAGCAGAATTCCGAAGAACAATGGAAGAGTTCCACAGCATTTTTAAACTTCAGCAGAATTCCGAAGAACAATGGAAGAGTTCCGTAGCATTTTCAAACTTCAGCAGAATTCCGAAGAACAATGGAATTGATCCGTAACATTTTTAAACTTCAGCAGAATTCCCAAGAACAATGGAAGAGCACCGTAGAATTTATAAGCTTCAGCAGAATTCTGAGAACAATGGAAGAGTTCCGTAGCATTTTTAAACTTCACCAGAATTCCAAGATCAATGGATGAGTTCCGTTGCAGTTTTAAACTTCATCAGAATTCCGAAGAACAATGGAAGAGTTCCGTAGCCTTTTTAAACTTCAGCAGAACTCAGAAGAACAATGGAAGAGTCCCGTAGCATTTTTAAACTTCAACAGAATTCCGAAGAACAATGGAAGAGTTCCGTAGCATTTTTAAACTTCACCAGAATACCGTGAACAATGGAAGAGTTCTGTAGCATTTTTAAACTTCAGCAGAATTCCGAAGAACAAAGGAACTGTTCCGTAGCATTTTTAAACTTCAGCAGAATTCTGAAGAACAAGTGAAGAGTTCTGTAGCATTTTTAAACTTCAGCAGTATTCTGAAGAACAATGGAAGAGTTCCGTAGCATTTTCAAACTTCAGAAGAATTCCGAGAACAATGGAAGAGTTCCACAGCATTTTTAAACTTCAGCAGAATTCTGAAAAATAATGGAAGAGTTCCATAGCATTTTTAAACTTCAGCAGAATTCCGAAGAACAATGGAAGAGTTCCGTAGCATTTTTAAACTTCAGCAGAATTCCGAAGAGCAATGGAAGAGTTCCGTAGCATTTTTTAATTACAGCAGAATTCCGAATAACAATGGAAGAGTTCCGTAGCATTTTTAAACTTCAGCAGAATTCCAAGAACTATGGATGAGTTCCGCAGTATTTTTAAACTTCACCAGAATTCCGAGAACAATGGAAGAGTTCCGTAGCATTTTTAAACTTCAGCAGAATTCCGAAGAACAATGGAAGAGTTCCGTAGCATTTTTAAACTTCAGCAGAATTACGAAGAACAATGGAAGAGTTCCGTTGCAGTTTTAAACTTCATCAGAATTCCGAAGAACAATGGAAGAGTTCCGTAGCCTTTTTAAACTTCAGCAGAACTCAGAAGAACAATGGAAGAGTCCCGTAGCAATTTTAAACTTCAGCAGAATTCCGAAGAACAATGGAAGAGTTCCGTAGCATTTTTAAACTTCACCAGAATACCGTGAACAATGGAAGAGTTCTGTAGCATTTTAAACTTCAGCAGAATTCCGAAGAACAAAGGCAGTGTTCCGTAGCATTTTTAAACTTCAGCAGAATTCTGAAGAACAAGAGAAGAGTTCTGTAGCATTTATAAACTTCAGAAGAATTCCGCAAAACAATGGAAGAGTTACGTAGCATTTTTAAACTTCAGCAGAATTCCGAAGAACAATGGAAGAGTTCCGTAGCATTTTTAAACTTCACCAGAATACCGTGAACAATGGAAGAGTTCTGTAGCATTTTTAAACTTCAGCAGAATTCCGAAGAACAAAGGAAGTGTTCCGTAGCATTTTTAAACTTCAGCAGAATTCTGAAGAACAATGGAAGAGTTCCGTAGCATTTTCAAACTTCAGAAGAATTCCGAGAACAATGGAAGAGCTCCACAGCATTTTTAAACTTCTGCAGAATTCCGAAAAACAATGGAAGAGTTCCGTAGCATTTTTAAACTTCAGCAGAATTCCGAAGAACAATGGAAGAGTTCCGTTGCAGTTTTAAACTTCATCAGAATTCCGAAGAACAATTGAAGAGTTCCACAGCATTTTTAAACTTCAGCAGAACTCAGAAGAACAATGGAAGAGTTCCGTAGCATTTTTAAACTTCAGCAGAATTCCGAGAACAATGGATGAGTTCCGCAGTCATTTTTAAACTTCACCAGAATTCCGAGAACAATGGAAGAGTTCCGTAGCATTTTTAAACTTCAGCAGAATTCTGAAGAACAAGAGAAGAGTTCTGCAGCATTTTTAAACTTCAGAAGAATTCCGAGAAAAATGGAAGAGTTCCGTAGCATTTTTAAACTTCAGCAGAATTCTGCAAAACAATGAAAGAGTTCTGTAGCATTTTTAAACTTCAGCAGAATTCCGAAGAACAATGGAAGAGTTCCGTAGCATTTTTAAACTTCAGCAGAATTCCGAAGAACAATGGAAGAGTTCCGTAGCATTTTTAAACTTCAGCAGAATTCCGAAGAACAATGGAATTGATCCGTAACATTTTTAAACTTCAGCAGAATTCCCAAGAACAATGGAAGAGCACCGTAGAATTTATAAGCTTCAGCAGAATTCTGAGAACAATGGAAGAGTTCCGTAGCATTTTTAAACTTCACCAGAATTCCAAGAACGATGGAAGAGTTCCGTAGCATTTTTAAACTTCTGAAGAATTCCGAAGAACAATGAAAGAATTCCGTAGCATTTTTAAACTTCAGCAGAATTCCGAAGAACAATGGAAGAGTTCCGTAGCATTTTTAAACTTCAGCAGAATTCCGAGAACAATGGATGAGTTCCGTAGCATTTTTAAACTTCACCAGAATTCCGAGAACAATGGAAGAGTTCCGTAGCATTTTTCAACTTCACCAGAATTCCAAGAACAATGGAAGAGTTCCATAGCATTTTTAAACTTCAGCAGAATTCCGAAGAACAATGGAAGAGTTCCGTAGCATTTTTAAACTTCAGCAGAATTCCGAAGAACAATGGAAGAGTTCCGTTGCAGTTTTAAACTTCATCAGAATTCCGAAGAACAATGGAAGAGTTCCGCAGCATTTTTAAACTTCAGCAGAACTCAGAAGAACAATGGAAGAGTTCCGTAGCATTTTTAAACTTCAGCAGAATTCCGAAGAACAATCGAACAGTTCCGTAGCATTTTTAAACTTCAGCAGAATTCCGAAGAACAATGGAAGAGTTCTGTAGCATATTTAAACTTCAGCAGAATTCCGAAGAACAATGGAAATGATCCGTAACATTTTTAAACTTCAGCAGAATTCCCAAGAACAATGGAAGAGTACCGCAGAATTTATAAGCTTCAGCAGAATTCTGAGAATAATGGAAGAGTTCCGTAGCATTTTTAAACTTCATCAGAATTCCAAAGAACAATGGAAAAGTTCCGTAGCATTTTTAAACTTCAGCAGAATTCCGAAGAACAATGGAAGAGTTCCATAGCATTTTTAAACTTCAGCAGAATTCCAAGAACAATGGAAGAGTTCCGTAGCATTTTTAAACTTCACCAGAATTGCGAGAACAATGGAAGAGTTCCGTAGCATTTTTAAACTTTAGCAGAATTCAGAAGAACAATGGATGAGTTCCATAGCATTTTTAAACTTCAGCAGAATTCCGAAGAACAATGGAAGAGTTC
The DNA here is from genome assembly GCF_046119375.1 of Phyllobates terribilis. Classification (NCBI taxonomy): domain Eukaryota; kingdom Metazoa; phylum Chordata; class Amphibia; order Anura; family Dendrobatidae; genus Phyllobates; species Phyllobates terribilis. Next base: position 299,128 of record NW_027363782.1, on the reverse strand, counting down.
TGTAGCATTTTTAAACTTCAGCAGAATTAAGAATAACAATGAAAGAGTTCCGTAGCATTTTTAAACTTCAGCAGAATTCCGAGAACAATGGAAGAGTTCCGTAGCATTTTTAAACTTCAGCAGAATTCCGAAGAACAAAGGAAGTGTTCCGTAGCATTTTTAAACTTCAGCAGTATTCTGAAGAACAATGGAAGAGTTCCGAAGCATTTTCAAACTTCAGAAGAATTCCGAGAACAATGGAAGAGTTCCACAGCATTTTTAAACTTCAGCAGAATTCCGAAAAACAATGGAAGAGTTCCGTAGCATTTTTAAACTTCAGCAGAATTCCGAAGAACAATGGAAGAGTTCCGTAGCATTTTTAAACTTCAGCAGAATTCCGAAGAACAATGGAAGAGTTCCGTAGCTTTTTTAAATTACAGCAGAATTCCGAAGAACAATGGAAAAGTTCCGTAGCATTTTTAAACTTCAGCAGAATTCCGAAGAACAATGGAAGAGTTCCGTAGCATTTTTAAATTACAGCAGAATTCCGAAGAACAATGGAAGAGTTCGGTAGCATTTTTAAACTTCAGCAGAATTCCGAGAACAATGGATGAGTTCTGCAGAATTTTAAACTTCACCAGAATTCCGAGAACAATGGAAGAGTTCCGTAGCATTTTTAAACTTCAGCAGAATTCCGTAGAACAATGGAAGAGTTCCGTAGCATTTGTAAACTTCAGCAGAATCCCGAAGAACAATGGAAGAGATCCGTTGCAGTTTTAAACTTCATCAGAATTCCGAAGAACAATGGAAGTGTTCCGTAGCCTTTTTAAACTTCAGCAGAACTCAGAAGAACAATGGAAGAGTCCCGTAGCATTTTTAAACTTCAGCAGAACTCAGAAGAACAATGGAAGAGTTCCGTAGCATTTTTAAACTTCAGCAGAATTCCGAAGAACAATCGAACAGTTCCGTAGCATTTTTAAACTTCAGCAGAATTCCGAAGAACAATGGAAGAGTTCTGTAGCATATTTAAACTTCAGCAGAATTCCGAAGAACAATGGAAATGATCCGTAACATTTTTAAACTTCAGCAGAATTCCCAAGAACAATGGAAGAGTACCGCAGAATTTATAAGCTTCAGCAGAATTCTGAGAATAATGGAAGAGTTCCGTAGCATTTTTAAACTTCATCAGAATTCCAAAGAACAATGGAAAAGTTCCGTAGCATTTTTAAACTTCAGCAGAATTCCGAAGAACAATGGAAGAGTTCCATAGCATTTTTAAACTTCAGCAGAATTCCAAGAACAATGGAAGAGTTCCGTAGCATTTTTAAACTTCACCAGAATTGCGAGAACAATGGAAGAGTTCCGTAGCATTTTTAAACTTTAGCAGAATTCAGAAGAACAATGGATGAGTTCCATAGCATTTTTAAACTTCAGCAGAATTCCGAAGAACAATGGAAGAGTTCTGTAGCATTTTTAAACTTCAGCAGAATTAAGAATAACAATGAAAGAGTTCCGTAGCATTTTTAAACTTCAGCAGAATTCCGAGAACAATGGAAGAGTTCCGTAGCATTTTTAAACTTCAGCAGAATTCCAAAGAACAAAGGAAGTGTTCCGTAGCATTTTTAAACTTCAGCAGTATTCTGAAGAACAATGGAAGAGTTCCGAAGCATTTTCAAACTTCAGAAGAATTCCGAGAACAATGGAAGAGTTCCACAGCATTTTTAAACTTCAGCAGAATTCCGAAAAACAATGGAAGAGTTCCGTAGCATTTTTAAACTTCAGCAGAATTCCGAAGAACAATGGAAGAGTTCCGTAGCATTTTTAAACTTCAGCAGAATTCCGAAGAACAATGGAAGAGTTCCGTAGCTTTTTTAAATTACAGCAGAATTCCGAAGAACAATGGAAAAGTTCCGTAGCATTTTTAAACTTCAGCAGAATTCCGAAGAACAATGGAAGAGTTCCGTAGCATTTTTAAATTACAGCAGAATTCCGAAGAACAATGGAAGAGTTCGGTAGCATTTTTAAACTTCAGCAGAATTCCGAGAACAATGGATGAGTTCCGCAGAATTTTAAACTTCACCAGAATTCCGAGAACAATGGAAGAGTTCCGTAGCATTTTTAAACTTCAGCAGAATTCCGTAGAACAATGGAAGAGTTCCGTAGCATTTGTAAACTTCAGCAGAATCCCGAAGAACAATGGAAGAGATCCGTTGCAGTTTTAAACTTCATCAGAATTCCGAAGAACAATGGAAGAGTTCCGTAGCCTTTTTAAACTTCAGCAGAACTCAGAAGAACAATGGAAGAGTCCCGTAGCATTTTTAAACTTCAGCAGAATTCCGAAGAACAATGGAATTGATCCGTAACATTTTTAAACTTCAGCAGAATTCCCAAGAACAATGGAAGAGCACCGTAGAATTTATAAGCTTCAGCAGAATTCTGAGAACAATGGAAGAGTTCCGTAGCATTTTTAAACTTCACCAGAATTCCAAGAACAATGGAAGAGTTCCGTAGCATTTTTAAACTTCTGCAGAATTCCGAAGAACAATGAGAGAGTTCCGTAGCATTTTTAAACTTCAGCAGAATTCCGAAGAACAATGGAAGAGTTCCGTAGCATTTTTAAACTTCGTCAGAATTCCGAAGAACAATGGGAAAGTTCCGTACCATTTTTAAACTTCAGCAGAATTCCGAAGAACAATGGAAGAGTTCCGTAGCATTTTTAAACTTCAGCAGAATTCCGAGAACAATGGATGAGTTCCGTAGCATTTTTAAACTTCACCAGAATTCCGTGAACAATGAAAGAGTTCCGTAGCATTTTTAAACTTCACCAGAATTCCGAGAACAATGGAAGAGTTCCATAGCATTTTTAAACTTCTGCAGAATTCCGAAGAACAATGGAAGAGTTCCGTAGCATTTTTAAACTTCACCAGAATTCCGTGAACAATGGAAGAGCTCCGTAGCATTTTCAAACTTCAGCAGAATTCCGAAGAACAATGGAATTGATCCGTAACATTTTTAAACTTCAGCAGAATTCCCAAGAACAATGGAAGAGCACCGTAGAATTTATAAGCTTCAGCAGAATTCTGAGAACAATGGAAGAGTTCCGTAGCATTTTTAAACTTCACCAGAATTCCAAGAACAATGGAAGAGTTCCGTAGCATTTTTAAACTTCTGCAGAATTTCGAAGAACAATGGAAGAGTTCCGTAGCATTTTTAAACTTCAGCAGAATTCCGAAGAACAATGGAAGAGTTCCGTAGCCTTTTAAAACTTCGTCAGAATTCCGAAGAACAATGGAAAAGTTCCGTACCATTTTTAAACTTCAGCAGAATTCCGAAGAACAATGGAAGAGTTCCGTAGCATTTTTAAACTTCAGCAGAATTCCGAGAACAATGGATGAGTTCCGTAGCATTTTTAAACTTCACCAGAATTCCGAGAACAATGGAAGAGTTCCGTAGCATTTTTAAACTTCACCAGAATTCCGAGAACAATGGAAGAGTTCCATAGCATTTTTAAACTTCAACAGAATTCCGAAGAACAATAGAAGAGTTCCGTAGCATTTTTAAACTTCAGCAGAATTCCGAAGAACAATGGAAGAGTTCCGTTGCAGTTTTAAACTTCATCAGAATTCCGAAGAACAATGGAAGAGTTCCGCAGCATTTTTAAACTTCAGCAGAACTCAGAAGAACAATGGAAGAGTTCCGTAGCATTTTTAAACTTCAGCAGAATTCCGAAGAACAATCGAAGAGTTCCGTAGCATTTTTAAACTTCAGCAGAATTCCAAAGAACAATGGAAGAGTTCCGTAGCATATTTAAACTTCAGCAGAATTCCGAAGAACAATGGAAATGATCCGTAACATTTTTAAACTTCAGCAGAATTCCCAAGAACAATGGAAGAGTACCGTAGAATTTATAAACTTCAGCAGAATTCTGAGAACAATGGAAGAGTTCCGTAGCATTTTTAAACTTCACCAGAATTCCAAGAACAATGGAAGAGTTCCGTAGCATTTTTAAACTTCTGCAGAATTCCGAAAAACAATGGAAGAGTTCCGTAGCATTTTTAAACTTCAGCAGAATTCCGAAGAACAATGGAAGAGTTCCGTAGCATTTTTAAACTTCATCAGAATTCCGAAGAACAATGGAAAAGTTCCGTAGCATTTTTAAACTTCAGCAGAATTCCGAAGAAAAATGGAAGAGTTCCGTAGCATTTTTAAACTTCTGCAGAATTCCGAAAAACAATGGAAGAGTTCCGTAGCATTTTTAAACTTCAGCAGAATTCCGAAGAACAATGGAAGAGTTCCGTAGCATTTTTAAACTTCATCAGAATTCCGAAGAACAATGGAAAAGTTCCGTAGCATTTTTAAACTTCAGCAGAATTCCGAAGAAAAATGGAAGAGTTCCGTAGCATTTTTAAACTTCATCAGAATTCCGAAGAACAATGGAAAAGTTCCGTAGCATTTTTAAACTTCAGCAGAATTCCGAAGAAAAATGGAAGAGTTCCGTAGTATTTTTAAACTTCAGCAGAATTCCGAGAACAATGGAAGAGTTCCGTAGCATTTTTAAACTTCACCAGAATACCGTGAACAATGGAAGAGTTCTGTAGCATTTTTAAACTTCAGCAGAATTCCGAAGAACAAAGGAAGTGTTCCGTAGCATTTTTAAACTTCAGCAGTATTCTGAAGAACAATGGAAGAGTTCCGTAGCATTTTCAAACTTCAAAAGAATTCCGAGAACAATGGAAGAGTTCCACAGCATTTTTAAACTTCGGCAGAATTCCGAAAAACAATGGAAGAGTTCCGTAGCATTTTTAAACTTCAGCAGAATTCCGAAGAACAATGGAAGAGTTCCGTAGCATTTTTAAACTTCAGTAGAATTCCGAAGAACAATGGAAGAGTTCCGTAGCATTTTTAAATTACAGCAGAATTCCGAAGAACAATGGAAGAGTTCCGTAGCATGTTTAAACTTCAGCAGAATTAAGAATAACAATGGAAGAGTTCCGTAGCATTTTTAAACTTCAGCAGAACTCAGAAGAACAATGGAAGAGTTCTGTAACATTTTTAAACTTCAGCAGAATTCCGAAGAACAATCAAAGAGTTCCGTAGCATTTTTAAACTTCAGCAGAATTCCGAAGAACAATGGAAGAGTTCTGTAGCATATTTAAACTTCAGCAGAATTCCGAAGAACAATGGAAATGATCCGTAACATTTTTAAACTTCAGCAGAATTCCCAAGAACAATGGAAGAGTACCGTAGAATTTATAAACTTCAGCAGAATTCTGAGAACAATGGAAGAGTTCCGTAGCATTTTTAAACTTCACCAGAATTCCAAGAACAATGGAAGATTTCCGTAGCATTTTTAAACTTCTGCAGAATTCCGAAGAACAATGGAAGAGTTCCGTAGCATTTTTAAACTTCAGCAGAATTCCGAAGAACAATGGAAGAGTTCCGTAGCATTTTTAAACTTCATCAGAATTCTGAAGAACAATGGAAAAGTTCCGTAGCATTTTTAAACTTCAGCAGAATTCCGAAGAACAATGGAAGAGTTCCATAGCATTTTTAAACTTCAGCAGAATTCTGAGAACAAAGGAAGAGTTCTGTAGCATATTTAAACTTCAGCAGAATTCCGAAGAACAATGGAAATGATCCGTAACATTTTTAAACTTCAGCAGAATTCCCAAGAACAATGGAAGAGTACCGCAGAATTTATAAGCTTCAGCAGAATTCTGAGAATAATGGAAGAGTTCCGTAGCATTTTTAAACTTCATCAGAATTCCAAAGAACAATGGAAAAGTTCCGTAGCATTTTTAAACTTCAGCAGAATTCCGAAGAACAATGGAAGAGTTCCATAGCATTTTTAAACTTCAGCAGAATTCCAAGAACAATGGAAGAGTTCCGTAGCATTTTTAAACTTCACCAGAATTGCGAGAACAATGGAAGAGTTCCGTAGCATTTTTAAACTTTAGCAGAATTCAGAAGAACAATGGATGAGTTCCATAGCATTTTTAAACTTCAGCAGAATTCCGAAGAACAATGGAAGAGTTCTGTAGCATTTTTAAACTTCAGCAGAATTAAGAATAACAATGAAAGAGTTCCGTAGCATTTTTAAACTTCAGCAGAATTCCGAGAACAATGGAAGAGTTCCGTAGCATTTTTAAACTTCAGCAGAATTCCGAAGAACAAAGGAAGTGTTCCGTAGCATTTTTAAACTTCAGCAGTATTCTGAAGAACAATGGAAGAGTTCCGAAGCATTTTCAAACTTCAGAAGAATTCCGAGAACAATGGAAGAGTTCCACAGCATTTTTAAACTTCAGCAGAATTCCGAAAAACAATGGAAGAGTTCCGTAGCATTTTTAAACTTCAGCAGAATTCCGAAGAACAATGGAAGAGTTCCGTAGCATTTTTAAACTTCAGCAGAATTCCGAAGAACAATGGAAGAGTTCCGTAGCTTTTTTAAATTACAGCAGAATTCCGAAGAACAATGGAAAAGTTCCGTAGCATTTTTAAACTTCAGCAGAATTCCGAAGAACAATGGAAGAGTTCCGTAGCATTTTTAAATTACAGCAGAATTCCGAAGAACAATGGAAGAGTTCGGTAGCATTTTTAAACTTCAGCAGAATTCCGAGAACAATGGATGAGTTCTGCAGAATTTTAAACTTCACCAGAATTCCGAGAACAATGGAAGAGTTCCGTAGCATTTTTAAACTTCAGCAGAATTCCGTAGAACAATGGAAGAGTTCCGTAGCATTTGTAAACTTCAGCAGAATCCCGAAGAACAATGGAAGAGATCCGTTGCAGTTTTAAACTTCATCAGAATTCCGAAGAACAATGGAAGTGTTCCGTAGCCTTTTTAAACTTCAGCAGAACTCAGAAGAACAATGGAAGAGTCCCGTAGCATTTTTAAACTTCAGCAGAACTCAGAAGAACAATGGAAGAGTTCCGTAGCATTTTTAAACTTCAGCAGAATTCCGAAGAACAATCGAACAGTTCCGTAGCATTTTTAAACTTCAGCAGAATTCCGAAGAACAATGGAAGAGTTCTGTAGCATATTTAAACTTCAGCAGAATTCCGAAGAACAATGGAAATGATCCGTAACATTTTTAAACTTCAGCAGAATTCCCAAGAACAATGGAAGAGTACCGCAGAATTTATAAGCTTCAGCAGAATTCTGAGAATAATGGAAGAGTTCCGTAGCATTTTTAAACTTCATCAGAATTCCAAAGAACAATGGAAAAGTTCCGTAGCATTTTTAAACTTCAGCAGAATTCCGAAGAACAATGGAAGAGTTCCATAGCATTTTTAAACTTCAGCAGAATTCCAAGAACAATGGAAGAGTTCCGTAGCATTTTTAAACTTCACCAGAATTGCGAGAACAATGGAAGAGTTCCGTAGCATTTTTAAACTTTAGCAGAATTCAGAAGAACAATGGATGAGTTCCATAGCATTTTTAAACTTCAGCAGAATTCCGAAGAACAATGGAAGAGTTCTGTAGCATTTTTAAACTTCAGCAGAATTAAGAATAACAATGAAAGAGTTCCGTAGCATTTTTAAACTTCAGCAGAATTCCGAGAACAATGGAAGAGTTCCGTAGCATTTTTAAACTTCAGCAGAATTCCAAAGAACAAAGGAAGTGTTCCGTAGCATTTTTAAACTTCAGCAGTATTCTGAAGAACAATGGAAGAGTTCCGAAGCATTTTCAAACTTCAGAAGAATTCCGAGAACAATGGAAGAGTTCCACAGCATTTTTAAACTTCAGCAGAATTCCGAAAAACAATGGAAGAGTTCCGTAGCATTTTTAAACTTCAGCAGAATTCCGAAGAACAATGGAAGAGTTCCGTAGCATTTTTAAACTTCAGCAGAATTCCGAAGAACAATGGAAGAGTTCCGTAGCTTTTTTAAATTACAGCAGAATTCCGAAGAACAATGGAAAAGTTCCGTAGCATTTTTAAACTTCAGCAGAATTCCGAAGAACAATGGAAGAGTTCCGTAGCATTTTTAAATTACAGCAGAATTCCGAAGAACAATGGAAGAGTTCGGTAGCATTTTTAAACTTCAGCAGAATTCCGAGAACAATGGATGAGTTCCGCAGAATTTTAAACTTCACCAGAATTCCGAGAACAATGGAAGAGTTCCGTAGCATTTTTAAACTTCAGCAGAATTCCGTAGAACAATGGAAGAGTTCCGTAGCATTTGTAAACTTCAGCAGAATCCCGAAGAACAATGGAAGAGATCCGTTGCAGTTTTAAACTTCATCAGAATTCCGAAGAACAATGGAAGAGTTCCGTAGCCTTTTTAAACTTCAGCAGAACTCAGAAGAACAATGGAAGAGTCCCGTAGCATTTTTAAACTTCAGCAGAATTCCGAAGAACAATGGAATTGATCCGTAACATTTTTAAACTTCAGCAGAATTCCCAAGAACAATGGAAGAGCACCGTAGAATTTATAAGCTTCAGCAGAATTCTGAGAACAATGGAAGAGTTCCGTAGCATTTTTAAACTTCACCAGAATTCCAAGAACAATGGAAGAGTTCCGTAGCATTTTTAAACTTCTGCAGAATTCCGAAGAACAATGAGAGAGTTCCGTAGCATTTTTAAACTTCAGCAGAATTCCGAAGAACAATGGAAGAGTTCCGTAGCATTTTTAAACTTCGTCAGAATTCCGAAGAACAATGGGAAAGTTCCGTACCATTTTTAAACTTCAGCAGAATTCCGAAGAACAATGGAAGAGTTCCGTAGCATTTTTAAACTTCAGCAGAATTCCGAGAACAATGGATGAGTTCCGTAGCATTTTTAAACTTCACCAGAATTCCGTGAACAATGAAAGAGTTCCGTAGCATTTTTAAACTTCACCAGAATTCCGAGAACAATGGAAGAGTTCCATAGCATTTTTAAACTTCTGCAGAATTCCGAAGAACAATGGAAGAGTTCCGTAGCATTTTTAAACTTCACCAGAATTCCGTGAACAATGGAAGAGCTCCGTAGCATTTTCAAACTTCAGCAGAATTCCGAAGAACAATGGAATTGATCCGTAACATTTTTAAACTTCAGCAGAATTCCCAAGAACAATGGAAGAGCACCGTAGAATTTATAAGCTTCAGCAGAATTCTGAGAACAATGGAAGAGTTCCGTAGCATTTTTAAACTTCACCAGAATTCCAAGAACAATGGAAGAGTTCCGTAGCATTTTTAAACTTCTGCAGAATTTCGAAGAACAATGGAAGAGTTCCGTAGCATTTTTAAACTTCAGCAGAATTCCGAAGAACAATGGAAGAGTTCCGTAGCCTTTTAAAACTTCGTCAGAATTCCGAAGAACAATGGAAAAGTTCCGTACCATTTTTAAACTTCAGCAGAATTCCGAAGAACAATGGAAGAGTTCCGTAGCATTTTTAAACTTCAGCAGAATTCCGAGAACAATGGATGAGTTCCGTAGCATTTTTAAACTTCACCAGAATTCCGAGAACAATGGAAGAGTTCCGTAGCATTTTTAAACTTCACCAGAATTCCGAGAACAATGGAAGAGTTCCATAGCATTTTTAAACTTCAACAGAATTCCGAAGAACAATAGAAGAGTTCCGTAGCATTTTTAAACTTCAGCAGAATTCCGAAGAACAATGGAAGAGTTCCGTTGCAGTTTTAAACTTCATCAGAATTCCGAAGAACAATGGAAGAGTTCCGCAGCATTTTTAAACTTCAGCAGAACTCAGAAGAACAATGGAAGAGTTCCGTAGCATTTTTAAACTTCAGCAGAATTCCGAAGAACAATCGAAGAGTTCCGTAGCATTTTTAAACTTCAGCAGAATTCCAAAGAACAATGGAAGAGTTCCGTAGCATATTTAAACTTCAGCAGAATTCCGAAGAACAATGGAAATGATCCGTAACATTTTTAAACTTCAGCAGAATTCCCAAGAACAATGGAAGAGTACCGTAGAATTTATAAACTTCAGCAGAATTCTGAGAACAATGGAAGAGTTCCGTAGCATTTTTAAACTTCACCAGAATTCCAAGAACAATGGAAGAGTTCCGTAGCATTTTTAAACTTCTGCAGAATTCCGAAAAACAATGGAAGAGTTCCGTAGCATTTTTAAACTTCAGCAGAATTCCGAAGAACAATGGAAGAGTTCCGTAGCATTTTTAAACTTCATCAGAATTCCGAAGAACAATGGAAAAGTTCCGTAGCATTTTTAAACTTCAGCAGAATTCCGAAGAAAAATGGAAGAGTTCCGTAGCATTTTTAAACTTCTGCAGAATTCCGAAAAACAATGGAAGAGTTCCGTAGCATTTTTAAACTTCAGCAGAATTCCGAAGAACAATGGAAGAGTTCCGTAGCATTTTTAAACTTCATCAGAATTCCGAAGAACAATGGAAAAGTTCCGTAGCATTTTTAAACTTCAGCAGAATTCCGAAGAAAAATGGAAGAGTTCCGTAGCATTTTTAAACTTCATCAGAATTCCGAAGAACAATGGAAAAGTTCCGTAGCATTTTTAAACTTCAGCAGAATTCCGAAGAAAAATGGAAGAGTTCCGTAGTATTTTTAAACTTCAGCAGAATTCCGAGAACAATGGAAGAGTTCCGTAGCATTTTTAAACTTCACCAGAATACCGTGAACAATGGAAGAGTTCTGTAGCATTTTTAAACTTCAGCAGAATTCCGAAGAACAAAGGAAGTGTTCCGTAGCATTTTTAAACTTCAGCAGTATTCTGAAGAACAATGGAAGAGTTCCGTAGCATTTTCAAACTTCAAAAGAATTCCGAGAACAATGGAAGAGTTCCACAGCATTTTTAAACTTCGGCAGAATTCCGAAAAACAATGGAAGAGTTCCGTAGCATTTTTAAACTTCAGCAGAATTCCGAAGAACAATGGAAGAGTTCCGTAGCATTTTTAAACTTCAGTAGAATTCCGAAGAACAATGGAAGAGTTCCGTAGCATTTTTAAATTACAGCAGAATTCCGAAGAACAATGGAAGAGTTCCGTAGCATGTTTAAACTTCAGCAGAATTAAGAATAACAATGGAAGAGTTCCGTAGCATTTTTAAACTTCAGCAGAACTCAGAAGAACAATGGAAGAGTTCTGTAACATTTTTAAACTTCAGCAGAATTCCGAAGAACAATCAAAGAGTTCCGTAGCATTTTTAAACTTCAGCAGAATTCCGAAGAACAATGGAAGAGTTCTGTAGCATATTTAAACTTCAGCAGAATTCCGAAGAACAATGGAAATGATCCGTAACATTTTTAAACTTCAGCAGAATTCCCAAGAACAATGGAAGAGTACCGTAGAATTTATAAACTTCAGCAGAATTCTGAGAACAATGGAAGAGTTCCGTAGCATTTTTAAACTTCACCAGAATTCCAAGAACAATGGAAGATTTCCGTAGCATTTTTAAACTTCTGCAGAATTCCGAAGAACAATGGAAGAGTTCCGTAGCATTTTTAAACTTCAGCAGAATTCCGAAGAACAATGGAAGAGTTCCGTAGCATTTTTAAACTTCATCAGAATTCTGAAGAACAATGGAAAAGTTCCGTAGCATTTTTAAACTTCAGCAGAATTCCGAAGAACAATGGAAGAGTTCCATAGCATTTTTAAACTTCAGCAGAATTCTGAGAACAAAGGAAGAGTTCCGTAGCATTTTTAAACTTCACCAGAATTCCGAGAACAATGGAAGAGTTCCGTAGCATTTTTAAACTTCAACAGAATTCCGAGAACAATGGAAGAGTTCCGTAGCATTTTTAAACTTCAGCAGAATTCAGAAGAACAATGGAAGAGTTCCATAGCATTTTTAAACTTCAGCAGAATTCCGAAGAACAATGGAAGAGTTCCGTAGCATTTTTAAACTTCCGCAGAATTAAGAATAACAATGGAAGAGTTCCGTAGCATTTTTAAACTTCACCAGAATTCCGTGAACAATGGAAGAGTTCCGTAGCATTTTTAAACTTCAGCAGAATTCAGAAGAAAAATGGAAGAGTTCCATAGCATTTTTAGACTTCAGCAGAATTCCGAAGAACAATGGAAGAGTTCCGTAGCATTTGTAAACTTCAGCAGAATTAAGAATAACAATGGAAGAGTTCCGTAGCATTTTTAAACTTCACCAGAATTCCGTGAACATTGGAAGAGTTCCGTAGCATTTTTAAACTTCAGCAGAATTTCGAAGAACAAAGGAAGTGTTCCGTAGCATTTTTAAACTTCAGCAGTATTCTGAAGAACAATGGAAGAGTTCCGTAGCATTTTCAAACTTCAGAAGAATTCCAAGAACAATGGAAGAGCTCCACAGCATTTTTAATCTTCAGCAGAATTCCGAAAAACAATGGAAGAGTTCCGTAGCATTTTTAAACTTCAGCAGAATTCCGAAGAACAATGGAAGAGTTCCGTAGCATTTTTAAATTACAGCAGAATTCCGAAGAACAATGGAAGAGTTCTGTAGCATTTTTAAACTTCAGCAGAATTCCGAGAACAATGGATGAGTTCGCAGTCATTTTTAAACTTCAGCAGAATTCCGAGAACAATGGAAGAGTTCCGTAGCATTTTTAAACTTCAGCAGAATTCCGAAGAACAATGGAAGTGTTCCGTAGCATTTTTAAACTTCAGCAGAATTCCGAAGAACAATGGAAGAGTTCCGTTGCAGTTTTAAACTTCATCAGAATTCCGAAGAACAATAGAAGAGTTCCGTAGCCTTTTTAAACTTCAGCAGAACTCAGAAGAACAATGGAAGAGTCCCGTAGCATTTTTAAACTTCAGCAGAATTCCGAAGAACAATGGAAGAGTTCCGTAGCATTTTTAAACTTCACCAGAATACCGTGAACAATGGAAGAGTTCTGTAGCATTTTTAAACTTCAGCAGAATTCGGAAGAACAAAGGAAGTGTTCCGTAGCATTTTTAAACTTCAGCAGAATTCTGAAGAACAAGAGAAGAGTTCTGTAGCATTTTTAAACTTCAGCAGAATTCCGAAGAACAAAGGAAGTGTTCCGTAGCATTTTTAAACTTCAGCAGTATTCTGAAGAACAATGGAAGAGTTCCGTAGCATTTTCAAACTTCAGAAGAATTCCGAGAACAATGGAAGAGTTCCACAGCATTTTTAAACTTCAGCAGAATTCCGAAAAACAATGGAAGAGTTCCATAGCATTTTTAAACTTCAGCAGAATTCCGAAGAACAATGGAAGAGTTCCGTAGCATTTTTAAACTTCAGCAGAATTCCGAAGAACAATGGAAGAGTTCCGTAGCATTTTTAAATTACAGCAGAATTCCGAAGAACAATGGAAGAGTTCCGTAGCATTTTTAAACTTCATCAGAATTCCAAGAACAATGGATGAGTTCCGCAGCATTTTTAAACTTCACCAGAATTCCGAGAACAATGGAAGAGTTCCGTAGCATTTTTAAACTTCAGCAGAATTCCGAAGAACAATGGAAGAGTTCCGTAGCATTTTTCAACTTCAGCAGAATTCCGAAGAACAATGGAAGAGTTCCGTTGCAATTTTAAACTTCATCAGAATTCCAAAGAACAATGGAAGAGTTCCGTAGCCTTTTTAAACTTCAGCAGAACTCAGAAGAACAATGGAAGTGTCCCGTAGCAATTTTAAACTTCAGCAGAATTCCGAAGAACAATGGAAGAGTTCCGTAGCATTTTTAAACTTCACCAGAATACCGTGAACAATGGAAGAGTTCTGTAGCATTTTTAAACTTCAGCAGAATTCCGAAGAACAAAGGAAGTGTTCCGTAGCATTTTTAAACTTCAGCAGAATTCCGAAGAACAATGGATGAGTTCCGTAGCATTTTTAAACTTCAGCAGAATTCCGAAGAACAATGGAAAAGTTCCGTAGCATTTTTAAACTTCAGCAGAATTCCGAAGAACAATGGAATTGATCCGTAACATTTTTAAACTTCAGCAGAATTCCCAAGAACAATGGAAGAGCACCGTAGAATTTATAAGCTTCAGCAGAATTCTGAGAACAATGGAAGAGTTCCGTAGCATTTTTAAACTTCACCAGAATTCCAAGAACAATGGAAGAGTTCCGTAGCATTTTTAAACTTCTGCAGAATTCCGAAGAACAATGGAAGAATTCCGGAGCATTTTTAAACTTCAGCAGAATTCCGAAGAACAATGGAAGAGTTCCGTAGCCTTTTTAAACTTCGTCAGAATTCCGAAGAACAATGGGAAAGTTCCGTACCATTTTTAAACTTCAGCAGAATTCCGAAGAACAATGGAAGAGTTCCGTAGCATTTTTAAACTTCAGCAGAATTCCGAGAACAATGGATGAGTTCCGTAGCATTTTTAAACTTCACCAGAATTCCGAGAACAATGAAAGAGTTCCGTAGCATTTTTTAAACTTCACCAGAATTCCAAGAACAATGGAAGAGTTCCATAGCATTTTTAAACTTCTGCAGAATTCCAAAGAACAATGGAAGAGTTCCGTAGCATTTTTAAACTTCACCAGAATTCCGTGAACAATGGAAGAGCTCCGTAGCATTTTCAAACTTCAGCAGAATTCCGAAGAACAATGGAATTGATCCGTAACATTTTTAAACTTCAGCAGAATTCCCAAGAACAATGGAAGAGCACCGTAGAATTTATAAGCTTCAGCAGAATTCTGAGAACAATGGAAGAGTTCCGTAGCATTTTTAAACTTCACCAGAATTCCAAGAACAATGGAAGAGTTCCGTAGCATTTTTAAACTTCTGCAGAATTTCGAAGAACAATGGAAGAGTTCCGTAGCATTTTTAAACTTCAGCAGAATTCCGAAGAACAATGGAAGAGTTCCGTAGCCTTTTAAAACTTCGTCAGAATTCCGAAGAACAATGGAAAAGTTCCGTAGCATTTTTAAACTTCAGCAGAATTCCGAAGAACAATGGAAGAGTTCCGTAGCATTTTTAAACTTCAGCAGAATTCCGAGAACAATGGATGAGTTCCGTAGCATTTTTAAACTTCACCAGAATTCCGAGAACAATGGAAGAGTTCCGTAGCATTTTTAAACTTCACCAGAATTCCGAGAACAATGGAAGAGTTCCATAGCATTTTTAAACTTCAGCAGAATTCCGAAGAACAATAGAAGAGTTCCGTAGCATTTTTAAACTTCAGCAGAATTCCGAAGAACAATGGAAGAGTTCCGTTGCAGTTTTAAACTTCATCAGAATTCCGAAGAACAATGGAAGAGTTCCGCAGCATTTTTAAACTTCAGCAGAACTCAGAAGAACAATGGAAGAGTTCAGTAGCATTTTTAAACTTCAGCAGAATTCCGAAGAACAATCGAAGAGTTCCGTAGCATTTTTAAACTTCAGCAGAATTCCAAAGAACAATGGAAGAGTTCCGTAGCATATTTAAACTTCAGCAGAATTCCGAAGAACAATGGAAATGATCCGTAACATTTTTAAACTTCAGCAGAATTCCCAAGAACAATGGAAGAGTACCGTAGAATTTATAAACTTCAGCAGAATTCTGAGAACAATGGAAGAGTTCCGTAGCATTTTTAAACTTCACCAGAATTCCCAAGAACAATGGAAGAGTACCGTAGAATTTATAAACTTCAGAAGAATTCCGCAAAACAAGGGAAGAGTTCCGTAGCATTTTTAAACTTCAGCAGAATTCCCAAGAACAATGGAAGAGCACCGTAGAATTTATAAGCTTCAGCAGAATTCTGAGAACAATGGAAGAGTTCCGTAGCATTTTTAAACTTCACCAGAATTCCAAGAACAATGGAAGAGTTCCGTAGCATTTTTAAACTTCTGCAGAATTCCGAAGAACAATGGAAGAATTCCGTAGCATTTTTAAACTTCAGCAGAATTCCGAAGAACAATGGAAGAGTTCCGTAGCCTTTTTAAACTTCGTCAGAATTCCGAAGAACAATGGGAAAGTTCCGTACCATTTTTAAACTTCAGCAGAATTCCGAAGAACAATGGAAGAGTTCCGTAGCATTTTTAAACTTCAGCAGAATTCCGAGAACAATGGATGAGTTCCGTAGCATTTTTAAACTTCACCAGAATTCCGAGAACAATGAAAGAGTTCCGTAGCATTTTTAAACTTCACCAGAATTCCGAGAACAATGGAAGAGTTCCATAGCATTTTTAAACTTCTGCAGAATTCCAAAGAACAATGGAAGAGTTCCGTAGCATTTTTAAACTTCACCAGAATTCCGTGAACAATGGAAGAGCTCCGTAGCATTTTCAAACTTCAGCAGAATTCCGAAGAACAATGGAAGAGTTCCATAGCATTTTTAAACTTCAGCAGAATTCCGAAGAACAATAGAAGAGTTCCGTAGCATTTTTAAACTTCAGCAGAATTCCGAAGAACAATGGAAGAGTTCCGTTGCAGTTTTAAACTTCATCAGAATTCCGAAGAACAATGGAAGAGTTCCGCAGCATTTTTAAACTTCAGCAGAACTCAGAAGAACAATGGAAGAGTTCCATAGCATTTTTAAACTTCAGCAGAATTCCGAAGAATAATCGAAGAGTTCCGTAGCATTTTTAAACTTCAGCAGAATTCCAAAGAACAATGGAAGAGTTCCGTAGCATATTTAAACTTCAGCAGAATTCCGAAGAACAATGGAAATGATCCGTAACATTTTTAAACTTCAGCAGAATTCCCAAGAACAATGGAAGAGTACCGTAGAATTTATAAACTTCAGCAGAATTCTGAGAACAATGGAAGAGTTCCGTAGCATTTTTAAACTTCACCAGAATTCCAAGAACAATGGAAAAGTTCCGTAGCATTTTTAAACTTCTGCAGAATTCCGAAAAACAATGGAACAGTTCCGTAGCATTTTTAAACTTCAGCAGAATTCCGAAGAACAATGGAAGAGTTCCGTAGCATTTTTAAACTTCATCAGAATTCCGAAGAACAATGGAAAAGTTCCGTAGCATTTTTAAACTTCAGCAGAATTCCGAAGAAAAATGGAAGAGTTCCGTAGCATTTTTAAACTTCAGCAGAATTCCGAGAACAATGGAAGAGTTCCGTAGCATTTTTAAACTTCACCAGAATTCCGAGAACAATGGAAGAGTTCCGAAGCATTTTTAAACTTCAGCAGAATTCAGAAGAACAATGGAAGAGTTCCATAGCATTTTTAAACTTCAGCAGAATTCCAAAGAACAATGGAAGAGTTCCGTAGCATTTTTAAACTTCACCAGAATTCCGTGAACAATGGAAGAGTTCCGTAGCATTTTTAAACTTCAGCAGAATTCCGAAGAACAAAGGAAGTGTTCCGTAGCATTTTTAAACTTCAGCAGAATTCCGAAGAACAATGGAAGAGTTCCGTAGCATTTTCAAACTTCAGCAGAATTCCCAAGAACAATGGAAGAGCACCGTAGAATTTATAAGCTTCAGCAGAATTCTGAGAACAATGAAAGAGTTCCGTAGCATTTTTAAACTTCACCAGAATTCCAAGAACAATGGAAGAGTTCCGTAGCATTTTTAAACTTCTGCAGAATTCCGAAGAACAATGGAAGAGTTCCGTAGCATTTTTAAACTTCAGCAGAATTCCGAAGAACAATGGAAGAGTTCCGTAGCCTTTTTAAACTTCGTCAGAATTCCGAAGAACAATGGAAAAGTTCCGTACCATTTTTAAACTTCAGCAGAATTCTGAAGAACAATGGAAGAGTTCCGTAGCATTTTTAAACTTCAGCAGAATTCCGAGAACAATGGATGAGTTCCGTAGCATTTTTAAACTTCACCAGATTTCCGAGAACAATGGAAGTATTCCGTAGCATTTTTAAACTTCACCAGAATTCTTGAGAACAATGGAAGAGTTCCATAGCATTTTTAAACTTCAGCAGAATTCCGAAGAACAATAGAAGAGTTCCGTAGCATTTTTAAACTTCAGCAGAATTCTGAAGAACAATGGAAGAGTTCCGTTGCAGTTTTAAACTTCATCAGAATTCCGAAGAACAATGGAAGAGTTCCGCAGCATTTTTAAACTTCAGCAGAACTCAGAAGAACAATGGAAGAGTTCCGTAGCATTTTTAAACTTCAGCAGAATTCCAAAGAACAATCGAAGAGTTCCGTAGCATTTTTAAACTTCAGCAGAATTCCAAAGAACAATGGAAGAGTTCCGTAGTATATTTAAACTTCAGCAGAATTCCGAAGAACAATGGAAATGATCCGTAATATTTTTAAACTTCAGCAGAATTCCCAAGAACAATGGAAGAGTACCGTAGAATTCATAAACTTCAGCAGAATTCTGAGAACAATGGAAGAGTTCCGTAGCATTTTTAAACTTCACCAGAATTCCAAGAACAATGGAAGAGTTCCGTAGCATTTTTAAACTTCTGCAGAATTCCGAAGAACAATGGAAGAGTTCCGTAGCATTTTTAAACTTCAGCAGAATTCCGAAGAACAATGGAAGAGTTCCGTAGCATTTTTAAACTTCATCAGAATTCCGAAGAACAATGGAAAAGTTCCGTAGCATTTTTAAACTTCAGCAGAATTCCGAAGAACAATGGAAGAGTTCCATAGCATTTTTAAACTTCAGCAGAATTCCGAGAACAATGGAAGAGTTCCGTAGCATTTTTAAACTTCACCAGAAGTCCGAGAACAATGGAAGAGTTCCGTAGCATTTTTAAACTTCAACAGAATTCCGAGAACAATGGAAGAGTTCTGTAGCATTTTTAAACTTCAGCAGAATTCAGAAGAACAATGGAAGAGTTCCATAGCATTTTTAAACTTCAGCAGAATTCCAAAGAACAATGGAAGAGTTCCGTAGCATTTTTAAACTTCACCAGAATTCCGTGAACAATGGAAGAGTTCCGTAGCATTTTCAAACTTCAGCAGAATTCCGAAGAACAATGGAATTGATCCGTAACATTTTTAAACTTCAGCAGAATTCCCAAGAACAATGGAAGAGCACCGTAGAATTTATAAGCTTCAGCAGAATTCTGAGAACAATGGAAGAGTTCCGTAGCATTTTTAAACTTCACCAGAATTCCAAGAACAATGGAAGAGTTCCGTAGCATTTTTAAACTTCTGCAGAATTCCAAAGAACAATGGAAGAGTTCCGTAGCATTTTTAAACTTCAGCAGAATTCCGAAGAACAATGGAAGAGTTCCGTAGCCTTTTTAAACTTCGTCAGAATTCCGAAGAACAATGGAAAAGTTCCGTACCATTTTTAAACTTCAGCAGAATTCCGAAGAACAATGGAAGAGTTCCGTAGCATTTTTAAACTTCAGCAGAATTCCGAGAACAATGGATGAGTTCCGCAGCATTTTTAAACTTCACCAGAATTCCGAGAACAATGGAAGAGTTCCGTAGCATTTTTAAACTTCACCAGAATTCCGAGAACAATGGAAGATTTCCATAGCATTTTTAAACTTCAGCAGAATTCCGAAGAACAATAGAAGAGTTCCGTAGCATTTTTAAACTTCAGCAGAATTCCGAAGAACAATGTAAGAGTTCCGTTGCAGTTTTAAACTTCATCAGAATTCCGAAGAACAATGGAAGAGTTCCGCAGCATTTTTAAACTTCAGCAGAACTCAGAAGAACAATGGAAGAGTTCCGTAGCATTTTTAAACTTCAGCAGAATTCCGAAGAACAATCGAAGAGTTCCGTAGCATTTTTAAACTTCAGCAGAATTCCAAAGAACAATGGAAGAGTTCCGTAGAATATTTAAACTTCAGCAGAATTCCGAAGAACAATGGAAATGATCCGTAACATTTTTAAACTTCAGCAGAATTCCGAAGAACAATGGAAGAGTTCCATAGCATTTTTAAACTTCAGCAGAATTCCGAGAACAATGGAAGAGTTCCGTAGCATTTTTAAACTTCACCAGAAGTCCGAGAACAATGGAAGAGTTCCGTAGCATTTTTAAACTTCAACAGAATTCCGAGAACAATGGAAGAGTTCTGTAGCATTTTTAAACTTCAGCAGAATTCAGAAGAACAATGGAAGAGTTCCATAGCATTTTTAAACTTCAGCAGAATTCCAAAGAACAATGGAAGAGTTCCGTAGCATTTTTAAACTTCACCAGAATTCCGTGAACAATGGAAGAGTTCCGTAGCATTTTCAAACTTCAGCAGAATTCCGAAGAACAATGGAATTGATCCGTAACATTTTTAAACTTCAGCAGAATTCCCAAGAACAATGGAAGAGCACCGTAGAATTTATAAGCTTCAGCAGAATTCTGAGAACAATGGAAGAGTTCCGTAGCATTTTTAAACTTCACCAGAATTCCAAGAACAATGGAAGAGTTCCGTAGCATTTTTAAACTTCTGCAGAATTCCAAAGAACAATGGAAGAGTTCCGTAGCATTTTTAAACTTCAGCAGAATTCCGAAGAACAATGGAAGAGTTCCGTAGCCTTTTTAAACTTCGTCAGAATTCCGAAGAACAATGGAAAAGTTCCGTACCATTTTTAAACTTCAGCAGAATTCCGAAGAACAATGGAAGAGTTCCGTAGCATTTTTAAACTTCAGCAGAATTCCGAGAACAATGGATGAGTTCCGCAGCATTTTTAAACTTCACCAGAATTCCGAGAACAATGGAAGAGTTCCGTAGCATTTTTAAACTTCACCAGAATTCCGAGAACAATGGAAGATTTCCATAGCATTTTTAAACTTCAGCAGAATTCCGAAGAACAATAGAAGAGTTCCGTAGCATTTTTAAACTTCAGCAGAATTCCGAAGAACAATGTAAGAGTTCCGTTGCAGTTTTAAACTTCATCAGAATTCCGAAGAACAATGGAAGAGTTCCGCAGCATTTTTAAACTTCAGCAGAACTCAGAAGAACAATGGAAGAGTTCCGTAGCATTTTTAAACTTCAGCAGAATTCCGAAGAACAATCGAAGAGTTCCGTAGCATTTTTAAACTTCAGCAGAATTCCAAAGAACAATGGAAGAGTTCCGTAGAATATTTAAACTTCAGCAGAATTCCGAAGAACAATGGAAATGATCCGTAACATTTTTAAACTTCAGCAGAATTCCCAAGAACAATGGAAGAGTACCGTAGAATTTATAAACTTCAGCAGAATTCTGAGAACAATGGAAGAGTTCCGTAGCATTTTTAAACTTCACCAGAATTCCAAGAACAATGGAAGAGTTCCGTAGCATTTTTAAACTTCTGCAGAATTCCGAAGAACAATGGAAGAGTTCCGTAGCATTTTTAAACTTCAGCAGAATTCCGAACAACAATGGAAGAGTTCCACAGCATTTTTAAACTTCAGCAGAATTCCGAAGAACAATGGAAGAGTTCCGTAGCATTTTCTAACTTCAGCAGAATTCCAAAGAACAATGGAATTGATCCGTAACATTTTTAAACTTCAGCAGAATTCCCAAGAACAATGGAAGAGTTCCGTAGCATTTTTAAACTTCAGCAGAATTCCGAGAACAATGGAAGAGTTCCGTAGCATTTTTAAACTTCACCAGAATTCCGAGAACAATGGAAGAGTTCCGAAGCATTTCTAAACTTTAGCAGAATTCAGAAGAACAATGGAAGAGTTCCATAGCATTTTTAAACTTCAGCAGAATTCCAAAGAACAATGGAAGAGTTCCGTAGCATTTTTAAACTTCACCAGAATTCCGTGAACAATGGAAGAGTTCCGTAGCATTTTTAAACTTCAGCAGAATTCCGAAGAACAAAGGAAGTGTTCCGTAGCATTTTTAAACTTCAGCAGAATTCCGAAGAACAATGGAAGAGTTCCGTAGCATTTTCAAACTTCAGCAGAATTCCCAAGAACAATGGAAGAGCACCGTAGAATTTATAAGCTTCAGCAGAATTCTGAGAACAATGGAAGAGTGCGTAGCATTTTTAAACTTCACCAGAATTCCAAGAACAATGGAAGAGTTCCGTAGCATTTTTAAACTTCTGCAGAATTCCGAAGAACAATGGAAGAGTTCCGTAGCATTTTTAAACTTCAGCAGAATTCCGAAAAACAATGGAAGAGTTCCGTAGCCTTTTTAAACTTCGTCAGAATTCCGAAGAACAATGGAAAAGTTCCGTACCATTTTTAAACTTCAGCAGAATTCCGAAGAACAATGGAAGAGTTCCGTAGCATTTTTAAACTTCAGCAGAATTCCGAGAACAATGGATGAGTTCCGTAGCATTTTTAAACTTCACCAGATTTCCGAGAACAATGGAAGAATTCCGTGGCATTTTTAAACTTCACCAGAATTCCGAGAACAATGGAAGAGTTCCATAGCATTTTTAAACTTCAGCAGAAATCCGAAGAACAATAGAAGAGTTCCGTAGCATTTTTAAACTTCAGCAGAATTCCGAAGAACAATGGAAGAGTTCCGTTGCAGTTTTAAACTTCATCAGAATTCCGAAGAACAATGGAAGAGTTCCGCAGCATTTTTAAACTTCAGCAGAACTCAGAAGAACAATGGAAGAGTTCCGTAGCATTTTTAAACTTCAGCAGAATTCCGAAGAACAATCGAAGAGTTCCGTAGCATTTTTAAACTTCAGCAGAATTCCAAAGAACAATGGAAGAGTTCCGTAGCATATTTAAACTTCAGCAGAATTCCGAAGAACAATGGAAATGATCCGTAATATTTTTAAACTTCAGCAGAATTCCCAAGAACAATGGAAGAGTACCGTAGAATTCATAAACTTCAGCAGAATTCTGAGAACAATGGAAGAGTTCCGTAGCATTTTTAAACTTCACCAGAATTCCAAGAACAATGGAAGAGTTCCGTAGCATTTTTAAACTTCTGCAGAATTCCGAAGAACAATGGAAGAGTTCCGTAGCATTTTTAAACTTCAGCAGAATTCCGAAGAAAAATGGAAGAGTTCCGTAGCATTTTTAAACTTCATCAGAATTCCGAAGAACAATGGAAAATTTCCGTAGCATTTTTAAACTTCAGCAGAATTCCGAAGAACAATGGAAGAGTTCCATAGCATTTTTAAACTTCAGCAGAATTCCGAGAACAATGGAAGAGTTCCGTAGCATTTTTAAACTTCAGCAGAATTCAGAAGAACAATGGAAGAGTTCCATAGCATTTTTAAACTTCAGCAGAATTCCAAAGAACAATGGAAGAGTTCCGTAGCATTTTTAAACTTCACCAGAATTCCGTGAACAATGGAAGAGTTCCGTAGCATTTTCAAACTTCAGCAGAATTCCGAAGAACAATGGAATTGATCCGTAACATTTTTAAACTTCAGCAGAATTCCCAAGAACAATGGAAGAGCACCGTAGAATTTATAAGCTTCAGCAGAATTCTGAGAACAATGGAAGAGTTCCGTAGCATTTTTAAACTTCACCAGAATTCCAAGAACAATGGAAGAGTTCCGTAGCATTTTTAAACTTCTGCAGAATTCCGAAGAACAATGGAAGAGTTCCGTAGCATTTTTAAACTTCAGCAGAATTCCGAAGAACAATGGAAGAGTTCCGTAGCCTTTTTAAACTTCGTCAGAATTCCGAAGAACAATGGAAAAGTTCCGTACCATTTTTAAACTTCAGCAGAATTCCGAAGAACAATGGAAGAGTTCCGTAGCATTTTTAAACTTCAGCAGAATTCCGAGAACAAAAGAAGAGTTCCGTAGCATTTTTAAACTTCACCAGAATTCCGAGAACAATGGAAGAGTTCCGTAGCATTTTTAAACTTCACCAGAATTCCGAGAACAATGGAAGATTTCCATAGCATTTTTAAACTTCAGCAGAATTCCGAAGAACAATAGAAGAGTTCCGTAGCATTTTTAAACTTCAGCAGAATTCCGAAGAACAATGGAAGAGTTCCGTTGCAGTTTTAAACTTCATCAGAATTCCGAAGAACAATGGAAGAGTTCCGCAGCATTTTTAAACTTCAGCAGAACTCAGAAGAACAATGGAAGAGTTCCGTAGCATTTTTAAACTTCAGCAGAATTCCGAAGAACAATCGAAGAGTTCCGTAGCATTTTTAAACTTCAGCAGAATTCCAAAGAACAATGGAAGAGTTCCGTAGCATATTTAAACTTCAGCAGAATTCCGAAGAACAATGGAAATGATCCGTAACATTTTTAAACTTCAGCAGAATTCCCAAGAACAATGGAAGAGTACCGTAGAATTTATAAACTTCAGCAGAATTCTGAGAACAATGGAAGAGTTCCGTAGCATTTTTAAACTTCACCAGAATTCCAAGAACAATGGAAGAGTTCCGTAGCATTTTTAAACTTCTGCAGAATTCCAAAGAACAATGGAAGAGTTCCGTAGCATTTTTAAACTTCAGCAGAATTCCGAAGAACAATGGAAAAGTTCCATAGCATTTTTAAACTTCAGCAGAATTCCGAAGAACAATGGAAGAGTTCCATAGCATTTTTAAACTTCAGCAGAATTCCGAGAACAATGGAAGAGTTCCGTAGCATTTTTAAACTTCACCAGAATTCCGAGAACAATGGAAGAGTTCCGTAGCATTTTTAAACTTCAACAGAATTCCGAGAACAATGGAAGAGTTCCGTAGCATTTTTAAACTTCAGCAGAATTCAGAAGAACAATGGAAGAGTTCCATAGCATTTTTAAACTTCAGCAGAATTCCAAAGAACAATGGAAGAGTTCCGTAGCATTTTTAAACTTCACCAGAATTCCATGAACAATGGAAGAGTTCCGTAGCATTTTTAAACTTCAACAGAATTCCGAAGAACAAAGGAAGTGTTCCGTAGCATTTTTAAACTTCAGCAGAATTCCGAAGAACAATGGAAGAGTTCCGTAGCATTTTCAAACTTCAGCAGAATTCCCAAGAACAATGGAAGAGAACCGTAGAATTTATAAGCTTCAGCAGAATTCTGAGTACAATGGAAGAGTTCCGTAGCATTTTTAAACTTCACCAGAATTCCAAGAACAATGGAAGAGTTCCGTAGCATTTTTAAACTTCTGCAGAATTCCGAAGAACAATGGAAGAGTTCCGTAGCATTTTTAAACTTCAGCAGAATTCCGAAGAACAATGGAAGAGTTCCGTAGCCTTTTTAAACTTCGTCAGAATTCCGAAGAACAATGGAAAAGTTCCGTACCATTTTTAAACTTCAGCAGAATTCCGAAGAACAATGGAAGAGTTCCGTAGCATTTTTAAACTTCAGCAGAATTCCGAGAACAATGGATGAGTTCCGTAGCATTTTTAAACTTCACCAGATTTCCGAGAACAATGGAAGAATTCCGTAGCATTTTTAAACTTCACCAGAATTCCGAGAACAATGGAAGAGTTCCATAGCATTTTTAAACTTCAGCAGAATTCCGAAGAACAATAGAAGAGTTCCGTAGCATTTTTAAACTTCAGCAGAATTCCGAAGAACAATGGAAGAGTTCCGCAGCACTTTTAAACTTCAGCAGAACTCAGAAGAACAATGGAAGAGTTCCGTAGCATTTTTAAACTTCAGCAGAATTCCGAAGAACAATCGAAGAGTTCCGTAGCATTTTTAAACTTCAGCAGAATTCCAAAGAACAATGGAAGAGTTCCGTAGCATATTTAAACTTCAGCAGAATTCCGAAGAACAATGGAAATGATCCGTAATATTTTTAAACTTCAGCAGAATTCCCAAGAACAATGGAAGAGTACCATAGAATTCATAAACTTCAGCAGAATTCTGAGAACAGTGGAAGAGTTCCGTAGCATTTTTAAACTTCACCAGAATTCCAAGAACAATGGAAGAGTTCCGTAGCATTTTTAAACTTCTGCAGAATTCCGAAGAACAATGGAAGAGTTCCGTAGCATTTTTAAACTTCAGCAGAATTCCGAAGAACAATGGAAGAGTTCCGTAGCATTTTTAAACTTCATCAGAATTCCGAAGAACAATGGAAAAGTTCCGTAGCATTTTTAAACTTCAGCAGAATTCCGAAGAACAATGGAAGAGTTCCATAGCATTTTTAAACTTCAGCAGAATTCCGAGAACAATGGAAGAGTTCTGTAGCATTTTTAAACTTCACCAGAATTCCGAGAACAATGGAAGAGTTCCGTAGCATTTTTAAACTTCAACAGAATTCCGAGAACAATGGAAGAGTTCCGTAGCATTTTTAAACTTCAGCAGAATTCAGAAGAACAATGGAAGAGTTCCATAGCATTTTTAAACTTCAGCAGAATTCCAAAGAACAATGGAAGAGTTCCGTAGCATTTTTAAACTTCACCAGAATTCCGTGAACAATGGAAGAGTTCCGTAGCATTTTCAAACTTCAGCAGAATTCCGAAGAACAATGGAATTGATCCGTAACATTTTTAAACTTCAGCAGAATTCCCAAGAACAATGGAAGAGCACCGTAGAATTTATAAGCTTCAGCAGAATTCTGAGAACAATGGAAGAGTTCCGTAGCATTTTTAAACTTCACCAGAATTCCAAGAACAATGGAAGAGTTCCGTAGCATTTTTAAACTTCGTCAGAATTCCGAAGAACAATGGAAGAGTTCCGCAGCATTTTTAAACTTCAGCAGAACTCAGAAGAACAATGGAAGAGTTCCGTAGCATTTTTAAACTTCAGCAGAATTCCGAAGAACAATCGAAGAGTTCCGTAGCATTTTTAAACTTCAGCAGAATTCCAAAGAACAATGGAAGAGTTCCGTAGCATATTTAAACTTCAGCAGAATTCCGAAGAACAATGGAAATGATCCGTAATATTTTTAAACTTCAGCAGAATTCCCAAGAACAATGGAAGAGTACCATAGAATTCATAAACTTCAGCAGAATTCTGAGAACAGTGGAAGAGTTCCGTAGCATTTTTAAACTTCACCAGAATTCCAAGAACAATGGAAGAGTTCCGTAGCATTTTTAAACTTCTGCAGAATTCCGAAGAACAATGGAAGAGTTCCGTAGCATTTTTAAACTTCAGCAGAATTCCGAAGAACAATGGAAGAGTTCCGTAGCATTTTTAAACTTCATCAGAATTCCGAAGAACAATGGAAAAGTTCCGTAGCATTTTTAAACTTCAGCAGAATTCCGAAGAACAATGGAAGAGTTCCATAGCATTTTTAAACTTCAGCAGAATTCCGAGAACAATGGAAGAGTTCTGTAGCATTTTTAAACTTCACCAGAATTCCGAGAACAATGGAAGAGTTCCGTAGCATTTTTAAACTTCAACAGAATTCCGAGAACAATGGAAGAGTTCCGTAGCATTTTTAAACTTCAGCAGAATTCAGAAGAACAATGGAAGAGTTCCATAGCATTTTTAAACTTCAGCAGAATTCCAAAGAACAATGGAAGAGTTCCGTAGCATTTTTAAACTTCACCAGAATTCCGTGAACAATGGAAGAGTTCCGTAGCATTTTCAAACTTCAGCAGAATTCCGAAGAACAATGGAATTGATCCGTAACATTTTTAAACTTCAGCAGAATTCCCAAGAACAATGGAAGAGCACCGTAGAATTTATAAGCTTCAGCAGAATTCTGAGAACAATGGAAGAGTTCCGTAGCATTTTTAAACTTCACCAGAATTCCAAGAACAATGGAAGAGTTCCGTAGCATTTTTAAACTTCGTCAGAATTCCGAAGAACAATGGAAAAGTTCCGTACCATTTTTAAACTTCAGCAGAATTCCGAAGAACAATGGAAGAGTTCCGTAGCATTTTTAAACTTCAGCAGAATTCCGAGAACAATGGATGAGTTCCGTAGCATTTTTAAACTTCACCAGAATTCCGAGAACAATGGAAGAGTTCCGTAGCATTTTTAAACTTCACCAGAATTCCGAGAACAATGGAAGATTTCCATAGCATTTTTAAACTTCAGCAGAATTCCGAAGAACAATAGAAGAGTTCCGTAGCATTTTTAAACTTCAGCAGAATTCCGAAGAACAATGGAAGAGTTCCGTTGCAGTTTTAAACTTCATCAAGATTCCGAAGAACAATGGAAGAGTTCCGCAGCATTTTTAAACTTCAGCAGAACTCAGAAGAACAATGGAAGAGTTCCGTAGCATTTTTAAACTTCAGCAGAATTCCGAAGAACAATCGAAGAGTTCCGTAGCATTTTTAAACTTCAGCAGAATTCCAAAGAACAATGGAAGAGTTCCGTAGCATATTTAAACTTCAGCAGAATTCCGAAGAACAATGGAAATGATCGGTAACATTTTTAAACTTCAGCAGAATTCCCAAGAACAATGGAAGAGTACCGTAGAATTTATAAACTTCAGCAGAATTCTGAGAACAATGGAAGAGTTCCGTAGCATTTTTAAACTTCACCAGAATTCCAAGAACAATGGAAGAGTTCCGTAGCATTTTTAAACTTCTGCAGAATTCCGAAGAACAATGGAAGAGTTCCGTAGCATTTTTAAACTTCAGCAGAATTCCGAAGAACAATGGAAGAGTTCCGTAGCATTTTTAAACTTCATCAGAATTCCGAAGAACAATGGAAAAGTTCCGTAGCATTTTTAAACTTCAGCAGAATTCCGAAGAACAATGGAAGAGTTCCATAGCATTTTTAAACTTCAGCAGAATTCCGAGAACAATGGAAGAGTTCCGTAGCATTTTTAAACTTCACTAGAATTCCGAGAACAATGGAAGAGTTCCGTAGCATTTTTAAACTTCAACAGAATTCCGAGAACAATGGAAGAGTTCCGTAGCATTTTTAAACTTCAGCAGAATTCAGAAGAACAATGGAAGAGTTCCATAGCATTTTTAAACTTCAGCAGAATTCCAAAGAACAATGGAAGAGTTCCGTAGCATTTCTAAACTTCACCAGAATTCCGTGAACAATGGAAGAGTTCCGTAGCATTTTTAAACTTCAGCAGAATTCCGAAGAACAAAGGATGTGTTCCGTACCATTTTTAAACTTCAGCAGTATTCTGAAGAACAATGGAAGAGTTCCGTAGCATTTTCAAACTTCAGAAGAATTCCGAGAACAATGGAAGAGTTCCACAGCATTTTTAAACTTCAGCAGAATTCCGAAAAACAATGGAAGAGTTCCGTAGCATTTTTAAACTTCAGCAGAATTCCGAAGAACAATGGAAGAGTTCCGTAGCATTTTTAAACTTCAGCAGAATTCCGAAGAACAATGGAAGAGTTCCGTAGCATTTTTAAATTACAGCAGAATTCCGAAGAACAATGGAAGAGTTCCGTAGCATTTTTAAACTTCAGCAGAATTCCAAGAACAATGGATGAGTTCCGCAGCATTTTTAAACTTCACCAGAATTCCGAGAACAATGGAAGAATTCCATAGCATTTTTAAACTTCAGCAGAATTCCGAAGAACAATGGAAGAGTTCCGTAGCCTTTTTAAACTTCAGCAGAATTCCGAAGAACAATGGAAGAGTTCCGTTGCAGTTTTAAACTTCAGCAGAATTCCGAAGAACAATGGAAGAGTTCCGTAGCCTTTTTAAACTTCAGCAGAACTCAGAAGAACAATGGAAGAGTCCCGTAGCATTTTTAAACTTCAGCAGAATTCCGAAGAACAATGGAAGAGTTCCGTAGCATTTTTAAACTTCACCAGAATACCGTGAACAATGGAAGAGTTCTGTAGCATTTTTAAACTTCAGCAGAATTCCGAAGAACAAAGGAAGTGTTCCGTAGCATTTTTAAACTTCAGCAGAATTCTGAAGAGCAAGAGAGTTCTGTAGCATTTTTAAACTTCAGAAGAATTCCGCAAAACAATGGAAGAGTTCCGTAGCATTTTTAAACTTCAGCAGAATTCCGAAGAACATTGGATGAGTTCCGTAGCATTTTTAAACTTCAGCAGAATTCCGAAGAACAATGGAAAAGTTCCGTAGCATTTTTAAACTTCAGCAGAATTCCGAAGAACAATGGAATTGATCCGTAACATTTTTAAACTTCAGCAGAATTCCCAAGAACAATGGAAGAGCACCGTAGAATTTATAAGCTTCAGCAGAATTCTGAGAACAATGGAAGAGTTCTGTAGCATTTTTAAACTTCTGCAGAATTCCAAGAACAATGGAAGAGTTCCGTAGCATTTTTAAACTTCTGCAGAATTCCGAAGAACAATGGAAGAGTTCCGTAGCATTTTTAAACTTCAGCAGAATTCCGAAGAACAATGGAAGAGTTCCGTAGCCTTTTTAAACTTCGTCAGAATTCCGAAGAACAATGGAAAAGTTCCGTACCATTTTTAAACTTCAGCAGAATTCCGAAGAACAATGGAAGAATTCCGCAGCATTTTTAAACTTCAGCAGAATTCCGAGAACAATGGATGAGTTCCGTAGCATTTTTAAACTTCACCAGAATTCCGAGAACAATGGAAGAGTTCCGTAGCATTTTTCAACTTCACCAGAATTCCGAGAACAATGGAAAAGTTCCATAGCATTTTTAAACTTCAGCAGAATTCCAAAGAACAATGGAAGAGTTCCGTAGCATTTTTAAACTTCAGCAGAATTCCGAAGAACAATGGAAGAGTTCCGTTGCAGTTTTAAACTTCATCAGAATTCCGAAGAACAATGGAAGAGTTCCGCAGCATTTTTAAACTTCAGCAGAACTCAGAAGAACAATGGAAGAGTTCCGTAGCATTTTTAAACTTCAGCAGAATTCCGAAGAACAATCGAAGAGTTCCGTAGCATTTTTAAACTTCAGCAGAATTCCGAAGAACAATGGAAGAGTTCCTTAGCATATTTAAACTTCAGCCGAATTCCAAAGAACAATGGAAATGATCCGTAACATTTTTAAACTTCAGCAGAATTCCCAAGAACAATGGAAGAGTACCGTAGAATTTATAAACTTCAGCAGAATTCTGAGAACAATGGAAGAGTTCCATAGCATTTTTAAACTTCACCAGAATTCCAAGAACAATGGAAGAGATCCGTAGCATTTTTAAACTTCTGCAGAATTCCGAAGAACAATGGAAGAGTTCCGTAGCATTTTTAAACTTCAGCAGAATTCCGAAGAACAATGGAAGAGTTCCGTAGCATTTTTAAACTTCATCAGAATTCCGAAGAACAATGGAAAAGTTCCGTAGCATTTTTAAACTTCAGCAGAATTCCGAAGAACAATGGAAGAGTTCCATAGCATTTTTAAACTTCAGCAGAATTCCGAGAACAATGGAAGAGTTCCGTAGCATTTTTAAACTTCACTAGAATTCCGAGAACAATGGAAGAGTTCCGTAGCATTTTTAAACTTCAACAGAATTCCGAGAACAATGGAAGAGTTCCGTAGCATTTTTAAACTTCAGCAGAATTCAGAAGAACAATGGAAGAGTTCCATAGCATTTTTAAACTTCAGCAGAATTCCAAAGAACAATGGAAGAGTTCCGTAGCATTTTTAAACTTCACCAGAATTCCGTGAACAATGGAAGAGTTCCGTAGCATTTTTAAACTTCAGCAGAATTCCGAAGAACAAAGGATGTGTTCCGTACCATTTTTAAACTTCAGCAGTATTCTGAAGAACAATGGAAGAGTTCCGTAGCATTTTCAAACTTCAGAAGAATTCGAGAACAATGGAAGAGTTCCACAGCATTTTTAAACTTCAGCAGAATTCCGAAAAACAATGGAAGAGTTCCGTAGCATTTTTAAACTTCAGCAGAATTCCGAAGAACAATGGAAGAGTTCCGTAGCATTTTTAAACTTCAGCAGAATTCCGAAGAACAATGGAAGAGTTCCGTAGCATTTTTAAATTACAGCAGAATTCCGAAGAACAATGGAAGAGTTCCGTAGCATTTTTAAACTTCAGCAGAATTCCAAGAACAATGGATGAGTTCCGCAGCATTTTTAAACTTCACCAGAATTCCGAGAACAATGGAAGAATTCCATAGCATTTTTAAACTTCAGCAGAATTCCGAAGAACAATGGAAGAGTTCCGTAGCCTTTTTAAACTTCAGCAGAATTCCGAAGAACAATGGAAGAGTTCCGTTGCAGTTTTAAACTTCAGCAGAATTCCGAAGAACAATGGAAGAGTTCCGTAGCCTTTTTAAACTTCAGCAGAACTCAGAAGAACAATGGAAGAGTCCCGTAGCATTTTTAAACTTCAGCAGAATTCCGAAGAACAATGGAAGAGTTCCGTAGCATTTTTAAACTTCACCAGAATACCGTGAACAATGGAAGAGTTCTGTAGCATTTTTAAACTTCAGCAGAATTCCGAAGAACAAAGGAAGTGTTCCGTAGCATTTTTAAACTTCAGCAGAATTCCGAAGAACAATGGAAGAGTTCCGTTGCAGTTTTAAACTTCATCAGAATTCCGAAGAACAATGGAAGAGTTCCGCAGCATTTTTAAACTTCAGCAGAACTCAGAAGAACAATGGAAGAGTTCCGTAGCATTTTTAAACTTCAGCAGAATTCCGAAGAACAATCGAAGAGTTCCGTAGCATTTTTAAACTTCAGCAGAATTCCGAAGAACAATGGAAGAGTTCCTTAGCATATTTAACCTTCAGCCGAATTCCAAAGAACAATGGAAATGATCCGTAACATTTTTAAACTTCAGCAGAATTCCCAAGAACAATGGAAGAGTACCGTAGAATTTATAAACTTCAGCAGAATTCTGAGAACAATGGAAGAGTTCCATAGCATTTTTAAACTTCACCAGAATTCCAAGAACAATGGAAGAGATCCGTAGCATTTTTAAACTTCTGCAGAATTCCGAAGAACAATGGAAGAGTTCCGTAGCATTTTTAAACTTCAGCAGAATTCCGAAGAACAATGGAAGAGTTCCGTAGCATTTTTAAACTTCATCAGAATTCCGAAGAACAATGGAAAAGTTCCGTAGCATTATTAAACTTCAGCAGAATTCCGAAGAACAATGGAAGAGTTCCATAGCATTTTTAAACTTCAGCAGAATTCTGAGAACAATGGAAGAGTTCCGTAGCATTTTTAAACTTCACCAGAATTCCGAGAACAATGGAAGAGTTCCGTAGCATTTTTAAACTTTATCAGAATTCAGAAGAACAATGGATGAGTTCCATAGCATTTTTAAACTTCAGCAGAATTCCGAAGAACAATGGAAGAGTTCCGTAGCATTTTTAAACTTCAGCAGAATTAAGAATAACAATGGAAGAGTTCCGTAGCATTTTTAAACTTCACCAGAATTCCGTGAACAATGGAAGAGTTCCGTAGCATTTTTAAACTTCAGCAGAATTTCGAAGAACAAAGGAAGTGTTCCATAGCATTTTTAAACTTCAGCAGTATTCTGAAGAACAATGGAAGAGTTCCGTAGCATTTTCAAACTTCAGAAGAATTCCGAGAACAATGGAAGAGTTCCACAGCATTTTTAAACTTCAGCAGAATTCCGAAAAACAATGGAAGAGTTCCGTAGCATTTTTAAACTTCAGCAGAATTCCGAAGAACAATGGAAGAGTTCCGTAGCATTTTTAAACTTCAGCAGAATTCCGAAGAACAATGGAAGAGTTCCGTAGCATTTTTAAATTACAGCAGAGTTCCGAAGAACAATGGAAGAGTTTGGTAGCATTTTTAAACTTCAGCAGAATTCCGAGAACAATGGATGATTTCCGCAGCATTTTTAAACTTCACCAGAATTCCGAGAACAAAGGAAGAGTTCCGTAGCATTTTTAAACTTCAGCAGAATTCCGAAGAACAATGGAAGAGTTCCGCAGCATTTTTAAACTTCAGCAGAATTCCGAAGAACAATGGAAGAGTTCCGTTGCAGTTTTAAACTTCATCAGAATTCCGAAGAACAATGGAAGAGTTCCGCAGCATTTTTAAACTTCAGCAGAACTCAGAAGAACAATGGAAGAGTTCCGTAGCATTTTTAAACTTCAGCAGAATTCCGAAGAACAATCGAAGAGTTCCGTAGCATTTTTAAACTTCAGCAGAATTCCGAAGAACAATGGAAGAGTTCCTTAGCATATTTAAACTTCAGCAGAATTCCGAAGAACAATGGAAATGATCCGTAACATTTTTAAACTTCAGCAGAATTCCCAAGAACAATGGAAGAGTACCGTAGAATTTATAAACTTCAGCAGAATTCTGAGAATAATGGAAGAGTTCCATAGCATTTTTAAACTTCACCAGAATTCCAAGAACAATGGAAGAGATCCGTAGCATTTTTAAACTTCTGCAGAATTCCGAAGAACAATGGAAGAGTTCCGTAGCATTTTTAAACTTCAGCAGAATTCCGAAGAACAATGGAAGAGTTCCGTAGCATTTTTAAACTTCATCAGAATTCCGAAGAACAATGGAAAAGTTCCGTAGCATTATTAAACTTCAGCAGAATTCCGAAGAACAATGGAAGAGTTCCATAGCATTTTTAAACTTCAGCAGAATTCTGAGAACAATGGAAGAGTTCCGTAGCATTTTTAAACTTCACCAGAATTCCGAGAACAATGGAAGAGTTCCGTAGCATTTTTAAACTTTAGCAGAATTCAGAAGAACAATGGATGAGTTCCATAGCATTTTTAAACTTCAGCAGAATTCCGAAGAACAATGGAAGAGTTCCGTACCATTTTTAAACTTCAGCAGAATTAAGAATAACAATGGAAGAGTTCCGTAGCATTTTTAAACTTCACCAGAATTCCGTGAACAATGGAAGAGTTCCGTAGCATTTTTAAACTTCAGCAGAATTCCGAAGAACAAAGGAAGTGTTCCGTAGCATTTTTAAACTTCAGCAGTATTCTGAAGAACAATGGAAGAGTTCCGTAGCATTTTCAAACTTCAGAAGAATTCCGAGAACAATGGAAGAGTTCCACAGCATTTTTAAACTTCAGCAGAATTCCGAAAAACAATGGAAGAGTTCCGTAGCATTTTTAAACTTCAGCAGAATTCCGAAGAACAATGGAAGAGTTCCGTAGCATTTTTAAACTTCAGCAGAATTCCGAAGAACAATGGAAGAGATCCGTAGCATTTTTAAACTTCAGCAGAATTCCGAAGAACAATGGAATTGATCCGTAACATTTTTAAACTTCAGCAGTATTCCCAAGAACAATGGAAGAGCACCATAGAATTTATAAGCTTCAGCAGAATTCTGAGAACAATGGAAGAGTTCCGTAGCATTTTTAAACTTCACCAGAATTCCAAGAACGATGGAAGAGTTCCGTAGCATTTTTAAACTTCTGCAGAATTCCGAAGAACAATGAAAGAGTTCCGTAGCATTTTTAAACTTCAGCAGAATTCCGAAGAACAATGGAAGAGTTCCGTAGCCTTTTTAAACTACGTCAGAATTCCGAAGAACAATGGAAAAGTTCCGTAGCATTTTTAAACTTCAGCAGAATTCCGAAGAACAATGGAAGAGTTCCGTAGCATTTTTAAACTTCAGCAGAATTCCGAGAACAATGGATGAGTTCCGTAGCATTTTTAAACTTCACCAGAATTCCGAGAATAATGGAAGAGTTCCGTAGCATTTTTCAACTTCACCAGAATTCCGAGAACAATGGAAGAGTTCCATAGCATTTTTAAACTTCAGCAGAATTCCGAAGAACAATGCAAGAGTTCCGTAGCATTTTTAAACTTCAGCAGAATTCCAAAGAACAATGGAAATGATCCGTAACATTTTTAAACTTCAGCAGAATTCCCAAGAACAATGGAAGAGTACCGCAGAATTTATAAACTTCACCAGAATTCTGAGAATAATGGAAGAGTTCCGTAGCATTTTTAAACTTCACCAGAATTCCAAGAACAATGGAAGAGTTCCGTAGCATTTTTAAACTTCTGCAGAATTCCGAAGAACAATGGAAGAGTTCCGTAGCATTTTTAAACTTCATCAGAATGCCAAAGAACAATGGAAAAGTTCCGTACCATTTTTAAACTTCAGCAGAATTCGGAAGAACAAAGGAAGAGTTCCATAGCATTTTTAAACTTCAGTAGAATTCCGAGAACAATGGAAGAGTTCCGTAGCATTTTTAAACTTCACCAGAATTCCGAGAACAATGGAAGAGTTCCGTAGCATTTTTAAACATTAGCAGAATTCAGAAGAACAATGGAAGAGTTCCATAGCATTTTTAAACTTCAGCAGAATTCCGAAGAACAATGGAAGAGTTCCGTAGCATTTTTAAACTTCACCAGAATTCCGTGAACAATGGAAGAGTTCCGTAGCATTTTTAAACTTCAGCAGAATTCCGAAGAACAAAGGAAGTGTTCCGTAGCATTTTTAAACTTCAGCAGTATTCTGAAGAACAATGGAAGAGTTCCGTAGCATTTTCAAACTTCAGAAGAATTCCGAGAACAATGGAAGAGTTCCACAGCATTTTTAAACTTCAGCAGAATTCCAAAAACAATGGAAGAGTTCCGTAGCATTTTTAAACTTCAGCAGAATTCCGAAGAACAATGGAAGAGTTCCGTAGCATTTTTAAACTTCAGCAGAATTCCGAAGAACAATGGAAGAGTTCCGTAGCTTTTTGAAATTACAGCAGAATTCCGAAGAACAATGGAAAAGTTCCATAGCATTTTTAAACTTCAGCAGAATTCCGAAGAACAATGGAAGAGTTCCGTAGCATTTTTAAACTTCATCAGAATGCCAAAGAACAATGGAAAAGTTCCGTACCATTTTTAAACTTCAGCAGAATTCCGAAGAACAATGGAAGAGTTCCATAGCATTTTTAAACTTCAGCAGAATTCCGAGAACAATGGAAGAGTTCCGTAGCATTTTTAAACTTCACCAGAATTCCGAGAACAATGGAAGAGTTCCGTAGCATTTTTAAACATTAGCAGAATTCAGAAGAACAATGGAAGAGTTCCATAGCATTTTTAAACTTCAGCAGAATTCCGAAGAACAATGGAAGAGTTCCGTAGCCTTTTTAAACTACGTCAGAATTCCGAAGAACAATGGAAAAGTTCCGTACCATTTTTAAACTTCAGCAGAATTCCGAAGAACAATGGAAGAGTTCCGTAGCATTTTTAAACTTCAGCAGAATTCCGAGAACAATGGATGAGTTCCGTAGCATTTTTAAACTTCACCAGAATTCCGAGAATAATGGAAGAGTTCCGTAGCATTTTTCAACTTCACCAGAATTCCGAGAACAATGGAAGAGTTCCATAGCATTTTTAAACTTCAGCAGAATTCCGAAGAACAATGCAAGAGTTCCGTAGCATTTTTAAACTTCAGCAGAATTCCAAAGAACAATGGAAATGATCCGTAACATTTTTAAACTTCAGCAGAATTCCCAAGAACAATGGAAGAGCACCGCAGAATTTATAAACTTCACCAGAATTCTGAGAATAATGGAAGAGTTCCGTAGCATTTTTAAACCTCACCAGAATTCCGAAGAACAATGGAAGAGTTCCGTAGCATTTTTAAACTTCATCAGAATGCCAAAGAACAATGGAAAAGTTCCGTACCATTTTTAAACTTCAGCAGAATTCCGAAGAACAATGGAAGAGTTCCATAGCATTTTTAAACTTCAGTAGAATTCCGAGAACAATGGAAGAGTTCCGTAGCATTTTTAAACTTCACCAGAATTCCGAGAACAATGGAAGAGTTCCGTAGCATTTTTAAGCATTAGCAGAATTCAGAAGAACAATGGAAGAGTTCCATAGCATTTTTAAACTTCAGCAGAATTCCGAAGAACAATGGAAGAGTTCCGTAGCATTTTTAAACTTCACCAGAATTCCGTGAACAATGGAAGAGTTCCGTAGCATTTTTAAACTTCAGCAGAATTCCGAAGAACAAAGGAAGTGTTCCGTAGCATTTTTAAACTTCAGCAGTATTCTGAAGAACAATGGAAGAGTTCCGTAGCATTTTCAAACTTCAGAAGAATTCCGAGAACAATGGAAGAGTTCCACAGCATTTTTAAACTTCAGCAGAATTCCAAAAAACAATGGAAGAGTTCCGTAGCATTTTTAAACTTCAGCAGAATTCCGAAGAACAATGGAAGAGTTCCGTAGCTTTTTGAAATTACAGCAGAATTCCGAAGAACAATGGAAAAGTTCCGTAGCATTTTTAAACTTCAGCAGAATTCCGAAGAACAATGGAAGAGTTCCGTAGCATTTTTAAACTTCATCAGAATGCCAAAGAACAATGGAAAAGTTCCGTAGCATTTTTCAACTTCACCAGAATTCCGAGAACAATGGAAGAGTTCCATAGCATTTTTAAACTTCAGCAGAATTCCGAAGAACAATGCAAGAGTTCCGTAGCATTTTTAAACTTCAGCAGAATTCCAAAGAACAATGGAAATGATCCGTAACATTTTTAAACTTCAGCAGAATTCCCAAGAACAATGGAAGAGCACCGCAGAATTTATAAACTTCACCAGAATTCTGAGAATAATGGAAGAGTTCCGAAGCATTTTTAAACCTCACCAGAATTCCGAAGAACAATGGAAGAGTTCCGTAGCATTTTCAAACTTCAGAAGAATTCCGAGAACAATGGAAGAGTTCCACAGCATTTTTAAACTTCAGCAGAATTCCAAAAAACAATGGAAGAGTTCCGTAGCATTTTTAAACTTCAGCAGAATTCCGAAGAACAATGGAAGAGTTCCGCAGCATTTTTAAACTTCAACAGAATTCCAAGAACGATGGAAGAGTTCCGTAGCATTTTTAAACTTCTGCAGAATTCCGAAGAACAATGAAAGAGTTCCGTAGCATTTTTAAACTTCAGCAGAATTCCGAAGAACAATGGAAGAGTTCCGTAGCCTTTTTAAACTACGTCAGAATTCCGAAGAACAATGGAAAAGTTCCGTACCATTTTTAAACTTCAGCAGAATTCCGAAGAACAATGGAAGAGTTCCGTAGCATTTTTAAACTTCAGCAGAATTCCGAGAACAATGGATGAGTTCCGTAGCATTTTTAAACTTCACCAGAATTCCGAGAATAATGGAAGAGTTCCGTAGCATTTTTCAACTTCACCAGAATTCCGAGAACAATGGAAGAGTTCCATAGCATTTTTAAACTTCAGCAGAATTCCGAAGAACAATGCAAGAGTTCCGTAGCATTTTTAAACTTCAGCAGAATTCCAAAGAACAATGGAAATGATCCGTAACATTTTTAAGCTTCAGCAGAATTCCCAAGAACAATGGAAGAGTACCGCAGAATTTATAAACTTCACCAGAATTCTGAGAATAATGGAAGAGTTCCGTAGCATTTTTAAACTTCACCAGAATTCCAAGAACAATGGAAGAGTTCCGTAGCATTTTTAAACTTCTGCAGAATTCCGAAGAACAATGGAAGAGTTCCGTAGCATTTTTAAACTTCATCAGAATGCCAAAGAACAATGGAAAAGTTCCGTACCATTTTTAAACTTCAGCAGAATTCGGAAGAACAAAGGAAGAGTTCCATAGCATTTTTAAACTTCAGTAGAATTCCGAGAACAATGGAAGAGTTCCGTAGCATTTTTAAACTTCACCAGAATTCCGAGAACAATGGAAGAGTTCCGTAGCATTTTTAAACATTAGCAGAATTCAGAAGAACAATGGAAGAGTTCCATAGCATTTTTAAACTTCAGCAGAATTCCGAAGAACAATGGAAGAGTTCCGTAGCATTTTTAAACTTCACCAGAATTCCGTGAACAATGGAAGAGTTCCGTAGCATTTTTAAACTTCAGCAGAATTCCGAAGAACAAAGGAAGTGTTCCGTAGCATTTTTAAACTTCAGCAGTATTCTGAAGAACAATGGAAGAGTTCCGTAGCATTTTCAAACTTCAGAAGAATTCCGAGAACAATGGAAGAGTTCCACAGCATTTTTAAACTTCAGCAGAATTCCAAAAACAATGGAAGAGTTCCGTAGCATTTTTAAACTTCAGCAGAATTCCGAAGAACAATGGAAGAGTTCCGTAGCATTTTTAAACTTCAGCAGAATTCCGAAGAACAATGGAAGAGTTCCGTAGCTTTTTGAAATTACAGCAGAATTCCGAAGAACAATGGAAAAGTTCCATAGCATTTTTAAACTTCAGCAGAATTCCGAAGAACAATGGAAGAGTTCCGTAGCATTTTTAAACTTCATCAGAATGCCAAAGAACAATGGAAAAGTTCCGTACCATTTTTAAACTTCAGCAGAATTCCGAAGAACAATGGAAGAGTTCCATAGCATTTTTAAACTTCAGCAGAATTCCGAGAACAATGGAAGAGTTCCGTAGCATTTTTAAACTTCACCAGAATTCCGAGAACAATGGAAGAGTTCCGTAGCATTTTTAAACATTAGCAGAATTCAGAAGAACAATGGAAGAGTTCCATAGCATTTTTAAACTTCAGCAGAATTCCGAAGAACAATGGAAGAGTTCCGTAGCATTTTTAAACTTCACCAGAATTCCGTGAACAATGGAAGAGTTCCGTAGCATTTTTAAACTTCAGCAGAATTCCGAAGAACAAAGGAAGTGTTCCGTAGCATTTTTAAACTTCAGCAGTATTCTGAAGAACAATGGAAGAGTTCCGTAGCATTTTCAAACTTCAGAAGAATTCCGAGAACAATGGAAGAGTTCCACAGCATTTTTAAACTTCAGCAGAATTCCAAAAAACAATGGAAGAGTTCCGTAGCATTTTTAAACTTCAGCAGAATTCCGAAGAACAATGGAAGAGTTCCGTAGCATTTTTAAACTTCAGCAGAATTCCGAAGAACAATGGAAGAGTTCCGTATCTTTTTGAAATTACAGCAGAATTCCGAAGAACAATGGAAAGTTCCGTAGCATTTTTAAACTTCAGCAGAATTCCGAAGAACAATGGAAGAGTTCCATAGCATTTTTAAACTTCAGCAGAATTCCGAGAACAATGGAAGAGTTCCGTAGCATTTTTAAACTTCACCAGAATTCCGAGAACAATGGAAGAGTTCCGTAGCATTTTTAAACTTTAGCAGAATTCAGAAGAACAATGGAGGAGTTCCGTAGCATTTTTAAACTTCAGCAGAATTCCGAAGAACAATGGAAGAGTTCCGTAGCATTTTTAAATTACAGCAGAATTCCGAAGAACAATGGAAGAGTTCAGTAGCATTTTTAAACTTCAGCAGAATTCCGAGAACAATGGATGAGTTCCGCAGAATTTTAAACTTCACCAGAATTCCGAGAACAATGGAAGAGTTCCGTAGCATTTTTAAACTTCAGCAGAATTCCGAAGAACAATGGAAGAGTTCCGTAGCATTTTTAAACTTCAGCAGAATTCCGAAGAACAATGGAAGAGATCCGTTGCAGTTTTAAACTTCATCAGAATTCCGAAGAACAATGGAAGAGTTCCGTAGCCTTTTTAAACTTCAGCAGAACTCAGAAGAACAATGGAAGAGTCCCGTAGCATTTTTAAACTTCAGCAGAATTCCGAAGAACAATGGAAGAGTTCCGTAGCATTTTTAAACTTCACCAGAATACCGTGAACAATGGAAGAGTTCTGTAGCATTTTTAAACTTCAGCAGAATTCCGAAGAACAAAGGAAGTGTTCCGCAGCATTTTTAAACTTCAGCAGAATTCTGAAGAACAAGAGAAGAGTTCTGTAGCATTTTTAAACTTCAGAAGAATTCCGAGAAAAATGGAAGAGTTCCGTACCATTTTTAAACTTCAGCAGAATACCGAAGAACAATGGAAAAGTTCCGTAGCATTATTAAACTTCAGCAGAATTCCGAAGAACAATGGAAGAGTTCCATAGCATTTTTAAACTTCAGCAGAATTCTGAGAACAATGGAAGAGTTCCGTAGCATTTTTAAACTTCACCAGAATTCCGAGAACAATGGAAGAGTTCCGTAGCATTTTTAAACTTTAGCAGAATTCAGAAGAACAATGGAAGAGTTCCGTAGCATTTTTAAACTTCAGCAGAATTCCGAAGAACAATGGAAGAGTTCCGTAGCATTTTTAAACTTCAGCAGAATTAAGAATAACAATGGAAGAGTTCCGTAGCATTTTTAAACTTCACCAGAATTCCGTAAACAATGGAAGAGTTCCGTAGCATTTTTAAACTTCAGCAGAATTCCGAAGAACAAAGGAAGTGTTCCGTAGCATTTTTAAACTTCAGCAGTATTCTGAAGAACAATGGAAGAGTTCCGTAGCATTTTCAAACTTCAGAAGAATTCCGAGAACAATGGAAGAGTTCCACAGCATTTTTAAACTTCAGCAGAATTCCGAAAAACAATGGAAGAGTTACGTAGCATTTTTAAACTTCAGCAGAATTCCGTAGAACAATGGAAGAGTTCCGTAGCATTTTTAAACTTCAGCAGAATTCCGAAGAAGAATGGAAGAGTTCCGTAGCATTTTTAAATTACAGCAGAGTTCCGAAGAACAATGGAAGAGTTCAGTAGCATTTTTAAACTTCAGCAGAATTCCGAGAACAATGGATGAGTTCCGCAGCATTTTTAAACTTCACCAGAATTCCGAGAACAATGGAAGAGTTCCGTAGCATTTTTAAACTTCAGCAGAATTCCGAAGAACAATGGAAGAGTTCCGTAGCATTTTTAAACTTCAGCAGAATTCCGAAGAAAAATGGAAGAGTTCCGTTGCAGTTTTAAACTTCATCAGAATTCCGAAGAACAATGGAAGAGTTCCGTAGCCTTTTTAAACTTCAGCAGAACTCAGAAGAACAATGGAAGAGTCCCGTAGCATTTTTAAACTTCAGCAGAATTCAGAAGAACAATGGAAGAGTTCCGTAGCAGTTTTAAACTTCACCAGAATACCGTGAACAATGGAAGAGTTATGTAGCATTTTTAAACTTCAGCAGAATTCCAAAGAACAAAGGAAGTGTTCCGTAGCATTTTTAAACTTCAGCAGAATTCTGAAGAACAAGAGAAGAGTTCCGTAGCATTTTTAAACTTCAGCAGAATTCCGCAAAACAATGGAAGAGTTCTGTAGCATTTTTAAACTTCAGCAGAATTCCAAAGAACAATGTAATTGATCCGTAACATTTTTAAACTTCAGCAGAATTCCCAAGAACAATGGAAGAGCACCGTAGAATTTATAAGCTTCAGCAGAATTCTGAGAACAATGGAAGAGTTCAGCAGCATTTTTAAACTTCACCAGAATTCCAAGAACGATGGAAGAGTTCCGTAGCATTTTTAAACTTCTGCAGAATTCCGAAGAACGATGAAAGAGTTCCGTAGCATTTTTAAACTTCAGCAGAATTCCGAAGAACAATGGAAGAGTTCCGTAGCCTTTTTAAACTTCAGCAGAATTCCGAAGAACAATGGAAGAGTTCCGTAGCCTTTTTAAACTACGTCAGAATTCCGAAGAACAATGGAAAAGTTCCGTACCATTTTTAAACTTCAGCAGAATTTCGAAGAACAATGGAAGAGTTCCGTAGCATTTTTAAACTTCAGCAGAATTCCGAGAACAATGGACGAGTTCCGTAGCATTTTTAAACTTCACCAGAATTCCGAGAATAATGGAAGAGTTATGTAGCATTTTTCAACTTCACCAGAATTCCGAGAACAATGGAAGAGTTCCATAGCATTTTTAAACTTCAGCAGAATTCCGAAGAACAATGCAAGAGTTCCGTAGCATTTTTAAACTTCATCAGAATGCCAAAGAACAATGGAAAAGTTCCGTACCATTTTTAAACTTCAGCAGAATTCCGAAGAACAATGGAAGAGTTCCATAGCATTTTTAAACTTCAGCAGAATTCCGAGAACAATGGAAGAGTTCCGTAGCATTTTTAAACTTCACCAGAATTCCGAGAACAATGGAAGAGTTCCGTAGCATTTTTAAACATTAGCAGAATTCAGAAGAACAATGGAAGAGTTCCATAGCATTTTTAAACTTCAGCAGAATTCCGAAGAACAATGGAAGAGTTCCGTAGCATTTTTAAACTTCACCAGAATTCCGTGAACAATGGAAGAGTTCCGTAGCATTTTTAAACTTCAGCAGAATTCCGAAGAACAAAGGAAGTGTTCCGTAGCATTTTTAAACTTCAGCAGTATTCTGAAGAACAATGGAAGAGTTCCGTAGCATTTTCAAACTTCAGAAGAATTCCGAGAACAATGGAAGAGTTCCACAGCATTTTTAAACTTCAGCAGAATTCCAAAAAACAATGGAAGAGTTCCGTAGCATTTTTAAACTTCAGCAGAATTCCGAAGAACAATGGAAGAGTTCCGCAGCATTTTTAAACTTCAGCAGAATTCCGAAGAACAATGGAAGAGTTCCGTAGCTTTTTTAAATTACAGCAGAATTCCGAAGAACAATGGAAAAGTTCCGTAGCATTTTTAAACTTCACCAGAATACCGTGAACAATGGAAGAGTTCTGTAGCATTTTTAAACTTCAGCAGAATTCCGAAGAACAAAGGAAGTGTTCCGTAGCATTTTTAAACTTCAGCAGAATTCTGAAGAACAAGAGAAGAGTTCTGTAGCATTTTTAAACTTCAGAAGAATTCCGAGAAAAATGGAAGAGTTCCGTACCATTTTTAAACTTCAGCAGAATTCCGAAGAACAATGGAAGAGTTCCGTAGCATTTTTAAACTTCAGCAGAATTCCGAGAACAATGTATGAGTTCCTTAGCATTTTTAAACTTCACCAGAATTCCGAGAACAATGGAAGAGTTCCGTAGCATTTTTAAAATTCACCAGAATTCCGAGAACAATGGAAGAGTTCCATAGCATTTTTAAACTTCAGCAGAATTCCGAAGAACAATGGAAGAGTTCCATTGCAGTTTTAAGCTACATCAGAATTCTGAAGAACAATGGAAGAGTTCCGTAGCATTTTTAAACTTCAGCAGAATTCAGAAGAACAATGTAAGAGTTCCGTTGCATTTTTAAACTTCAGCAGAATTCCGAAGAACAATGGAAGAGTTCCGTAGCATTTTTAAACTTCAGCAGAATTCCGAAGAACAATGGAATAGTTCCGTTGCAGTTTTAAACTTCATCAGAATTTCGAAGAACAATGGAAGTGTTCCGCAGCATTTTTAAACTTCAGCAGAATTCCGAAGAACAATCGAAGAGTTCCATAGCATTTTTAAACTTCAGCAGAATTCCGAAGAACAATGGAAGAGTTCCGTAGCATATTTAAACTTCAGCAGAATTCCAAAGAACAATG
Source organism: Phyllobates terribilis (assembly GCF_046119375.1). Taxonomy (NCBI): domain Eukaryota; kingdom Metazoa; phylum Chordata; class Amphibia; order Anura; family Dendrobatidae; genus Phyllobates; species Phyllobates terribilis. The sequence goes on along the minus strand of NW_027363782.1, from coordinate 254,574 downwards.
GAAATGATCCGTAACATTTTTAAACTTCAGCAGAATTCCCAAGAACAATGGAAGAATACCGTAGAATTTATAAACTTCAGCAGAATTCTGAGAACAATGGAAGAGTTCCGTAGCATTTTTAAACTTCACCAGAATTCCAAGAACAATGGAAGAGTTCCGTAGCATTTTTAAACTTCTTCAGAATTCCGAAGAACAATGGAAGAGTTCCGTAGCATTTTTAAACTTCAGCAGAATTCCGAAGAACAATGGAAGAGTTCCGTAGCATTTTTAAACTTCATCAGAATTCCGAAGAACAATGGAAAAGTTCTGTAGCATTTCTAATCTTCAGCAGTATTCTGAAGAACAATGGAAGAGTTCCGTAGCATTTTCAAACTTCAGAAGAATTCCGAGAACATTGGAAGAGTTCCACAGCATTTTTAAACTTCAGCAGAATTCCGAAAAACAATGGAAGAGTTCCGTAGCATTTTTAAACTTCAGCAGAATTCCGAAGAACAATGGAAGAGTTCCGTAGCATTTTTAAACTTCAGCAGAATTCCGAAGAACAATGGAAGAGTTCCATAGCATTTTTAAATTACAGCAGAATTCCGAAGAACAATGGAAGAGTTCCGTAGCATTTTTAAACTTCAGCAGAATTCCGAGAACAATGGATGAGTTCCGCAGCATTTTTAAACTTCACCAGAATTCCGAGGAACAATGGAAGAGTTCTGTAGCATTTTTAAACTTCACCAGAATACCGTGAACAATGGAAGAGTTCTGTAGCATTTTTAAACTTCAGCAGAATTCCGAAGAACAAAGGAATTGTTCCGTAGCATTTTTAAACTTCAGCAGAATTCTGAAGAACAAGAGAAGAGTTCTGTAGTATTTTTAAACTTCAGAAGAATTCCGAGAAAAATGGAAGAGTTCCGTAGCATTTTTAAACTTCAGCAGAATTCCGCAAAACAATGGAAGAGTTCCGTAGCATTTTTAAACTTCAGCAGAATTCCGAAGAACAATGGAAGAGTTCCGCAGCATTTTTAAACTTCAGCAGAATTCCGAAGAACAATGGAAGAGTTCCGTAGCATTTTTAAACTTAAGCAGAATTCCGAAGAACAATGGAAGAGTTCCGTAGCTTTTTTAAATTACAGCAGAATTCCGAAGAACAATGGAAAAGTTCCGTAGCATTTTTAAACTTCAGCAGAATTCCGAAGAACAATGGAAGAGTTCCATAGCATTTTTAAACTTCAGCAGAATTCCGAGAACACTGGAAGAGTTCCGTAGCATTTTTAAACTTCACCAGAATTCCGAGAACAATGGAAGAGTTCCGTAGCATTTTTAAACTTTAGCAGAATTCAGAAGAAAATGAAGGAGTTCCGTAGCATTTTTAAACTTCAGCAGAATTCCGAAGAACAATGGAAGAGTTCCGTAGCATTTTTAAACTTCACCAGAATACCGTGAACAATGGAAGAGTTCTGTAGCATTTTTAAACTTCAGCAGAATTCCGAAGAACAAAGGAAGTGTTCCGTAGCATTTTTAAACTTCAGCAGAATTCTGAAGAACAAGAGAAGAGTTCTGTAGCATTTTTAAACTTCAGAAGAATTCCGAGAAAAATGGAAGAGTTCCGTACCATTTTTAAACTTCAGCAGAATTCCGAAGAACAATGGAAGAGTTCCGTAGCATTTTTAAACTTCAGCAGAATTCCGAGAACAATGTATGAGTTCCTTAGCATTTTTAAACTTCACCAGAATTCCGAGAACAATGGAAGAGTTCCGTAGCATTTTTAAAATTCACCAGAATTCTGAGAACAATGGAAGAGTTCCATAGCATTTTTAAACTTCAGCAGAATTCCGAAGAACAATGGAAGAGTTCCATTGCAGTTTTAAGCTTCATCAGAATTCTGAATAACAATGGAAGAGTTCCGTAGCATTTTTAAACTTCTTCAGAATTCCGAAGAACAATGGAAGAGTTCCGTAGCATTTTTAAACTTCAGCAGAATTCCGAAGAACAATGGAAGAGTTCCGTAGCATTTTTAAACTTCATCAGAATTCCGAAGAACAATGGAAAAGCTCTGTAGCATTTCTAATCTTCAGCAGTATTCTGAAGAACAATGGAAGAGTTCCGTAGCATTTTCAAACTTCAGAAGAATTCTGAGAACAATGGAAGAGTTCCACAGCATTTTTAAACTTCAGCAGAATTCCGAAAAACAATGGAAGAGTTCCGTAGCATTTTTAAACTTCAGCAGAATTCCGAAGAACAATGGAAGAGTTCCGTAGCATTTTTAAACTTCAGCAGAATTCCGAGAACAATGGATGAGTTCCGCAGCATTTTTAAACTTCACCAGAATTCCGAGGAACAATGGAAGAGTTCTGTAGCATTTTTAAACTTCACCAGAATACCGTGAACAATGGAAGAGTTCTGTAGCATTTTTAAACTTCAGCAGAATTCCGAAGAACAAAGGAATTGTTCCGTAGCATTTTTAAACTTCAGCAGAATTCTGAAGAACAAGAGAAGAGTTCTGTAGTATTTTTAAACTTCAGAAGAATTCCGAGAAAAATGGAAGAGTTCCGTAGCATTTTTAAACTTCAGCAGAATTCCGCAAAACAATGGAAGAGTTCCGTAGCATTTTTAAACTTCAGCAGAATTCCGAAGAACAATGGAAGAGTTCCGCAGCATTTTTAAACTTCAGCAGAATTCCGAAGAACAATGGAAGAGTTCCGTAGCATTTTTAAACTTAAGCAGAATTCCGAAGAACAATGGAAGAGTTCCGTAGCTTTTTTAAATTACAGCAGAATTCCGAAGAACAATGGAAAAGTTCCGTAGCATTTTTAAACTTCAGCAGAATTCCGAAGAACAATGGAAGAGTTCCATAGCATTTTTAAACTTCAGCAGAATTCCGAGAACACTGGAAGAGTTCCGTAGCATTTTTAAACTTCACCAGAATTCCGAGAACAATGGAAGAGTTCCGTAGCATTTTTAAACTTTAGCAGAATTCAGAAGAAAATGAAGGAGTTCCGTAGCATTTTTAAACTTCAGCAGAATTCCGAAGAACAATGGAAGAGTTCCGTAGCATTTTTAAACTTCACCAGAATACCGTGAACAATGGAAGAGTTCTGTAGCATTTTTAAACTTCAGCAGAATTCCGAAGAACAAAGGAAGTGTTCCGTAGCATTTTTAAACTTCAGCAGAATTCTGAAGAACAAGAGAAGAGTTCTGTAGCATTTTTAAACTTCAGAAGAATTCCGAGAAAAATGGAAGAGTTCCGTACCATTTTTAAACTTCAGCAGAATTCCGAAGAACAATGGAAGAGTTCCGTAGCATTTTTAAACTTCAGCAGAATTCCGAGAACAATGTATGAGTTCCTTAGCATTTTTAAACTTCACCAGAATTCCGAGAACAATGGAAGAGTTCCGTAGCATTTTTAAAATTCACCAGAATTCTGAGAACAATGGAAGAGTTCCATAGCATTTTTAAACTTCAGCAGAATTCCGAAGAACAATGGAAGAGTTCCATTGCAGTTTTAAGCTTCATCAGAATTCTGAATAACAATGGAAGAGTTCCGTAGCATTTTTAAACTTCTTCAGAATTCCGAAGAACAATGGAAGAGTTCCGTAGCATTTTTAAACTTCAGCAGAATTCCGAAGAACAATGGAAGAGTTCCGTAGCATTTTTAAACTTCATCAGAATTCCGAAGAACAATGGAAAAGTTCTGTAGCATTTCTAATCTTCAGCAGTATTCTGAAGAACAATGGAAGAGTTCCGTAGCATTTTCAAACTTCAGAAGAATTCTGAGAACAATGGAAGAGTTCCACAGCATTTTTAAACTTCAGCAGAATTCCGAAAAACAATGGAAGAGTTCCGTAGCATTTTTAAACTTCAGCAGAATTCCGAAGAACAATGGAAGAGTTCCGTAGCATTTTTAAACTTCAGCAGAATTCCGAAGAACAATGGAAGAGTTCCATAGCATTTTTAAATTACAGCAGAATTCCGAAGAACAATGGAAGAGTTCCGTAGCATTTTTAAACTTCAGCAGAATTCCGAGAACAATGGATGAGTTCCGCAGCATTTTTAAACTTCACCAGAATTCCGAGGAACAATGGAAGAGTTCTGTAGCATTTTTAAACTTCACCAGAATACTGTGAACAATGGAAGAGTTCTGTAGCATTTTTAAACTTCAGCAGAATTCCGAAGAACAAAGGAATTGTTCCGTAGCATTTTTAAACTTCAGCAGAATTCTGAAGAACAAGAGAAGAGTTCTGTAGTATTTTTAAACTTCAGAAGAATTCCGAGAAAAATGGAAGAGTTCCGTAGCATTTTTAAACTTCAGCAGAATTCCGCAAAACAATGGAAAAGTTCCGTAGCATTTTTAAACTTCAGCAGAATTCCGAAGAACAATGGAAGAGTTCCGCAGCATTTTTAAACTTCAGCAGAATTGCGAAGAACAATGGAAGAGTTCCGTAGCATTTTTAAACTTAAGCAGAATTCCGAAGAACAATGGAAGAGTTCCGTAGCTTTTTTAAATTACAGCAGAATTCCGAAGAACAATGGAAAAGTTCCGTAGCATTTTTAAACTTCAGCAGAATTCCGAAGAACAATGGAAGAGTTCCATAGCATTTTTAAACTTCAGCAGAATTCCGAGAACACTGGAAGAGTTCCGTAGCATTTTTAAACTTCACCAGAATTCCGAGAACAATGGAAGAGTTCCGTAGCATTTTTAAACTTTAGCAGAATTCAGAAGAAAATGGAGGAGTTCCGTAGCATTTTTAAACTTCAGCAGAATTCCGAAGAACAATGGAAGAGTTCCGTAGCATTTTTAAACTTCACCAGAATACCGTGAACAAAGGAAGAGTTCTGTAGCATTTTTAAACTTCAGCAGAATTCCGAAGAACAAAGGAAGTGTTCCGTAGCATTTTTAAACTTCAGCAGAATTCTGAAGAACAAGAGAAGAGTTCTGTAGCATTTTTAAACTTCAGAAGAATTCCGAGAAAAATGGAAGAGTTCCGTACCATTTTTAAACTTCAGCAGAATTCCGAAGAACAATGGAAGAGTTCCGTAGCATTTTTAAACTTCAGCAGAATTCCGAGAACAATGTATGAGTTCCTTAGCATTTTTAAACTTCACCAGAATTCCGAGAACAATGGAAGAGTTCCGTAGCATTTTTAAAATTCACCAGAATTCCGAGAACAATGGAAGAGTTCCATAGCATTTTTAAACTTCAGCAGAATTCCGAAGAACAATGGAAGAGTTCCATTGCAGTTTTAAGCTTCATCAGAATTCTGAAGAACAATGGAAGAGTTCCGTAGCATTTTTAAACTTCAGCAGAATTCAGAAGAACAATGTAAGAGTTCCGTTGCATTTTTAAACTTCAGCAGAATTCCGAAGAACAATGGAAGAGTTCCGTAGCATTTTTAAACTTCAGCAGAATTCCGAAGAACAATGGAATAGTTCCGTTGCAGTTTTAAACTTCATCAGAATTCCGAAGAACAATGGAAGTGTTCCGCAGCATTTTTAAACTTCAGCAGAATTCCGAAGAACAATCGAAGAGTTCCATAGCATTTTTAAACTTCAGCAGAATTTCGAAGAACAATGGAAGAGTTCCGTAGCATATTTAAACTTCAGCAGAATTCCGAAGAACAATGGAAATGATCCGTAACATTTTTAAACTTCAGCAGAATTCCCAAGAACAATGGAAGAATACCGTAGAATTTATAAACTTCAGCAGAATTTTGAGAACAATGGAAGAGTTCCGTAGCATTTTTAAACTTCACCAGAATTCCAAGAACAATGGAAGAGTTCCGTAGCATTTTTAAACTTCTTCAGAATTCCGAAGAACAATGGAAGAGTTCCGTAGCATTTTTAAACTTCAGCAGAATTCCGAAGAACAATGGAAGAGTTCCGTAGCATTTTTAAACTTCATCAGAATTCCGAAGAACAATGGAAAAGTTCTGTAGCATTTCTAATCTTCAGCAGTATTCTGAAGAACAATGGAAGAGTTCCGTAGCATTTTCAAACTTCAGAAGAATTCCGAGAACAATGGAAGAGTTCCACAGCATTTTTAAACTTCAGCAGAATTCCGAAAAACAATGGAAGAGTTCCGTAGCATTTTTAAACTTCAGCAGAATTCCGAAGAACAATGGAAGAGTTCCGTAGCATTTTTAAACTTCAGCAGAATTCCGAAGAACAATGGAAGAGTTCCATAGCATTTTTAAATTACAGCAGAATTCCGAAGAACAATGGAAGAGTTCCGTAGCATTTTTAAACTTCAGCAGAATTCCGAGAACAATGGATGAGTTCTGCAGCATTTTTAAACTTCACCAGAATTCCGAGGAACAATGGAAGAGTTCTGTAGCATTTTTAAACTTCACCAGAATACCGTGAACAATGGAAGAGTTCTGTAGCATTTTTAAACTTCAGCAGAATTCCGAAGAACAAAGGAATTGTTCCGTAGCATTTTTAAACTTCAGCAAAATTCTGAAGAACAAGAGAAGAGTTCTGTAGTATTTTTAAACTTCAGAAGAATTCTGAGAAAAATGGAAGAGTTCCGTAGCATTTTTAAACTTCAGCAGAATTCCGCAAAACAATGGAAGAGTTCCGTAGCATTTTTAAACTTCAGCAGAATTCCGAAGAACAATGGAAGAGTTCCGCAGCATTTTTAAACTTCAGCAGAATTCCGAAGAACAATGGAAGAGTTCCGTAGCATTTTTAAACTTAAGCAGAATTCCGAAGAACAATGGAATTGATCCGTAACATTTTTAAACTTCAGCAGAATTCCCAAGAAAAATGGAAGAGCACCGTAGAATTTATAAGCTTCAGCAGAATTCTGAGAACAATGGAAGAGTTCCGTAGCATTTTTAAACTTCACAGGAATTCCAAGAACAATGGAAGAGTTCCGTAGCATTTTTAAACTTCAGCAGAATTCCGAAGAACAATGGAAGAGTTCCGTAGCATTTTTAAACTTCAGCAGAATTCCGAAAACAATGGAAGAGTTCCGTAGCATTTTTAAACTTCAGCAGAATTCCGAGAACAATGGAAGAGTTCCGTAGCATTTTTAAACTTCAGCAGAATTCCGAAGAACAATGGAAGAGCTCCGTAGCATTTTTAAACTTCAGCAGAATTCCGAGAACAATGGAAGAGTTCCATAGCATTTTTAAGCTTCAGCAGAATTCCGAGAACAATGGAAGAGTTCCGTAGCATTTTTAAACTTCAGCAGAATTCCGAAGAACAATGGAAGAGTTCCGTAGCATTTTTAAACTTCAGTAGAATTCAGAAGAACAATGTAAGAGTTCCGTAGCATTTTTAATCTTCAGCAGAATTCCGAAGAACAATGGAAGAGTTCCGTAGCATTTTTAAACTTCAGCAGAATTCCGAAGAACAATGGAAGAGTTCCGTTGCAGTTTTAAACTTCAGCAGAATTCCGAAGAACAAAGGAAGTGTTCCGTAGCATTTTTAAACTTCAGCAGTATTCTGAAGAACAATGGAAGAGTTCCGTAGCATTTTCAGACTTCAGAAGAATTCCGAGAACAATGGAAGAGTTCCACAGCATTTTTAAACTTCAGCAGAATTCCAAAAAACAATGGAAGAGTTCCGTAGCATTTTTAAACTTCAGCAGAATTCCGAAGAACAATGGAAGAGTTCCGTAGCTTTTTTAAATTACAGCAGAATTCCGAAGAACAATGGAAAAGTTCCGTAGCATTTTTAAACTTCAGCAGAATTCCGAAGAACAATGGAAGAGTTCCATAGCATTTTTAAACTTCAGCAGAATTCCGAGAACACTGGAAGAGTTCCGTAGCATTTTTAAACTTCACCAGAATTCCGAGAACAATGGAAGAGTTCCGTAGCATTTTTAAACTTTAGCAGAATTCAGAAGAACAATGGAGGAGTTCCGTAGCATTTTTAAACTTCAGCAGAATTCCGAAGAACAATGGAAGAGTTCCGTAGCATTTTTAAACTTCACCAGAATACCGTGAACAATGGAAGAGTTCTGTAGCATTTTTAAACTTCAGCAGAATTCCGAAGAACAAAGGAAGTGTTCCGTAGCATTTTTAAACTTCAGCAGAATTCTGAAGAACAAGAGAAGAGTTCTGTAGCATTTTTAAACTTCAGAAGAATTCCGAGAAAAATGGAAGAGTTCCGTACCATTTTTAAACTTCAGCAGAATTCCGAAGAACAATGGAAGAGTTCCGTAGCATTTTTAAACTTCAGCAGAATTCCGAGAACAATGTATGAGTTCCTTAGCATTTTTAAACTTCACCAGAATTCCGAGAACAATGGAAGAGTTCCGTAGCATTTTTAAAATTCACCAGAATTCCGAGAACAATGGAAGAGTTCCATAGCATTTTTAAACTTCAGCAGAATTCCGAAGAACAATGGAAGAGTTCCATTGCAGTTTTAAGCTTCATCAGAATTCTGAAGAACAATGGAAGAGTTCCGTAGCATTTTTAAACTTCAGCAGAATTCAGAAGAACAATGTAAGAGTTCCGTAGCATTTTTAAACTTCAGCAGAATTCCGAAGAACAATGGAAGAGTTCCGTAGCATTTTTAAACTTCAGCAGAATTCCGAAGAACAATGGAATAGTTCCGTTGCAGTTTTAAACTTCATCAGAATTCCGAAGAACAATGGAAGTGTTCCGCAGCATTTTTAAACTTCAGCAGAATTCCGAAGAACAATCGAAGAGATCCATAGCATTTTTAAACTTCAGCAGAATTCCGAAGAACAATGGAAGAGTTCCGTAGCATATTTAAACTTCAGCAGAATTCCGAAGAACAATGGAAATGATCCGTAACATTTTTAAACTTCAGCTGAATTCCCAAGAACAATGGAAGAATACCGGAGAATTTATAAACTTCAGCAGAATTCTGAGAACAATGGAAGAGTTCCGTAGTATTTTTAAACTTCACCAGAATTCCAAGAACAATGGAAGAGTTCCGTAGCATTTTTAAACTTCTTCAGAATTCCGAAGAACAATGGAAGAGTTCCGTAGCATTTTTAAACTTCAGCAGAATTCCGAAGAACAATGGAAGAGTTCCGTAGCATTTTTAAACTTCATCAGAATTCCGAAGAACAATGGAAAAGTTCTGTAGCATTTGTAATCTTCAGCAGTATTCTGAAGAACAATGGAAGAGTTCCGTAGCATTTTCAAACTTCAGAAGAATTCCGAGAACAATGGAAGAGTTCCACAGCATTTTTAAACTTCAGCAGAATTCCGAAAAACAATGGAAGAGTTCCGTAGCATTTTTAAACTTCAGCAGAATTCCAAAGAACAATGGAAGAGTTCCGTAGCATTTTTAAACTTCAGCAGAATTCCGAAGAACAATGGAAGAGTTCCATAGCATTTTTAAATTACAGCAGAATTCCGAAGAACAATGGAAGAGTTCCGTAGCATTTTTAAACTTCAGCAGAATTCCGAGAACAATGGATGATTTCCGCAGCATTTTTAAACTTCACCAGAATTCCGAGGAACAATGGAAGAGTTCTGTAGCATTTTTAAACTTCACCAGAATACCGTGAACAATGGAAGAGTTCTGTAGCATTTTTAAACTTCAGCAGAATTCCGAAGAACAAAGGAATTGTTCCGTAGCATTTTTAAACTTCAGCAGAATTCTGAAGAACAAGAGAAGAGTTCTGTAGTATTTTTAAACTTCAGAAGAATTCCGAGAAAAATGGAAGAGTTCTGTAGCATTTTTAAACTTCAGCAGAATTCCGCAAAACAATGGAAGAGTTCCGTAGCATTTTTAAACTTCAGCAGAATTCCGAAGAACAATGGAAGAGTTCCGCAGCATTTTTAAACTTCAGCAGAATTCCGAAGAACAATGGAAGAGTTCCGTAGCATTTTTAAACTTAAGCAGAATTCCGAACAACAATGGAATTGATCCGTAACATTTTTAAACTTCAGCAGAATTCCCAAGAAAAATGGAAGAGCACCGTAGAATTTATAAGCTTCAGCAGAATTCTGAGAACAATGGAAGAGTTCCGTAGCATTTTTAAACTTCACAGGAATTCCAAGAACAATGGAAGAGTTCCGTAGCATTTTTAAACTTCAGCAGAATTCCGAAGAACAATGGAAGAGTTCCGTAGCATTTTTAAACTTCAGCAGAATTCCGAGAACAATGGAAGAGTTCCGTAGCATTTTTAAACTTCAGCAGAATTCCGAGAACAATGGAAGAGTTCCGTAGCATTTTTAAACTTCAGCAGAATTCCGAAGAACAATGGAAGAGCTCCGTAGCATTTTTAAACTTCAGCAGAATTCCGAGAACAATGGAAGAGTTCCATAGCATTTTTAAACTTCAGCAGAATTCCGAGAACAATGGAAGAGTTCCGTAGCATTTTTAAACTTCAGCAGAATTCCGAAGAACAATGGAAGAGTTCCGTAGCATTTTTAAACTTCAGCAGAATTCCGAAGAGCAAGAGAAGAGTTCCGTTGCAGTTTTAAGCTTCATCAGAATTCCGAAGAACAATGGAAGAGTTCCGTAGCATTTTTAAACTTCAGCAGAATTCCGAAGAACAATGTAAGAGTTGCATAGCATTTTTAAACTTCAGCAGAATTCCGAAGAACAATGGAAGAGTTCCGTAGCATTTTTAAACTTCAGCAGAATTCCGAAGAACAATGGAAGAGTTCCGTTGCAGTTTTAAACTTCATCAGAATTCCGAAGAACAATGGAAGTGTTCCGCAGCATTTTTAAACTTCAGTAGAACTCAGAAGAACAAGGGGAGAGTTCCGTAGCATATTTAAACTTCAGCAGAATTCCGAAGAACAATGGAAATGATCCGTAACATTTTTAAACTTCAGCAGAATTCCCAAGAACAATGGAAGAGTACCGTAGAATTTATAAACTTCAGCAGAATTCTGAGAACAATGGAAGAGTTCCGTAGCATTTTTAAACTTAACCAGAATTCCAAGAACAATGGAAGAGTTCCGTAGCATTTTTAAACTTCTGCAGAATTCCGAAGAACAATGGAAGAGTTCCGTAGCATTTTTAAATTACAGCAGAATTCCGAAGAACAATGGAAGAGTTCCGTAGCATTTTTAAACTTCAGCAGAATTCCGAGAACAATGGATGAGTTCCGCAGCATTTTTAAACTTCACCAGAATTCCGAGGAACAATGGAAGAGTTCTGTAGCATTTTTAAACTTCACCAGAATACCGTGAACAATGGAAGAGTTCTGTAGCATTTTTAAACTTCAGCAGAATTCCGAAGAACAAAGGAATTGTTCCGTAGCATTTTTAAACTTCAGCAGAATTCCGAAGAACAATGGAAGAGCTCCGTAGCATTTTTAAACTTCAGCAGAATTCCGAGAACAATGGAAGAGTTCCATAGCATTTTTAAACTTCAGCAGAATTCCGAGAACAATGGAAGAGTTCCGTAGCATTTTTAAACTTCAGCAGAATTCCGAAGAACAATGGAAGAGTTCCGTAGCATTTTTAAACTTCAGCAGAATTCTGAAGAACAAGAGAAGAGTTCCGTTGCAGTTTTAAGCTTCATCAGAATTCCGAAGAACAATGGAAAAGTTCCGTAGCATTTTTAAACTTCAGCAGAATTCCGAGAACAATGGAAGAGCTCCGTAGCATTTTTAAACTTCACCAGAATTCCGAGAACAATGGAAGAGTTCCGTAGCATTTTTAAACTTCAGCAGAATTCCGAAGAACAATGGAAGAGTTCCATAGCATTTTTAAATTACAGCAGAATTCCGAAGAACAATGGAAGAGTTCCGCAGCATTTTTAAACTTCAGCAGAATTCCGAAGAACAATGGAAGAGTTCCGTAGCATTTTTAAACTTAAGCAGAATTCCGAAGAACAATGGAATTGATCCGTAACATTTTTAAACTTCAGCAGAATTCCCAAGAAAAATGGAAGAGCACCGTAGAATTTATAAGCTTCATCAGAATTCTGAGAACAATGGAAGAGTTCCGTAGCATTTTTAAACTTCACAGGAATTCCAAGAACAATGGAAGAGTTCCGTAGCATTTTTAAACTTCAGCAGAATTCCGAAGAACAATGGAAGAGTTCCGTAGCATTTTTAAACTTCAGCAGAATTCCGAGAACAATGGAAGAGTTCCGTAGCATTTTTAAACTTCAGCAGAATTCCGAGAACAATGGAAGAGTTCCGTAGCATTTTTAAACTTCAGCAGAATTCCGAAGAACAATGGAAGAGCTCCGTAGCATTTTTAAACTTCAGCAGAATTCCGAGAACAATGGAAGAGTTCCATAGCATTTTTAAACTTCAGCAGAATTCCGAGAACAATGGAAGAGTTCCGTAGCATTTTTAAACTTCAGCAGAATTCCGAAGAACAATGGAAGAGTTCCGTAGCATTTTTAAACTTCAGCAGAATTCTGAAGAACAAGAGAAGAGTTCCGTTGCAGTTTTAAGCTTCATCAGAATTCCGAAGAACAATTGAAAAGTTCCGTAGCATTTTTAAACTTCAGCAGAATTCCGAGAACAATGGAAGAGCTCCGTAGCATTTTTAAACTTCACCAGAATTCCGAGAACAATGGAAGAGTTCCGTAGCATTTTTAAACTTCAGCAGAATTCCGAAGAACAATGGAAGAGTTCCATAGCATTTTTAAATTACAGCAGAATTCCGAAGAACAATGGAAGAGTTCCGTAGCATTTTTAAACTTCAGCAGAATTCCGAGAACAATGGATGAGTTCCGCAGCATTTTTAAACTTCACCAGAATTCCGAGGAACAATGGAAGAGTTCTGTAGCATTTTTAAACTTCACCAGAATACCGTGAACAATGGAAGAGTTCTGTAGCATTTTTAAACTTCAGCAGAATTCCGAAGAACAAAGGAATTGTTCCGTAGCATTTTTAAACTTCAGCAGAATTCTGAAGAACAAGAGAAGAGTTCTGTAGTATTTTTAAACTTCAGAAGAATTCCGAGAAAAATGGAAGAGTTCCGTAGCATTTTTAAACTTCAGCAGAATTCCACAAAACAATGGAAGAGTTCCGTAGCATTTTTAAACTTCAGCAGAATTCCGAAGAACAATGGAAGAGTTCCGCAGCATTTTTAAACTTCAGCAGAATTCCGAAGAACAATGGAAGAGTTCCGTAGCATTTTTAAACTTAAGCAGAATTCCGAAGAACAATGGAATTGATCCGTAACATTTTTAAACTTCAGCAGAATTCCCAAGAAAAATGGAAGAGCACCGTAGAATTTATAAGCTTCATCAGAATTCTGAGAACAATGGAAGAGTTCCGTAGCATTTTTAAACTTCACAGGAATTCCAAGAACAATGGAAGAGTTCCGTAGCATTTTTAAACTTCAGCAGAATTCCGAAGAACAATGGAAGAGTTCCGTAGCATTTTTAAACTTCAGCAGAATTCCGAGAACAATGGAAGAGTTCCGTAGCATTTTTAAACTTCAGCAGAATTCCGAAGAACAATGGAAGAGCTCCGTAGCATTTTTAAACTTCAGCAGAATTCCGAGAACAATGGAAAAGTTCCATAGCATTTTTAAACTTCAGCAGAATTCCGAGAACAATGGAAGAGTTCTGTAGCATTTTTAAACTTCAGCAGAATTCCGAAGAACAATGGAAGAGTTCCGTAGCATTTTTAAACTTCAGCAGAATTCTGAAGAACAAGAGAAGAGTTCCGTTGCAGTTTTAAGCTTCATCAGAATTCCGAAGAACAATGGAAGAGTTCTGTAGCATTTTTAAACTTCAGCAGAATTCAGAAGAACAATGTAAGAGTTCCGTAGCATTTTTAATTTTCAGCAGAATTCCGAAGAACAATGGAAGAGTTCCGTAGCATTTTTAAACTTCAGCAGAATTCCGAAGAACAATGGAAGAGTTCCGTTGCAGTTTTAAACTTCATCAGAATTCCGAAGAACAATGGAAGTGTTCCGCAGCATTTTTAAACTTCAGTAGAACTCAGAAGAACAAGGGAAGAGTTCCGTAGCATATTTAAACTTCAGCAGAATTCCGAAGAACAATGGAAATGATCCGTAACATTTTTAAACTTCAGCAGAATTCCCAAGAACAATGGAAGAGTACCGTAGAATTTATAAACTTCAGCAGAATTCTGAGAACAATGGAAGAGTTCCGTAGCATTTTTAAACTTCACCAGAATTCCAAGAACAATGGAAGAGTTCCGTAGCATTTTTAAACTTCTGCAGAATTCCGAAGAACAATGGAAGAGTTCCGTAGCATTTTTAAACTTCAGCAGAATTCCGAAGAACAATGGAAGAGTTCCGTAGAATTTTTAAACTTCATCAGAATTCCGAAGAACAATGGAAAAATTCTGTAGCATTTTTAAACTTCAGCAGAATTCCGAAGAACAATGGAAGAGTTCCGTAGCATTTTTAAACTTCAGCAGAATTCCTAGAACAATGGAAGAGTTCCGTAGCATTTTTAAACTTCACCAGATTTCCGAGAACAATGGAAGAGTTCCGTAGCATTTTTAAACTTCAACAGAATTCCGAGAACAATGGAAGAGTTCCGTAGCATTTTTTAACTTCAGCAGAATTCCGAAGTACAATAGAAGAGTTCCGTATCTTTTTTAAACTTCATCAGAATTCCGAAGAACAAAGGAAAAGTTCCGTAGCATTTTTAAACTTCATCAGAATTCCGAAGAACAATGGAAAAGTTCCGTAGCATTTTTAAACTTCAGCAGAATTCCGAGAACAATGGAAGAGCTCCGTAGCATTTTTAAACTTCACCAGAATTCCGAGAACAATGGAAGAGTTCCGTAGCATTTTTAAACTTCAACAGAATTCCGAGAACAATGGAAGAGTTCCGTAGCATTTTTAAACTTCAGCAGAATTCCGAAGAACAATGGAAGAGTTCCGTAGCATTTTTAAACTTCATCAGAATTCCGAAGAACAATGGAAATATTCCGTAGCATTTTTAAACTTCAGCAGAATTCCGATGAACAATGGAAGAGTTCCGTAGCATTTTTAAACTTCAGCAGAATTCCGAAGAACAATGGAAGAGTTCCGTTGCAGTTCTAAGCTTCATCAGAATTTCAAAGAACAATGGAAGAGTTCCGTAGCATTTTTAAACTTCAGCAGAATTAAGAATAACAATGGAAGAGTTCCGTAGCATTTTTAAACTTCACCAGAATTCCGTGAACAATGGAAGAGTTCCGTAGCATTTTTAAACTTCAGCAGAATTCCGAAGAACAAAGGAAGTGTTCCGTAGCATTTTTAAACTTCAGCAGTATTCTGAAGAACAATGGAAGAGTTCTGTAGCATTTTCAAACTTCAGAAGAATTCCGAGAACAATGGAAGAGTTCCGTAGCATTTTTAAACTTCAACAGAATTCCGAGAACAATGGAAGAGTTCCGTAGCATTTTTAAACTTCAGCAAAATTCCGATGAACAATGGAAGAGTTCCGTAGCATTTTTAAACTTCATCAGAATTCCGAAGAACAATGGAAATATTCCGTAGCATTTTTAAACTTCAGCAGAATTCCGATGAACAATGGAAGAGATCCGTAGCATTTTTAAACTTCAGCAGAATTCCGAAGAACAATGAAAGAGTTCCGTTGCAGTTCTAAGCTTCATCAGAATTCCAAAGAACAATGGAAGAGTTCCGTAGCATTTTTAAACTTCAGCAGAATTAAGAATAACAATGGAAGAGTTCCGTAGCATTTTTAAACTTCACCAGAATTCCGTGAACAATGGAAGAGTTCCGTAGCATTTTTAAACTTCAGCAGAATTCCGAAGAACAAATTAAGTGTTCCGTAGCATTTTTAAACTTCAGCAGTATTCTGAAGAACAATGGAAGAGTTCCGTAGCATTTTCAAACTTCAGAAGAATTCCGAGAACAATGGAAGAGTTCCACAGCATTTTTAAACTTCAGCAGAATTCCGAAAAACAATGGAAGAGTTCCGTAGCATTTTTAAACTTCAGCGGAATTCCGAAGAACAATGGAAGAGTTCCATAGCATTTTTAAACTTCAGCAGAATTCCGAAGAACAATGGAAGAGTTCCATAGCATTTTTAAATTACAGCAGAATTCCGAAGAACAATGGAAGAGTTCCGTAGCATTTTTAAACTTCAGCAGAATTCCGAGAACAATGGATGAGTTCCTCAGCATTTTTAAACTTCACCAGAATTCCGAGGAGCAATGGAAGAGTTCTGTAGCATTTTTAAACTTCACCAGAATATCGTGAACAATGGAAGAGTTCTGTAGCATTTTTAAACTTCAGCAGAATTCCGAAGAATAAAGGAATTGTTCCGTAGTATTTTTAAACTTCAGCAGATTTCTGAAGAACAAGAGAAGAGTTCTGTAGTATTTTTAAACTTCAGAAGAATTCCAAGAAAAATGGAAGAGTTCCGTAGCATTTTTAAACTTCAGCAGAATTCCGCAAAACAATGGAAGAGTTCCGTAGCATTTTTAAACTTCAGCAGAATTCCGAAGAACAATGGAAGAGTTCCGCAGCATTTTTAAACTTCAGCAGAATTCCGAAGAACAATGGAAGAGTTCCGTAGCATTTTTAAACTTAAGCAGAATTCCGAAGAACAATGGAATTGATCCGTAACATTTTTAAACTTCAGCAGAATTCCCAAGAATAATGGAAGAGCACCGTAGAATTTATAAGCTTCAGCAGAATTCTGAGAACAATGGAAGAGTTCCGTAGCATTTTTAAACTTCACAGGAATTCCAAGAACAATGGAAGAGTTCCGTAGCATTTTTAAACTTCGGCAGAATTCCGAAGAACAATGGAATAGTTCCGTAGCATTTTTAAACTTCAGCAGAATTCCGAGAACAATGGAAGAGTTCCGTAGCATTTTTAAACTTCACCAGAATTCCGAGAACAATGGAAGAGTTCCGTAGCATTTTTAAACTTCAGCAGAATTCCGAGAACAATGGAAGAGTTCCGTAGCATTTTTAAACTTCAGCAGAATTCCGAAGAACAATGGAAGAGTTCCGTAGCATTTTTAAACTTCTGCAGAATTCCAAAGAACAATGGAAGAGTTCCGTTGCAGTTTTAAGCTTCATCAGAATTCCGAAGAACAATGGAAGAGTTCCGTAGCATTTTTAAACTTCAGCCGAATTCAGAAGAACAATGTAAGAGTTCCGTAGCATTTTTAAACTTCAGCAGAATTCCAAAGAACAATGGAAGAGTTCCGTAGCATTTTTAAACTTCAGCAGAATTCCGAAGAACAATGGAAGAGTTCCGTTGCAGTTTTAAACTTCATCAGAATTCCGAAGAACAATGGAAGTGTTCCGCAGCATTTTTAAACTTCAGTAGAACTCAGAAGAACAAGGGAAGAGTTCCGTAGCATATTTAAACTTCAGCAGAATTCCGAAGAACAATGGAAATGATCCGTAACATTTTTAAACTTCAGCAGAATTCCCAAGAACAATGGAAGAGTACCGTAGAATTTATAAACTTCAGCAGAATTCTGAGAACAAAAGAAGAGTTCCGTAGCATTTTTAAACTTCACCAGAATTCCAAGAACAATGGAAGAGTTCCGTAGCATTTTTAAACTTCTGCAGAATTCCGAAGAACAATGGAAGAGTTTCGTAGCATTTTTAAACTTCAGCAGAATTCTGAAGAACAATGGAAGAGTTCCGTAGCATTTTTAAACTTCATCAGAATTCCGAAGAACAATGGAAAAATTCTGTAGCATTTTTAAACTTCAGCAGAATTCCGAAGAACAATGGAAGAGTTCCGTAGCATTTTTAAACTTCAGCAGAATTCCGAGAACAATGGAAGAGTTCCGTAGCATTTTTAAACTTCACCAGAATTCCGAGAACAATGGAAGAGTTCCGTAGCATTTTTAAACTTCAACAGAATTCTGAGAACAATGTAAGAGTTCCGTAGCATTTTTAAACTTCAGCAGAATTCCGAAGAACAATGGAAGAGTTCCGTAGCATTTTTAAACTTCATCAGAATTCCGAAGAACAATGGAAAAGTTCCGTAGTATTTTTAAACTTCAGCAGAAATCCGAAGAACAATGGAAGAGTTCCGTAGCATTTTTAAACTTCAGCAGAATTAAGAATAACAATGGAAGAGTTCCGTAGCATTTTTAAACTTCAGCAGAATTCCGAAGAACAATGGAAGAGTTCCGTTGCAGTTTTTAACTTCATCAGAATTCCGAAGAACAAAGGAAGTGTTCCGTAGCATTTTTAAACTTCAGCAGTATTCTGAAGAACAATGGAAGAGTTCTGTAGCATTTTCAAACTTCAGAAGAATTCCGAGAACAATGGAAGAGTTCCGTAGCATTTTTAAACTTCAACAGAATTCCGAGAACAATGGAAGAGTTCCGTAGCATTTTTAAATTTCAGCAGAATTCCGATGAACAATGGAAGAGTTCCGTAGCATTTTTAAACTTCATCAGAATTCCGAAAAACAATGGAAATATTCCGTAGCATTTTTAAACTTCAGCAGAATTCCGATGAACAATGGAAGAGATCCGTAGCATTTTTAAACTTCAGCAGAATTCCGAAGAACAAGGGAAGAGTTCCGTTGCAGTTCTAAGCTTCATCAGAATTCCAAAGAACAATGGAAGAGTTCCGTAGCATTTTTAAACTTCAGCAGAATTAAGAATAACAATGGAAGAGTTCCGTAGCATTTTTAAACTTCAGCGGAATTCCGAAGAACAATGGAAGAGTTCCGTAGCATTTTTAAACTTCAGCAGAATTCCGAAGAACAATGGAAGAGTTCCATAGCATTTTTAAATTACAGCAGAATTCCGAAGAACAATGGAAGAGTTCCGTAGCATTTTTAAACTTCAGCAGATTTCCGAGAACAATGGATGAGTTCCTCAGCATTTTTAAACTTCACCAGAATTCCGAGGAACAATGGAAGAGTTCTGTAGCATTTTTAAACTTCACCAGAATATCGTGAACAATGGAAGAGTTCTGTAGCATTTTTAAACTTCAGCAGAATTCCAAAGAATAAAGGAATTGTTCCGTAGTATTTTTAAACTTCAGCAGAATTCTGAAGAACAAGAGAAGAGTTCTGTAGTATTTTTAAACTTCAGAAGAATTCCAAGAAAAATGGAAGAGTTCCGTAGCATTTTTAAACTTCAGCAGAATTCCGCAAAACAATGGAAGAGTTCCGTAGCATTTTTAAACTTCAGCAGAATTCCGAAGAACAATGGAAGAGTTCCGTAGCATTTTTAAACTTAAGCAGAATTCCGAAGAACAATGGAATTGATCCGTAACATTTTTAAACTTCAGCAGAATTCCCAAGAACAATGGACGAGCACCGTAGAATTTATAAGCTTCAGCAGAATTCTGAGAACAATGGAAGAGTTCCGTAGCATTTTTAAACTTCACAGGAATTCCAAGAACAATGGAAGAGTTCCGTAGCATTTTTAAACTTCGGCAGAATTCCGAAGAACAATGGAATAGTTCCGTAGCATTTTTAAATTTCAGCAGAATTCCGAGAACAATGGAAGAGTTCCGTAGCATTTTTAAACTTCACCAGAATTCCGAGAACAATGGAAGAGTTCCGTAGCATTTTTAAACTTCAGCAGAATTCCGAGAACAATGGAAGAGTTCCGTAGCATTTTTAAACTTCAGCAGAATTCCGAAGAACAATGGAAGAGTTCCGTAGCATTTTTAAACTTCAGCCGAATTCAGAAGAACAATGTAAGAGTTCCGTAGGATTTTTAAACTTCAGCAGAATTCCAAAGAACAATGGAAGAGTTCCATAGCATTTTTAAACTTCAGCAGAATTCCGAAGAACAATGGAAGAGTTCCATTGCAGTTTTAATCTTCATCGGAATTCCGAAGAACAATGGAAGTGTTCCGCAGCATTTTTAAACTTCAGTAGAACTCAGAAGAACAAGGGATGAGTTCCGTAGCATATTTAAACTTCAGCAGAATTCCGAAGAACAATGGAAATGATCCGTAACATTTTTAAACTTCAGCAGAATTCCCAAGAACAATGGAAGAGTACCGTAGAATTTATAAACTTCAGCAGAATTCTGAGAACAAAGGAAGAGTTCCGTAGCATTTTTAAACTTCACCAGAATTCCAAGAACAATGGAAGAGTTCCGTAGCATTTTTAAACTTCTGCAGAATTCCGAAGAACAATGGAAGAGTTCCGTAGCATTTTTAAACTTCAGCAGAATTCTGAAGAACAATGGAAGAGTTCCGTAGCATTTTTAAACTTCATCAGAATTCCGAAGAACAATGGAAAAATTCTGTAGCATTTTTAAACTTCAGCAGAAATCCGAAGAACAATGGAAGAGTTCCGTAGCATTTTTAAACTTCAGCAGAATTCTGAGAACAATGGAAGAGTTCCGTAGCATTTTTAAACTTCACCAGAATTCCGAGAACAATGCAAGAGTTTCGTAGCATTTTTAAACTTCAACAGAATTCTGAGAACAATGGAAGAGTTCCGTAGCATTTTTAAACTTCAGCAGAATTCCGAAGAACAATGGAAGAGTTCCGTAGCATTTTTAAACTTCATCAGAATTCCGAAGAGCAATGGAAAAGTTCCGTAGTATTTTTAAACTTCAGCAGAAATCCGAAGAACAATGGAAGAGTTCTGTAGCATTTTTAAACTTCAGCAGAATTAAGAATAACAATGGAAGTGTTCCGTAGCATTTTTAAACTTCAGCAGAATTCCGAAGAACAATGGAAGAGTTCCGTTGCAGTTTTTAACTTCATCAGAATTCCGAAGAACAAAGGAAGTGTTCCGTAGCATTTTTAAACTTCAGCAGTATTCTGAAGAGCAATGGAAGAGTTCTGTAGCATTTTCAAACTTCAGAAGAATTCCGAGAACAATGGAAGAGTTCCACAGTATTTTTAAACTTCAGCAGAATTCCGAAAAACAATGGAAGAGTTCCGTAGCATTTTTAAACTTCAGCAGAATTCCAAAGGACAATGGAAGAGTTCCGTAGCATTTTTAAACTTCAGCAGAATTCCGAAGAACAATGGAAGAGTTCCGTAGCATTTTTAAATTACAGCAGAATTCCGAAGAACAATGGAAGAGTTCCGTAGCATTTTTAAACTTCAGCAGAATTCCGAGAACAATGGATGAGTTCCGCAGCATTTTTAAACTTCACCAGAATTCCGAGGAACAATGGAAGAGTTCTGTAGCATTTTTAAACTTCAGCAGAATTCCGAAGAACAATGGAAGAGTTCCGTAGCATTTTTAAACTTCAGCAGAATTCCGAAGAACAATGGAAGAGTTCCGTTGCAGTTTTAAACTTCATCAGAATTCCGAAGAACAATGGAAGAGTTCCGTAGCATTTTTAAACTTCAGCAGAGCTCAGAAGAACAATGAAGAGTCCCGTAGCATTTTTAAACTTCAGCAGAATTCCGAAGAACAATGGAAGAGTTCCGTAGCATTTTTAAACTTCAGTAGAATTAAAAATAACAATGGAAGAGTTCCGTAGCATTTTTAAACTTCACCAGAATACCGTGAACAATGGAAGAGTTCTGCAGCATTTTTAAACTTCAGCAGAATTCCGAAGAACAAAGGAAGTGTTCCGTAGCATTTTTAAACTTCAGCAGAATTCTGAAGAACAAGAGAAGAGTTCTGTAGCATTTTTAAACTTCAGAAGAATTCCGAGAAAAATGGAAGAGTTCCGTAGCATTTTTAAACTTCAGCAGAATTCCGCAAAACAATGGAAGAGTTCCGTAGCATTTTTAAACTTCAGCAGAATTCCGAAGAACAATGGAAGAGTTCCATAGCATTTTTAAACTTCAGCAGAATTCCGAGAACAATGGATGAGTTCCGTAGCATTTTTAAACTTCACCAGAATTCTGAGAACAATGGAAGAGTTCCGTAGCATTTTTAAACTTCACCAGAATTCCGAGAACAATGGAAGAGTTCCATAGCATTTTTAAACTTCACCAGAATTCCGAAGAACAATGGAACAGTTCCATAGCATTTTTAAGCTTCAGCAGAATTCCGAAGAACAATGAAAGAGTTCCGTAGCATTTATAAACTTCAGCAGAATTCCGAGAACAATGGAAGAGTTCCGTAGCATTTTTAAACTTCAGCAGAATTCTGAAGAACAATGGAAGAGTTCCATAGCATTTTTAAATTACAGCAAAATTCCGAAGAACAATGGAAGAGTTCCGTAGCATTTTTAAACTTCAGCAGAATTCTGAGAACAATGGATGAGTTCCGCAGCATTTTTAAACTTCACCAGAATTCCGAGGAACAATGGAAGAGTTCCGTAGCATTTTTAAACTTCACCAGAATACCGTGAACAATGGAAGAGTTCTGTACCATTTTTAAACTTCAGCAGAATTCTGAAGAACAAAGGAATTGTTCCGTAGCATTTTTAAACTTCAGCAGAATTCTGAAGAACAAGAGAAGAGTTCTGTAGTATTTTTAAACTTCAGAAGAATTCCGAGAAAAATGGAAGAGTTCCGTAGCATTTTTAAACTTCAGCAGAATTCCGCAAAACAATGGAAGAGTTCCGTAGCATTTTTAAACTTCAGCAGAATTCCGAAGAACAATGGAAGAGTTCCGCAGCATTTTTAAACTTCAGCAGAATTCCGAAGAACAATGGAAGAGTTCCGTAGCATTTTTAAACTTCAGCAGAATTCGCAAGAACAATGGAAGAGCACCGTAGAATTTATAAGCTTCAGCAGAATTCTGAGAACAATGGAAGAGTTCCGTAGCATTTTTAAACTTCACAGGAATTCCAAGAACAATGGAAGAGTTCCGTAGCATTTTTAAACTTCGGCAGAATTCCGAAGAACAATGGAATAGTTCCGTAGCATTTTTAAACTTCAGCAGAATTCCGAGAACAATGGAAGAGTTCCGTAGCATTTTTAAACTTCACCAGAATTCCGAGAACAATGGAAGTGTTCCGAAGCATTTTTAAACTTCAGCAGAATTCCGAGAACAATGGAAGAGTTTCGTAGCATTTTTAAACTTCAGCAGAATTCCGAAGAACAATGGAAGAGTTCCGTAGCATTTTTAAACTTCAGCAGAATTCCGAAGAACAATGGAAGAGTTCCGTTGCAGTTTTAAGCTTCATCAGAATTCCGAAGAACAATGGAAGAGTTCCGTAGCATTTTTAAACTTCAGCAGAATTCAGAAGAACAATGTAAGAGTTCCGTAGCATTTTTAAACTTCAGCAGAATTCAGAAGAACAATGGAAGAGTTCCGTAGCATTTTTAAGCTTCAGCAGAATTCCGAAGAACAATGGAAGAGTTCCGTTGCAGTTTTTAACTTCATCAGAATTCCGAAGAACAAGGGAAGTGTTCCGCAGCATTTTTAAACTTCAGTAGAACTCAGAAGAACAAGGGAAGAGTTCCGTAGCATATTAAAACTTCAGCAGAATTCCGAAGAACAATGGAAATGATCCGTAACATTTTTAAACTTCAGCAGAATTCCCAAGAACAATGGAAGAGTACCGTAGAATTTATAAACTTCAGCAGAATTCTGAGAACAATGGAAGAGTTCCGTAGCATTTTTAAACTTCACCAGAATTCCAAGAACAATGGAAGAGTTCCGTAGCATTTTTAAACTTCTGCAGAATTCCGAAGAAGAATGGAAGAGTTCCGTAGCATTTTTAAACTTCAGCAGAATTGCGAAGAACAATGGAAGAGTTCCGTAGCATTTTTAAACTTCACCAGAATTCCGAGAACAATGGAAGAGTTCCATAGCATTTTTAAACTTCAGCAGAATTCCGAGAACAATGGAAGAGTTTCCTAGCATTTTTAAACTTCAGCAGAATTCCGAAGAACAATGGAAGAGTTCCGTTGCATTTTTAAACTTCAGCAGAATTCCGAAGAACAATGGAAGAGTTCCGTTGCAGTTTTAAGCTTCATCAGAATTCCGAAGAACAATGGAAGAGTTCCGTAGCATTTTTAAACTTCAGCAGAATTCAGAAGAACAATGTAAGAGTTCCGTAGCATTTTTAAACTTCAGCAGAATTCCGAAGAACAATGGAAGAGTTCCGTAGCATTTTTAAACTTCAGCAGAATTCCGAAGAACAATGGAAGAGTTCCGTTGCAGTTTTTAACTTCATCAGAATTCCGAAGAACACGGGAAGTGTTCCGCAGCATTTTTAAACTTCAGTAGAACTCAGAAGAACAAGGGAAGAGTTCCGTAGCATATTTAAACTTCAGCAGAATTCCGAAGAACAATGGAAATGATCCGTAACATTTTTAAACTTCAGCAGAATTCCCAAGAACAATGGAAGAGTACCGTAGAATTTATAAACTTCAGCAGAATTCTGAGAACAATGGAAGAGTTCCGTAGCATTTTTAAACTTCACCAGAATTCCAAGAACAATGGAAGAGTTCCGTAGCATTTTTAAACTTCTGCAGAATTCCGAAGAACAATGGAAGAGTTCCGTAGCATTTTTAAACTTCAGCAGAATTCTGAAGAACAATGGAAGAGTTCCGTAGCATTTTTAAACTTCATCAGAATTCCGAAGAACAATGGAAAAATTCTGGAGCATTTTTAAACTTCAGCAGAATTCCGAAGAACAATGGAAGAGTTCCGTAGCATTTTTAAACTTCAGCAGAATTCCGAGAATAATGGAAGAGTTCCGTAGCATTTTTAAACTTCAACAGAATTCCGAGAACAATGGAAGAGTTCCGTAGCATTTTTAAACTTCAACAGAATTCTGAGAACAATGGAAGAGTTCCGTAGCATTTTTAAACTTCAGCAGAATTCCGAAGAACAATGGAAGAGTTCCGTAGCATTTTTAAACTTCATCAGAATTCCGAAGAACAATGGAAAAGTTCCGTAGCATTTTTAAACTTCAGCAGAATTCTGAAGAACAATGGAAGAGTTCCGTAGCATTTTTAAACTTCAGCAGAATTAAGAATAACAATGGAACAGTTCCGTAGCATTTTTAAACTTCACCAGAATTCCGTGAACAATGGAAGAGTTCCGTAGCATTTTTAAACTTCAGTAGAATTAAAAATAACAATGGAAGAGTTCCGTAGCATTTTTAAACTTCACCAGAATACCGTGAACAATGGAAGAGTTCTGCAGCATTTTTAAAATTCAGCAGAATTCCGAAGAACAAAGGAAGTGTTCCGTAGCATTTTTAAACTTCAGCAGAATTCTGAAGAACAAGAGAAGAGTTCTGTAGCATTTTTAAACTTCAGAAGAATTCCGAGAAAAATGGAAGAGTTCCGTAGCATTTTTAAACTTCAGCAGAATTCCGCAAAACAATGGAAGAGTTCCGTAGCATTTTTAAACTTCACCAGAATTCCGAGAACAATGGAAGAGTTCCATAGCATTTTTAACTTCAGCAGAATTCCGAAGAACAATGGAACAGTTCCATAGCATTTTTAAGCTTCAGCACAATTCCGAAGAACAATGGAAGAGTTCCGTAGCATTTATAAACTTCAGCAGAATTCCGAGAACAATGGAAGAGTTCCGTAGCATTTTTAAACTTCAGCAGAATTCCGAAGAACAATGGAAGAGTTCCATAGCATTTTTAAATTACAGCAGAATTCCGAAGAACAATGGAAGAGTTCCGTAGCATTTTTAAACTTCAGCAGAATTCCGAGAACAATGGATGAGTTCCGCAGCACTTTTAAACTTCACCAGAATTCCGAGGAACAATGGAAGAGTTCCGTAGCATTTTTAAACTTCACCAGAATACCGTGAACAATGGAAGAGTTCTGTACCATTATTAAACTTCAGCAGAATTCCGAAGAACAAAGGAATTGTTCCGTAGCATTTTCAAACTTCAGCAGAATTCTGAAGAACAAGAGAAGAGTTCTGTAGTATTTTTAAACTTCAGAAGAATTCCGAGAAAAATGGAAGAGTTCCGTAGCATTTTTAAACTTCAGCAGAATTCCGCAAAACAATGGAAGAGTTCCGTAGCATTTTTAAACTTCACCAGAATTCCGAGAACAATGGAAGAGTTCCATAGCATTTTTAACTTCAGCAGAATTCCGAAGAACAATGGAACAGTTCCATAGCATTTTTAAGCTTCAGCACAATTCCGAAGAACAATGGAAGAGTTCCGTAGCATTTATAAACTTCAGCAGAATTCCGAGAACAATGGAAGAGTTCCGTAGCATTTTTAAACTTCAGCAGAATTCCGAGAACAATGGATGAGTTCCGCAGCACTTTTAAACTTCACCAGAATTCCGAGGAACAATGGAAGAGTTCCGTAGAATTTTTAAACTTCACCAGAATACCGTGAACAATGGAAGAGTTCTGTACCATTATTAAACTTCAGCAGAATTCCGAAGAACAAAGGAATTGTTCCGTAGCATTTTCAAACTTCAGCAGAATTCTGAAGAACAAGAGAAGAGTTCTGTAGTATTTTTAAACTTCAGAAGAATTCCGAGAAAAATGGAAGAGTTCCGTAGCATTTTTAAACTTCAGCAGAATTCCGCAAAACAATGGAAGAGTTCCGTAGCATTTTTAAACTTCAGCAGAATTCCGAAGAACAATGGAAGAGTTCCGCAGCATTTTTAAACTTCAGCAGAATTCCGAAGAACAATGGAAGAGTTCCGTAGCATTTTTAAACTTAGCAGAATTCCGAAGAACAATGGAATTGATCCGTAACATTTTTAAACTTCAGCAGAATTCCCAAGAACAATGGAAGAGCACCGTAGAATTTATAAGCTTCAGCAGAATTCTGAGAACAATGGAAGAGTTCCGTAACATTTTTAAACTTCACAGGAATTCCAAGAACAATGGAAGAGTTCCGTAGCACTTTTAAACTTCGGCAGAATTCCGAAGAACAATGGAATAGTTCCGTAGCATTTTTAAACTTCAGCAGAATTCCGAGAACAATGGAAGAGTTCCGTAGCATTTTTAAACTTCACCAGAATTCCGAGAACAATGGAAGAGTTCCATAGCATTTTTAAACTTCAGCAGAATTCCGAGAACAATGGAAGAGTTCCGTAGCATTTTTAAACTTCAGCAGAATTCCGAAGAACAATGGAAGAGTTCCGTAGCATTTTTAAACTTCAGCAGAATTCCGAAGAACAATGGAAGAGTTCCGTTGCAGTTTTAAGCTTCATCAGAATTCCGAAGAACAATGGAAGAGTTCCGTAGCATTTTTAAACTTCAGCAGAATTCAGAAGAACAATGTAAGAGTTCCGTAGCATTTTTAAACTTCAGCAGAATTCCGAAGAACAATGGAAGAGTTCCGTAGCATTTTTAAACTTCAGCAGAATTCCGAAGAACAATGGAAGAGTTCCGTTGCAGTTTTTAACTTCATCAGAATTCCCAAGAACAAGGGAAGTGTTCCGCAGCATTTTTAAACTTCAGTAGAACTCAGAAGAACAAGGGAAGAGTTCCGTAGCATATTTAAACTTCAGCAGAATTCCGAAGAATAATGGAATTGATCCGTAATATTTCTAAACTTCAGCAGAATTCCCAAGAACAATGGAAGAGTACCGTAGAATTTATAAACTTCAGCAGAATTCTGAGAACAATGGAAGAGTTCCGTAGCATTTTTAAACTTCACCAGAATTCCCAGAACAATGGAAGCGTTCCGTAGCATTTTTAAACTTCTGCAGAATTCCGAAGAACAATGGAAGAGTTCCGTAGCATTTTTAAACTTCAGCAGAATTCTGAAGAACAATGGAAGAGTTCCGTAGCATTTTTAAACTTCATCAGAATTCCGAAGAACAATGGAAAAATTCTGTAGCATTTTTAAACTACAGCAGAATTCCGAAGAACAATGGAAGAGTTCCGTAGCATTTTTAAACTTCAGCAGAATTCCGAGAACAATGGAAGAGTTCCGCAGCATTTTTAAACTTCAACAGAATTCCGAGAACAATGGAAAAGTACCGTAGCATTTTTAAACTTCAACAGAATTCTGAGAACAATGGAAGAGTTCCGTAGCATTTTTAAACTTCAGCAGAATTCCGAAGAACAATGGAAGAGTTCCGTAGCATTTTTAAACTTCATCAGAATTCCGAAGAACAATGGAAAAGTTCCGTAGCATTTTTAAACTTCAGCAGAATTCCAAGAACAATGGAAGAATTCCGTAGCATTTTTAAACTTCTGCAGAATTCCGAAGAACAATGGAAGAGTTCCGTAGCATTTTTAAACTTCAGCAGAATTCCGAAGAACAATAGAAGAGTTCCGTAGCCTTTTTAAACTTCATCAGAATTCCGAAGAACAATGGAAAAGTTCCGTAGCATTTTTAAACTTCAGCAGAATTCCGAAGAACAATGGAAGAGTTCCGTAGCATTTTTAAACTTCAGCAGAATTAAGAATAACAATGGAACAGTTCCGTAGCATTTTTAAACTTCACCAGAATTCCGTGAACAATGGAAGAGTTCCGTAGCATTTTTAAACTTCAGCAGAATTCCGAAGAACAAAGGAAGTGTTCCGTAGCATTTTTAAACTTCAGCAGTATTCTGAAGAACAATGGAAGAGTTCTGTAGCATTTTCAAACTTCAGAAGAATTCCGAGAACAATGGAAGAGTTCCACAGAATTTTTAAACTTCAGCAGAATTCCAAAAAAAAATGGAAGAGTTCTGTAGCATTTTTAAACTTCAGCAGAATTCCAAAGAACAATGGAAGAGTTCCGTAGCATTTTTAAACTTCAGCAGAATTCCGAAGAACAATGGAAGAGTTCCGTAGCATTTTTAAATTACAGCAGAATTCCGAAGAACAATGGAAGAGTTCCGTAGCATTTTTAAACTTCACCAGAATTCCGAGAACAATGGATGAGTTCCGCAGCATTTTTAAACTTCACCAGAATTCCGAGGAACAATGGAAGAGTTCTGTAGCATTTTTAAACTTCAGCAGAATTCCGAAGAACAATGGAAGAGTTCCGTAGCATTTTTAAACTTCAACAGAATTCTGAGAACAATGGAAGAGTTCCGTAGCATTTTTAAACTTCAGCAGAATTCCGAAGAACAATGGAAGAGTTCCGTAGCATTTTTAAACTTCATCAGAATTCCGAAGAACAATGGAAAAGTTCCGTAGCATTTTTAAACTTCAGCAGAATTCTGAAGAACAATGGAAGAGTTCCGTAGCATTTTTAAACTTCGGCAGAATTCTGAAGAACAATGGAATAGTTCCGTAGCATTTTTAAACTTCAGCAGAATTCCGAGAACAATGGAAGAGTTCCGTAGCATTTTTAAACTTCACCAGAATTCCGAGAACAATGGAAGAGTTCCGAAGCATTTTTAAACTTCAGCAGAATTCCGAGAACAATGGAAGAGTTTCGTAGCATTTTTAAACTTCAGCAGAATTCCGAAGAACAATGGAAGAGTTCCGTAGCATTTTTAAACTTCAGCAGAATTCCGAAGAACAATGGAAGAGTTCCGTTGCAGTTTTAAGCTTCATCAGAATTCCGAAGAACAATGGAAGAGTTCCGTAGCATTTTTAAACTTCAGCAGAATTCAGAAGAACAATGTAAGAGTTCCGTAGCATTTTTAAACTTCAGCAGAATTCCGAAGAACAATGGAAGAGTTCCGTAGCATTTTTAAACTTCAGCAGAATTCCGAAGAACAATGGAAGAGTTCCGTTGCAGTTTTTAACTTCATCAGAATTCCGAAGAACAAGGGAAGTGTTCCGCAGCATTTTTAAACTTCAGTAGAACTCAGAAGAACAAGAGAAGAGTTCCGTAGCATATTTAAACTTCAGCAGAATTCCGAAGAACAATGGAAATGATCCGTAACATTTTTAAACTTCAGCAGAATTCCCAAGAACAATGGAAGAGTACCTTAGAATTTATAAACTTCAGCAGAATTCTGAGAACAATGGAAGAGTTCCGTAGCATTTTTAAACTTCACCAGAATTCCAAGAACAATGGAAGAGTTCCGTAGCATTTTTAAACTTCTGCAGAATTCCGAAGAAGAATGGAAGAGTTCCGTAGCATTTTTAAACTTCAGCAGAATTCCGAAGAACAATGGAAGAGTTCCGTAGCATTTTTAAACTTCACCAGAATTCCGAGAACAATGGAAGAGTTCCATAGCATTTTTAAACTTCAGCAGAATTCCGAGAACAATGGAAGAGTTTCCTAGCATTTTTAAACTTCAGCAGAATTCCGAAGAACAATGGAAGAGTTCCGTTGCATTTTTAAACTTCAGCAGAATTCCGAAGAACAATGGAAGAGTTCCGTTGCAGTTTTAAGCTTCATCAGAATTCCGAAGAACAATGGAAGAGTTCCGTAGCATTTTTAAACTTCAGCAGAATTCAGAAGAACAATGTAAGAGTTCCGTAGCATTTTTAAACTTCAGCAGAATTCCGAAGAACAATGGAAGAGTACCGTAGCATTTTTAAACTTCAGCAGAATTCCGAAGAACAATGGAAGAGTTCCGTTGCAGTTTTTAACTTCATCAGATTTCCGAAGAACACGGGAAGTGTTCCGCAGCATTTTTAAACTTCAGTAGAACTCAGAAGAACAAGGGAAGAGTTCCGTAGCATATTTAAACTTCAGCAGAATTCCGAAGAACAATGGAAATGATCCGTAACATTTTTAAACTTCAGCAGAATTCCCAAGAACAATGGAAGAGTACCGTAGAATTTATAAACTTCAGCAGAATTCTGAGAACAATGGAAGAGTTCCGTAGCATTTTTAAACTTCACCAGAATTCCAAGAACAATGGAAGAGTTCCGTAGCATTTTTAAACTTCTGCAGAATTCCGAAGAACAATGGAAGAGTTCCGTAGCATTTTTAAACTTCAGCAGAATTCTGAAGAACAATGGAAGAGTTCCGTAGCATTTTTAAACTTCATCAGAATTCCGAAGAACAATGGAAAAATTCTGGAGCATTTTTAAACTTCAGCAGAATTCCGAAGAACAATGGAAGAGTTCCGTAGCATTTTTAAACTTCAGCAGAATTCCGAGAATAATGGAAGAGTTCCGTAGCATTTTTAAACTTCAACAGAATTCCGAGAACAATGGAAGAGTTCCGTAGCATTTTTAAACTTCAACAGAATTCTGAGAACAATGGAAGAGTTCCGTAGCATTTTTAAACTTCAGCAGAATTCCGAAGAACAATGGAAGAGTTCCGTAGCATTTTTAAACTTCATCAGAATTCCGAAGAACAATGGAAAAGTTCCGTAGCATTTTTAAACTTCAGCAGAATTCTGAAGAACAATGGAAGAGTTCCGTAGCATTTTTAAACTTCAGCAGAATTAAGAATAACAATGGAACAGTTCCGTAGCATTTTTAAACTTCACCAGAATTCCGTGAACAATGGAAGAGTTCCGTAGCATTTTTAAACTTCAGTAGAATTAAAAATAACAATGGAAGAGTTCCGTAGCATTTTTAAACTTCACCAGAATACCGTGAACAATGGAAGAGTTCTGCAGCAGTTTTAAAATTCAGCAGAATTCCGAAGAACAAAGGAAGTGTTCCATAGCATTTTTAAACTTCAGCAGAATTCTGAAGAACAAGAGAAGAGTTCTGTAGCATTTTTAAACTTCAGAAGAATTCCGAGAAAAATGGAAGAGTTCCGTAGCATTTTTAAACTTCAGCAGAATTCCGCAAAACAATGGAAGAGTTCCGTAGCATTTTTAAACTTCACCAGAATTCCGAGAACAATGGAAGAGTTCCATAGCATTTTTAACTTCAGCAGAATTCCGAAGAACAATGGAACAGTTCCATAGCATTTTTAAGCTTCAGCACAATTCCGAAGAACAATGGAAGAGTTCCGTAGCATTTATAAACTTCAGCAGAATTCCGAGAACAATGGAAGAGTTCCGTAGCATTTTTAAACTTCAGCAGAATTCCGAAGAACAATGGAAGAGTTCCATAGCATTTTTAAATTACAGCAGAATTCCGAAGAACAATGGAAGAGTTCCGTAGCATTTTTAAACTTCAGCAGAATTCCGAGAACAATGGATGAGTTCCGCAGCACTTTTAAACTTCACCAGAATTCCGAGGAACAATGGAAGAGTTCCGTAGCATTTTTAAACTTCACCAGAATACCGTGAACAATGGAAGAGTTCTGTACCATTTTTAAACTTCAGCAGAATTCCGAAGAACAAAGGAATTGTTCCGTAGCATTTTCAAACTTCAGCAGAATTCTGAAGAACAAGAGAAGAGTTCTGTAGTATTTTTAAACTTCAGAAGAATTCCGAGAAAAATGGAAGAGTTCCGTAGCATTTTTAAACTTCAGCAGAATTCCGCAAAACAATGGAAGAGTTCCGTAGCATTTTTAAACTTCAGCAGAATTCCGAAGAACAATGGAAGAGTTCCGCAGCATTTTTAAACTTCAGAAGAATTCCGAAGAACAATGGAAGAGTTCCGTAGCATTTTTAAACTTAAGCAGAATTCCGAAGAACAATGGAATTGATCCGTAACATTTTTAAACTTCAGCAGAATTCCCAAGAACAATGGAAGAGCACCGTAGAATTTATAAGCTTCAGCAGAATTCTGAGAACAATGGAAGAGTTCCGTAACATTTTTAAACTTCACAGGAATTCCAAGAACAATGGAAGAGTTCCGTAGCATTTTTAAACTTCGGCAGAATTCCGAAGAACAATGGAATAGTTCCGTAGCATTTTTAAACTTCAGCAGAATTCCGAGAACAATGGAAGAGTTCCGTAGCATTTTTAAACTTCACCAGAATTCCGAGAACAATGGAAGAGTTCCATAGCATTTTTAAACTTCAGCAGAATTCCGAGAACAATGGAAGAGTTCCGTAGCATTTTTAAACTTCAGCAGAATTCCGAAGAACAATGGAAGAGTTCCGTAGCATTTTTAAACTTCAGCAGAATTCCGAAGAACAATGGAAGAGTTCCGTTGCAGTTTTAAGCTTCATCAGAATTCCGAAGAACAATGGAAGAGTTCCGTAGCATTTTTAAACTTCAGCAGAATTCAGAAGAACAATGTAAGAGTTCCGTAGCATTTTTAAACTTCAGCAGAATTCCGAAGAACAATGGAAGAGTTCCGTAGCATTTTTAAACTTCAGTAGAATTCCGAAGAACAATGGAAGAGTTCCGTTGCAGTTTTTAACTTCATCAGAATTCCGAAGAACATGGGAAGTGTTCCGCAGCATTTTTAAACTTCAGTAGAACTCAGAAGAACAAGGGAAGAGTTCCGTAGCATATTTAAACTTCAGCAGAATTCCGAAGAACAATGGAAATGATCCGTAATATTTTTAAACTTCAGCAGAATTCCCAAGAACAATGGAAGAGTACCGTAGAATTTATAAACTTCAGCAGAATTCTGAGAACAATGGAAGAGTTCCGTAGCATTTTTAAACTTCACCAGAATTCCAAGAACAATGGAAGAGTTCCGTAGCATTTTTAAACTTCTGCAGAATTCCGAAGAACAATGGAAGAGTTCCGTAGCATTTTTAAACTTCAGCAGAATTCTGAAGAACAATGGAAGAGTTCCGTAGCATTTTTAAACTTCATCAGAATTCCGAAGAACAATGGAAAAATTCTGTAGCATTTTTAAACTTCAGCAGAATTCCGAAGAACAATGGAAGAGTTCCGTAGCATTTTTAAACTTCAGCAGAATTCCGAGAACAATGGAAGAGTTCCGCAGCATTTTTAAACTTCAACAGAATTCCGAGAACAATGGAAGAGTTCTGTAGCATTTTTAAACTTCAACAGAATTCTGAGAACAATGCAATAGTTCCGTAGCATTTTTAAACTTCAGCAGAATTCCGAAGAACAATGGAAGAGTTCCTTAGCATTTTTAAACTTCATCAGAATTCCGAAGAACAATGGAAAAGTTCCGTAGCATTTTTAAACTTCAGCAGAATTCCAAGAACAATGGAAGAATTCCGTAGCATTTTTAAACTTCTGCAGAATTCCGAAGAACAATGGAAGAGTTCCGTAGCATTTTTAAACTTCAGCAGAATTCCGAAGAACAATAGAAGAGTTCCGTAGCCTTTTTAAACTTCATCAGAATTCCGAAGAACAATGGAAAAGTTCCGTAGCATTTTTAAACTTCAGCAGAATTCCGAAGAACAATGGAAGAGTTCCGTAGCATTTTTAAACTTCAGCAGAATTAAGAATAACAATGGAACAGTTCCGTAGCATTTTTAAACTTCACCAGAATTCCGTGAACAATGGAAGAGTTCCGTAGCATTTTTAAACTTCAGCAGAATTCCGAAGAACAAAGGAAGTGTTCCGTAGCATTTTTAAACTTCAGCAGTATTCTGAAGAACAATGGAAGAGTTCTGTAGCATTTTCAAACTTCAGAAGAATTCCGAGAACAATGGAAGAGTTCCACAGAATTTTTAAACTTCAGCAGAATTCCGAAAAACAATGGAAGAGTTCTGTAGCATTTTTAAACTTCAGCAAAATTCCAAAGAACAATGGAAGAGTTCCGTAGCATTTTTAAACTTCAGCAGAATTCCGAAGAACAATGGAAGAGTTCCGTAGCATTTTTAAATTACAGCAGAATTCCGAAGAACAATGGAAGAGTTCCGTAGCATTTTTAAACTTCACCAGAATTCCGAGAACAATGGATGAGTTCCGCAGCATTTTTAAACTTCACCAGAATTCCGAGGAACAATGGAAGAGTTCCGTAGCATTTTTAAACTTCAACAGAATTCTGAGAACAATGGAAGAGTTCCGTAGCATTTTTAAACTTCAGCAGAATTCCGAAGAACAATGGAAGAGTTCCGTAGCATTTTTAAACTTCAGCAGAATTAAGAATAACAATGGAACAGTTCCGTAGCATTTTTAAACTTCACCAGAATTACGTGAACAATGGAAGAGTTCCGTAGCATTTTTAAACTTCAGTAGAACTCAGAAGAACAAGGGAAGAGTTCCGTAGCATATTTAAACTTCAGCAGAATTCCGAAGAACAATGGAAATGATCCGTAATATTTTTAAACTTCAGCAGAATTCCCAAGAACAATGGAAGAGTACCGTAGAATTTATAAACTTCAGCAGAATTCTGAGAACAATGGAAGAGTTCCGTAGCATTTTTAAACTTCACCAGAATTCCAAGAACAATGGAAGAGTTCAGTAGCATTTTTAAACTTCTGCAGAATTCCGAAGAACAATGGAAGAGTTCCGTAGCATTTTTAAACTTCAGCAGAATTCTGAAGAACAATGGAAGAGTTCCGTAGCATTTTTAAACTTCATCAGAATTCCGAAGAACAATGGAAAAATTCTGTAGCATTTTTAAACTTCAGCAGAATTCCGAAGAACAATGGAAGAGTTCCGTAGCATTTTTAAACTTCAGCAGAATTCCGAGAACAATGGAAGAGTTCCGCAGCATTTTTAAACTTCAACAGAATTCCGAGAACAATGGAAGAGTTCCGTAGCATTTTTAAACTTCAACAGAATTCTGAGAACAATGGAAGAGTTCCGTAGCATTTTTAAACTTCAGCAGAATTCCGAAGAACAATGGAAGAGTTCCGTAGCATTTTTAAACTTCATCAGAATTCCGAAGAACAATGGAAAAGTTCCGTAGCATTTTTAAACTTCAGCAGAATTCCGAAGAACAATGGAAGAATTCCGTAGCATTTTTAAACTTCTGCAGAATTCCGAAGAACAATGGAAGAGTTCCGTAGCATTTTTAAACTTCAGCAGAATTCCGAAGAACAATAGAAGAGTTCCGTAGCCTTTTTAAACTTCATCAGAATTCCGAAGAACAATGGAAAAGTTCCGTAGCATTTTTAAACTTCAGCAGAATTCCGAAGAACAATGGAAGAGTTCCGTAGCATTTTTAAACTTCAGCAGAATTAAGAATAACAATGGAACAGTTCCGTAGCATTTTTAAACTTCACCAGAATTCCGTGAACAATGGAAGAGTTCCGTAGCATTTTTAAACTTCAGCAGAATTCCGAAGAACAAAGGAAGTGTTCCGTAGCATTTTTAAACTTCAGCAGTATTCTGAAGAACAATGGAAGAGTTCTGTAGCATTTTCAAACTTCAGAAGAATTCCGAGAACAATGGAAGAGTTCCACAGAATTTTTAAACTTCAGCAGAATTCCGAAAAACAATGGAAGAGTTCTGTAGCATTTTTAAACTTCAGCAGAATTCCAAAGAACAATGGAAGAGTTCCGTAGCATTTTTAAACTTCAGCAGAATTCCGAAGAACAATGGAAGAGTTCCGTAGCATTTTTAAATTACAGCAGAATTCCGAAGAACAATGGAAGAGTTCCGTAGCATTTTTAAACTTCACCAGAATTCCGAGAACAATGGATGAGTTCCGCAGCATTTTTAAACTTCACCAGAATTCCGAGGAACAATGGAAGAGTTCTGTAGCATTTTTAAACTTCAGCAGAATTCCGAAGAACAATGGAAGAGTTCCGTAGCATTTTTAAACTTCAACAGAATTCTGAGAACAATGGAAGAGTTCCGTAGCATTTTTAAACTTCAGCAGAATTCCGAAGAACAATGGAAGAGTTCCGTAGCATTTTTAAACTTCATCAGAATTCCGAAGAACAATGGAAAAGTTCCGTAGCATTTTTAAACTTCAGCAGAATTCCGAAGAACAATGGAAGAGTTCCGTAGCATTTTTAAACTTCAGCAGAATTAAGAATAACAATGGAACAGTTCCGTAGCATTTTTAAACTTCACCAGAATTCCGTGAACAATGGAAGAGTTCCGTAGCATTTTTAAACTTCAGTAGAATTAAAAATAACAATGGAAGAGTTCCGTAGCATTTTTAAACTTCACCAGAATACCGTGAACAATGGAAGAGTTCTGCAGCATTTTTAAAATTCAGCAGAATTCCGAAGAACAAAGGAAGTGTTCCGTAGCATTTTTAAACTTCAGCAGAATTCTGAAGAACAAGAGAAGAGTTCTGTAGCATTTTTAAACTTCAGAAGAATTCCGAGAAAAATGGAAGAGTTCCGTAGCATTTTTAAACTTCAGCAGAATTCCGCAAAACAATGGAAGAGTTCCGTAGCATTTTTAAACTTCAGCAGAATTCCGAAGAACAATGGAAGAGTTCCGTAGCATTTTTAAACTTCAGCAGAATTCCGAAGAACAATGGAAGACTTCCGTAGCATTTTTAAACTTAAGCAGAATTCCGAAGAACAATGGAATTGATCCGTAACATTTTTAAACTTCAGCAGAATTCCCAAGAACAATGGAAGAGCACCGTAGAATTTATAAGCTTCAGCAGAATTCTGAGAACAATGGAAGAGTTCCGTAGCATTTTTAAACTTCACCAGAATTCCATGAACAATGGAAGAATTCCGTAGCATTTTTAAACTTCTGCAGAATTCCGAAGAACAATGGAAGAGTTCCGTGGCATTTTTAAACTTCAGCAGAATTCCGAAGAACAATGGAAGAGTTCCGTAGCCTTTTTAAACTTCATCAGAATTCCGAAGAACAATGGAAAAGTTCCGTACCATTTTTAAACTTCAGCAGAATTCCGAGAACAATGGAAGAGTTCCGTAGCATTTTTAAACTTCAGCAGAATTCCGAGAACAATGGATGAGTTCCGTAGCATTTTTAAACTTCACCAGAATTCCGAGAACAATGGAAGAGATCCGTAGCATTTTTAAACTTCACCAGAATTCCGAGAACAATGGAAGAGTTCCATAGCATTTTTAAACTTCAGCAGAATTCCGAAGAACAATGGAACAGTTCCATAGCATTTTTAAACTTCAGCAGAATTCCGAAGAACAATGGAAGAGTTCCGTAGCATTTATAAACTTCAGCAGAATTCCGAGAACTGTGGAAGAGTTCCGTAGCATTTTTAAACTTCAGCAGAATTCCGAAGAACAATGGAAGAGTTCCATAGCATTTTTAAATTACAGCAGAATTCCGAAGAACAATGGAAGAGTTCCGTAGCATTTTTAAACTTCAGCAGAATTCCGAGAACAATGGATGAGTTCCGCAGCACTTTTAAACTTCACCAGAATTCCGAGGAACAATGGAAGAGTTCCGTAGCATTTTTAAACTTCACCAGAATACCGTGAACAATGGAAGACTTCTGTACCATTTTTAAACTTCAGCAGAATTCCGAAGAACAAAGGAATTGTTCCGGAGCATTTTTACACTTCAGCAGAATTCTGAAGAACAAGAGAAGAGTTCTGTAGTATTTTTAAACTTCAGAAGAATTCCGAGAAAAATGGAAGAGTTCCGTAGCATTTTTAAACTTCAGCAGAATTCCGCAAAACAATGGAAGAGTTCCGTAGCATTTTTAAACTTCAGCAGAATTCCGAAGAACAATGGAAGAGTTCCGCAGCATTTTTAAACTTCAGCAGAATTCCGAAGAACAATGGAAGAGTTCCGTAGCATTTTTAAACTTAAGCAGAATTCCGAAGAACAATGGAATTGATCCGTAACATTTTTAAACTTCAGCAGAATTCCGAAGAACAATGGAAGAGCACCGTAGAATTTATAAGCTTCAGCAGAATTCTGAGAACAATGGAAGAGTTCCGTAGCATTTTTAAACTTCACAGGAATTCCAAGAACAATGGAAGAGTTCCGTAGCATTTTTAAACTTCGGCAGAATTCCGAAGAACAATGGAATAGTTCCGTAGCATTTTTAAACTTCAGCAGAATTCCGAGAACAATGGAAGAGTTCCGTAGCATTTTTCAACTACACCAGAATTCCGAGAACAATGGAAGAGTTCCGTAGCATTTTTAAACTTCAGCAGAATTCCGAGAACAATGGAAGAGTTCCGTAGCATTTTTAAACTTCAGCAGAATTCCGAAGAACAATGGAAGAGTTCCGTAGCATTTTTAAACTTCAGCAGAATTCCGAAGAACAATGGAAGAGTTCCGTTGCAGTTTTAAGCTTCATCAGAATTCCGAAGAACAATGGAAGAGTTCCGTAGCATTTTTAAACTTCAGCAGAATTCAGAAGAACAATGTAAGAGTTCCGTAGCATTTTTAAACTTCAGCAGAATTCCGAAGAACAATGGAAGAGTTCCGTAGCATTTTTAAACTTCAGCAGAATTCCGAAGAACAATGGAAGAGTTCCATTGCAGTTTTTAACTTCATCAGAATTCCGAAGAACAAGGGAAGTGTTCCGCAGCATTTTTAAACTTCAGTAGAACTCAGAAGAACAAGGGAAGAGTTCCGTAGCATATTTAAACTTCAGCAGAATTCCGAAGAACAATGGAAATGATCCGTAATATTTTTAAACTTCAGCAGAATTCCCAAGAACAATGGAAGAGTACCGTAGAATTTATAAACTTCAGCAGAATTCTGAGAACAATGGAAGAGTTCCGTAGCATTTTTAAACTTCACCAGAATTCCAAGAACAATGGAAGAGTTCCGTAGCATTTTTAAACTTCTGCAGAATTCCGAAGAACAATGGAAGAGTTCCGTAGCATTTTTAAACTTCAGCAGAATTCTGAAGAACAATGGAAGAGTTCCGTAGCATTTTTAAACTTCATCAGAATTCCGAAGAACAATGGAAAAATTCTGTAGAATTTTTAAACTTCAGCAGAATTCCGAAGAACAATGGAAGAGTTCCGTAGCATTTTTAAACTTCAGCAGAATTCCGAGAACAATGGAAGAGTTCCGCAGCATTTTTAAACTTCAACAGAATTCCGAGAACAATGGAAGAGTTCCGTAGCATTTTTAAACTTCAACAGAATTCTGAGAACAATGGAAGAGTTCCGTAACATTTTTAAACTTCAGCAGAATTCCGAAGAACAATGGAAGAGTTCCGTAGCATTTTTAAACTTCATCAGAATTCCGAAGAACAATGGAAAAGTTTCGTAGCATTTTTAAACTTCAGCAGAATTCCGAAGAACAATGGAAGAGTTCCATAGCATTTTTAAACTTCAGCAGAATTAAGAATAACAATGGAACAGTTCCGTAGCATTTTTAAACTTCACCAGAATTCCGTGAACAATGGAAGAGTTCCGTAGCATTTTTAAACTTCAGCAGAATTCCGAAGAACAAAGGAAGTGTTCCGTAGCATTTTTAAACTTCAGCAGTATTCTGAAGAACAATGGAAGAGTTCTGTAGCATTTTCAAACTTCAGAAGAATTCCGAGAACAATGGAAGAGTTCCACAGCATTTTTAAACTTCAGCAGAATTCCGAAAAACAATGGAAGAGTTCCGTAGCATTTTTAAATTACAGCAGAATTCCGAAGAACAATGGAAGAGTTCCGTAGCATTTTTAAACTTCAGCAGAATTCCGAGAACAATGGATGAGTTCCGCAGCATTTTTAAACTTCACCAGAATTCCGAGGAACAATGGAAGAGTTCTGTAGCATTTTTAAACTTCAGCAGAATTCCGAAGAACACTGGAAGAGTTCCGTAGCATTTTTAAACTTCAGCAGAATTCCGAAGAACAATGGAAGAGTTCCGTTGCAGATTTAAACTTCATCAGAATTCCGAAGAACAGTGGAAGAGTTCCGTAGCATTTTTAAACTTCAGCAGAACTCAGAAGAACAATGAAGAGTCCCGTAGCATTTTTAAACTTCAGCAGAATTCCAAAGAACAATGGAAGAGTTCCGTAGCATTTTTAAACTTCGGTAGAATTAAAAATAACAATGGAAGAGTTCCGTAGCATTTTTAAACTTCACCAGAATACCGTGAACAATGGAAGAGTTCTGTAGCATTTTTAAACTTCAGCAGAATTCCGAAGAACAAAGGAAGTGTTCCGTAGCATTTTTAAACTTCAGCAGAATTCTGGAGAACAAGAGAAGAATTCTGTAGCATTTTTAAACTTCAGAAGAATTCCGAGAAAAATGGAAGAGTTCCGTAGCATTTTTAAACTTCAGCAGAATTCCGCAAAACAATGGAAGAGTTCCGCAGCATTTTTAAACTTCAGCAGAATTCCGAAGAACAATGAAAGAGTTCCGTAGCATTTTTAAACTTCAGCAGAATTCCGAAGAACAATGGAAGACTTCCGTAGCATTTTTAAACTTAAGCAGAATTCCGAAGAACAATGGAATTGATCCGTAACATTTTTAAACTTCAGCAGAATTCCCAAGAACAATGGAAGAGCACCGTAGAATTTATAAGCTTCAGCAGAATTCTGAGAACAATGGAAGAGTTCTGTAGCATTTTTAAACTTCACCAGAATTCCAAGAACAATGGAAGAGTTCCGTAGCATTTTTAAACTTCTGCAGAATTCTGAAGAACAATGGAAGAGTTCCGTAGCATTTTTAAACTTTAGCAGAATTCCGAAGAACAATGGAAGAGTTCCGTAGCCTTTCTAAACTTCATCAGAATTCCGAAGAACAATGGAAAAGTTCCATACTATTTTT
This sequence comes from Phyllobates terribilis, assembly GCF_046119375.1. Taxonomy (NCBI): domain Eukaryota; kingdom Metazoa; phylum Chordata; class Amphibia; order Anura; family Dendrobatidae; genus Phyllobates; species Phyllobates terribilis. The sequence goes on along the minus strand of NW_027363782.1, from coordinate 213,672 downwards.
AAACTTCAGCAGAATTCCGAAGAACAATGGAAGAGTTCCGTAGCATTTTTAAACTTCAGCAGAATTCCGAGAACAATGAATGAGTTCCGTAGCATTTTTAAACTTCACCAGAATTCCGAGAACAATGGAAGAGTTCCGTAGCATTTTTAAACTTCACCAGAATTCCGAGAACAATGGAAGAGTTCCATAGCATTTTTAAACTTCAGCAGAATTCCGAAGAACAATGGAACAGTTCCATAGCATTTTTAAGCTTCAGCAGAATTCCGAAGAACAATGGAAGAGTTCCGTAGCATTTTTAAACTTCGGCAGAATTCCGAAGAACAATGGAATTGATCCGTAACATTTTTAAACTTCAGCAGAATTCCCAAGAACAATGGAAGAGCACCGTAGAATTTATAAGCTTCAGCAGAATTCTGAGAACAATGGAAGAGTTCCGTAGCATTTTTAAACTTCACCAGAATTCCAAGAACAATCGAAGAGTTCCGTAGCATTTTTAAACTTCTGCAGAATTCCGAAGAACAATGGAAGAGTTCCGTAGCATTTTTAAACTTCAGCAGAATTCCGAAGAACAATGGAAGAGTTCCGTAGCCTTTTTAAACTTCATCAGAATTCCGAAGAACAATGGAAAAGTTCCGTACCATTTTTAAACTTCAGCAGAATTCCGAAGAACAATGGAAGAGTTCCGTAGCATTTTTAAACTTCAGCAGAATTCCGAGAACAATGGATGAGTTCCGTAGCATTTTTAAACGTCACCAGAATTCCGAGAACAATGGAAGAGTTCCGTAGCATTTTTAAACTTCACCAGAATTCCGAGAACAATGGAAGAGTTCCATAGCATTTTTAAACTTCAGCAGAATTCCGAAGAACAATGGAACAGTTCCATAGCATTTTTAAGCTTCAGCAGAATTCTGAAGAACAATGGAAGAGTTCCGTAGCATTTTTAAACTTCAGCAGAATTCTGAGAACAATGGAAGAGTTCTGTAGCATTTTTAAACTTCACCAGAATTCCGAGAACAATGGAAGAGTTCTGTAGCATTTTTAAACTTCAGCAGAATTCCGAGAACAATGGAAGAGTTCCGTAGCATTTTTAAACTTCAGCAGAATTCCGAAGAACAATGGAAGAGTTCCGTAGCATTTTTAAACTTCAGCAGAATTCCAAACAACAATGGAAGAGTTCCGTTGCAGTTTTAAGCTTCATCAGAGTTCCGAAGAACAATGGAAGAGTTCCGTAGCATTTTTAAACTTCAGCAGAATTCAGAAGAACAATGTAAGAGTTCCATAGCATTTTTAAACTTCAGCAGAATTCCGAAGAACAATGGAAGAGTTCCGTAGCATTTTTAAACTTCAGCAGAATTCTGAAGAACAATGGAAGAGTTCCGTTGCAGTTTTAAACTTCATCAGAATTCCGAAGAACAATGGAAGAGTTCCGCAGCATTTTTAAACTTCAGCAGAACTCAGAAGAACAATGGAAGAGTTCCGTAGCATTTTTAAACTTCAGCAGAATTCCGAAGAACAATCGAAGAGTTCCATAGCATTTTTAAACTTCAGCAGAATTCCGAAGAACAATGGAAGAGTTCCGTAGCATTTTTAAACTTCAGCAGAATTCCGAAGAACAATGGAAATGATCCGTAACATTTTTAAACTTCAGCAGAATTCCGAAGAACAAAGGAATTGTTCCGTAGCATTTTTAAACTTCAGCAGAATTCTGAAGAACAAGAGAAGAGTTCTGTAGTATTTTTAAACTTCAGAAGAATTCCGAGAAAAATGGAAGAGTTCCGTAGCATTTTTAAACTTCAGCAGAATTCCGCAAAACAATGGAAGAGTTCCGTAGCATTTTTAAACTTCAGCAGAATTCCGAAGAACAATGGAAGAGTTCCGCAGCATTTTTAAACTTCAGCAGAATTCCGAAGAACAATGGAAGAGTTCGGTAGCATTTTTAAACTTAAGCAGAATTCCGAAGAACAATGGAATTGATCCGTAACATTTTTAAACTTCAGCAGAATTCCCAAGAACAATGGAAGAGCACAGTAGAATTTATAAGCTTCAGCAGAATTCTGAGAACAATGGAAGAGTTCCGTAGCATTTTTAAACTTCACAGGAATTCCAAGAACAATGGAAGAGTTCCGTAGCATTTTTAAACTTCGGCAGAATTCCGAAGAACAATGGAATAGTTCCGTAGCATTTTTAAACTTCAGCAGAATTCCGAGAACAATGGAAGAGTTCCGTAGCATTTTTAAACTTCACCAGAATTCCGAGAACAATGGAAGAGTTCCGTAGCATTTTTAAACTTCAGCAGAATTCCGAAAACAATGGAAGAGTTCCGTAGCATTTTTAAACTTCAGCAGAATTCCGAAGAACAATGGAAGAGTTCCGTAGCATTTTTAAACTTCAGCAGAATTCCGAAGAACAATGGAAGAGTTCCGTTGCAGTTTTAAGCTTCATCAGAATTCCGAAGAGCAATGGAAGAGTTCCGTAGCATTTTTAAACTTCAGCAGAATTCAGAAGAACAATGTAAGAATTCCGTAGCATTTTTAAACTTCAGCAGAATTCCGAAGAACAATGGAAGAGTTCCGTAGCATTTTTAAACTTCAGCAGAATTCCGACGAACAATGGAAGAGTTCCGTAGCATTTTTAAACTTCAGCAGAATTCCCAAGAACAATGGAAGAGTACCGTAGAATTTATAAACTTCAGCAGAATTCTGAGAACAATGGAAGAGTTCCGTAGCATTTTTAAACTTCACCAGAATTCCAAGAACAATGGAAGAGTTCCGTAGCATTTTTAAACTTCTGCAGAATTCCGAAGAACAATGGAAGAGTTCCGTAGCATTTTTAAACTTCAGCAGAATTCTGAAGAACAATGGAAGAGTTCCGTAGCATTTTTAAACTTCATCAGAATTCCGAAGAAAAATGGAAAAATTCTGTAGCATTTTTAAACTTCAGTAGAATTCCGAAGAACAATGGAAGAGTTCCGTAGCATTTTTAAACTTCAGCAGAATTCCGAGAACAATGGAAGAGTTCCGCAGGATTTTTAAACTTCAACAGAATTCCGAGAACAATGGAAGAGTTCCGTAGCATTTTTAAACTTCAACAGAATTCTGAGAACAATGGAAGAGTTCCGTAGCATTTTTAAACTTCAGCAGAATTCCAAAGAACAATGGAAGAGTTCCGTTGCATTTTTAAACTTCATCAGAATTCCGAAGAACAATGGAAAAGTTCCGTAGCATTTTTAAACTTCAGCAGAATTCCGAAGAACAATGGAAGAGTTCCGTAGCATTTTTAAACTTCAGCAGAATTAAGAATAACAATGGAACAGTTCCGTAGCATTTTTAAACTTCACCAGAATTCCGTGAACAATGGAAGAGTTCCGTAGCATTTTTAAACTTCAGCAGAATTCCGAAGAACAAAGGAAGTGTTCCGTAGCATTTTTAAACTTCAGCAGTATTCTGAAGAACAATGGAAGAGTTCTGTAGGATTTTCAAACTTCAGAAGAATTCCGAGAACAATGGAAGAGTTCCACAGCATTTTTAAACTTCAGCAGAATTCCGAAAAACAATGGAAGAGTTCCGTAGCATTTTTAAACTTCAGCAGAATTCCAAAGAACAATGGAAGAGTTCCGTAGCATTTTTAAACTTCAGCAGAATTCCGAAGAACAATGGAAGAGTTCCGTAGCATTTTTAAATTACAGCAGAATTCCGAAGAACAATGGAAGAGTTCCGTAGCATTTTTAAACTTCAGCAGAATTCCGAGAACAATGGATGAGTTCCGAAGCATTTTTAAACTTCACCAGAATTCCGAGGAACAATGGAAGAGTTCTGTAGCATTTTTAAACTTCAGCAGAATTCCGAAGAACAATGGAAGAGTTCCGTAGCATTTTTAAACTTCAGCAGAATTCCGAGAACAATGGATGAGTTCCGTAGCATTTTTAAACGTCACCAGAATTCCGAGAACAATGGAAGAGTTCCGTAGCATTTTTAAACTTCACCAGAATTCCGAGAACAATGGAAGAGTTCCGTAGCATTTTTAAACTTCAGCAGAATTCCGAAGAACAATGGAAGAGTTCCGTAGCATTTTTAAACTTCAGCAGAATTCCAAACAACAATGGAAGAGTTCCGTTGCAGTTTTAAGCTTCATCAGAGTTCCGAAGAACAATGGAAGAGTTCCGTAGCATTTTTAAACTTCAGCAAAATTCAGAAGAACAATGTAAGAGTTCCATAGCATTTTTAAACTTCAGCAGAATTCCGAAGAACAATGGAAGAGTTCCGTAGCATTTTTAAACTTCAGCAGAATTCTGAAGAACAATGGAAGAGTTCCGTTGCAGTTTTAAACTTCATCAGAATTCCGAAGAACAATGGAAGAGTTCCGCAGCATTTTTAAACTTCAGCAGAACTCAGAAGAACAATGGAAGAGTTCCGTAGCATTTTTAAACTTCAGCAGAATTCCGAAGAACAATCGAAGAGTTCCATAGCATTTGTAAACTTCAGCAGAATTCCGAAGAACAATGGAAGAGTTCCGTAGCATTTTTAAACTTCAGCAGAATTCCGAAGAACAATGGAAATGATCCGTAACATTTTTAAACTTCAGCAGAATTCCGAGGAACAAAGGAATTGTTCCGTAGCATTTTTAAACTTCAGCAGAATTCTGAAGAACAAGAGAAGAGTTCTGTAGTATTTTTAAACTTCAGAAGAATTCCGAGAAAAATGGAAGAGTTCCGTAGCATTTTTAAACTTCAGCAGAATTCCGCAAAACAATGGAAGAGTTCCGTAGCATTTTTAAACTTCAGCAGAATTCCGAAGAACAATGGAAGAGTTCCGCAGCATTTTTAAACTTCAGCAGAATTCCTAAGAACAATGGAAGAGTTCCGTAGCATTTTTAAACTTAAGCAGAATTCCGAAGAACAATGGAATTGATCCGTAACATTTTTAAACTTCAGCAGAATTCCCAAGAACAATGGAAGAGCACAGTAGAATTTATAAGCTTCAGCAGAATTCTGAGAACAATGGAAGAGTTCCGTAGCATTTTTAAACTTCACCAGAATTCCAAGAACAATGGAAGAGTTCTGTAGCATTTTTAAACTTCATCAGAATTCCGAAGAACAATGGAAGAGTTCCGTAGCATTTTTAAACTTCAGCAGAATTCCGAAGAACAATGGAAGAGTTCCGTAGCCTTTTTAAACTTAATCAGAATTCCGAAGAACAATGGAAAAGTTCCATACTATTTTTAAACTTCAGCAGAATTCCGAAGAACAATGGAAGAGTTCCGTAGCATTTTTAAACTTCAGCAGAATTCCGAGAACAATGGATGAGTTCCGTAGCATTTTTAAACTTCAGCAGAATTCCGAGAACAATGGAAGAGTTCCATAGCATTTTTAAACTTCAGCAGAATTCCGAAGAACAATGGAACAGTTCCATAGCATTTTTAAGCTTCAGCAGAATTCCGAAGAACAATGGAAGAGTTCCGTAGCATTTTTAAACTTCAGCAGAATTCCGAGAACAATGGAAGAGTTCCGCAGCATTTTTAAACTTCACCAGAATTCCGAGGAACAATGGAAGAGTTCTGTAGCATTTTTAAACTTCAGCAGAATTCCGAAGAACAATGGAAGAGTTCCGTAGCATTTTTAAACTTCAGCAGAATTCCGAAGAACAATGGAAGAGTTCCGTTGCAGTTTTAAACTTCATCAGAATTCCGAAGAACAATGGAAGAGTTCCGTAGCATTTTTAAACTTCAGCAGAATTCCGAAGAACAATGGAAGAGTTCCGTAGCATTTTTAAATTACAGCAGAATTCCGAAGAACAATGGAAGAGTTCCGTAGCATTTCTAAACTTCAGCAGAATTCCGAGAACAATGGATGAGTTCCGCAGCATTTTTAAACTTCACCAGAATTCCGAGGAACAATGGAAGAGTTCTGTAGCATTTTTAAACTTCAGCAGAATTCCGAAGAACAATGGAAGAGTTCCGTAGCATTTTTAAACTTCAGCAGAATTCCGAAGAACAATGGAAGAGTTCCGTTGCAGTTTTAAACTTCAGCAGAATTCCGAAGAACAATGGAATTGATCCGTAACATTTTTAAACTTCAGCAGAATTCCCAAGAACAATGGAAGAGCACCGTAGAATTTATAAGCTTCAGCAGAATTCTGAGAACAATGGAAGAGTTCCGTAGCATTTTTAAACTTCACCAGAATTCCAAGAATAATGGAAGAGTTCCGTAGCATTTTTAAACTTCTGCAGAATTCCGAAGAACAATGGAAGAGTTCCGTAGCATTTTTAAACTTCAGCAGAATTCCGAAGAACAATGGAAGAGTTCCGTAGCCTTTTTAAACTTCATCAGAATTCCGAAGAACAATGGAAAAGTTCCGTACCATTTTTAAACTTCAGCAGAATTCCGAAGAACAATGGAAGAGTTCCGTAGCATTTTTAAACTTCAGCAGAATTCCGAGAACAATGGATGAGTTCCGTAGCATTTTTAAACGTCACCAGAATTCCGAGAACAATGGAAGAGTTCCGTAGCATTTTTAAACTTCACCAGAATTCCGAGAACAATGGAAGAGTTCCATAGCATTTTTAAACTTCAGCAGAATTCCGAAGAACAATGGAACAGTTCCATAGCATTTTTAAGCTTCAGCAGAATTCTGAAGAACAATGGAAGAGTTCCGTAGCATTTTTAAACTTCAGCAGAATTCCGAGAACAATGGAAGAGTTCTGTAGCATTTTTAAACTTCACCAGAATTCCGAGAACAATGGAAGAGTTCCGTAGCATTTTTAAACTTCAGCAGAATTCCGAGAACAATGGAAGAGTTCCGTAGCATTTTTAAACTTCAGCAGAATTCCGAAGAACAATGGAAGAGTTCCGTAGCATTTTTAAACTTCAGCAGAATTCCGAACAACAACGGAAGAGTTCCGTTGCAGTTTTAAGCTTCATCAGAGTTCCGAAGAACAATGGAAGAGTTCCGTAGCATTTTTAAACTTCAGCAGAATTCAGAAGAACAATATAAGAGTTCCATAGCATTTTTAAACTTCAGCAGAATTCCGAAGAACAATGGAAGAGTTCCGTAGCATTTTTAAACTTCAGCAGAATTCTGAAGAACAATGGAAGAGTTCCGTTGCAGTTTTAAACTTCATCAGAATTCCGAAGAACAATGGAAGAGTTCCGCAGCATTTTTAAACTTCAGCAGAACTCAGAAGAACAATGGAAGAGTTCCGTAGAATTTTTAAACTTCAGCAGAATTCCGAAGAACAATCGAAGAGTTCCATAGCATTTTTAAACTTCAGCAGAATTCCGAAGAACAATGGAAGAGTTCCGTAGCATTTTTAAACTTCAGCAGAATTCCGAAGAACAATGGAAATGATCCGTAACATTTTTAAACTTCAGCAGAATTCCGAAGAACAAAGGAATTGTTCCGTAGCATTTTTAAACTTCAGCAGAATTCTGAAGAACAAGAGAAGAGTTCTGTAGTATTTTTAAACTTCGGAAGAATTCCGAGAAAAATGGAAGAGTTCCGTAGCATTTTTAAACTTCAGCAGAATTCCGCAAAACAATGGAAGAGTTCCGTAGCATTTTTAAACTTCAGCAGAATTCCGAAGAACAATGGAAGAGTTCCGCAGCATTTTTAAACTTCAGCAGAATTCCGAAGAACAATGGACGAGTTCCGTAGCATTTTTAAACTTAAGCAGAATTCCGAAGAACAATGGAATTGATCCGTAACATTTTTAAACTTCAGCAGAATTCCCAAGAACAATGGAAGAGCACCGTAGAATTTATAAGCTTCAGCAGAATTCTGAGAACAATGGAAGAGTTCCGTAGCATTTTTAAACTTCACAGGAATTCCAAGAACAATGGAAGAGTTCCGTAGCATTTTTAAACTTCGGCAGAATTCCGAAGAACAATGGAATAGTTCCGTAGCATATTTAAACTTCAGCAGAATTCCGAGAACAATGGAAGAGTTCCGTAGCATTTTTAAACTTCACCAGAATTCCGAGAACAATGGAAGAGTTCCGTAGCATTTTTAAACTTCAGCAGAATTCCGAGAACAATGGAAGAGTTCCGTAGCATTTTTAAACTTCAGCAGAATTCCGAAGAACAATGGAAGAGTTCCGTAGCGTTTTTAAACTTCAGCAGAATTCCGAAGAACAATGGAAGAGTTCCGTTGCAGTTTTAAGCTTCATCAGAATTCCGAAGAACAATGGAAGAGTTCCGTAGCATTTTTAAACTTCAGCAGAATTCAGAAGAACAATGTAAGAGTTCCGTAGCATTTTTAAACTTCAGCAGAATTCCGAAGAACAATGGAAGAGTTCCGTAGCAATTTTAAACTTCAGCAGAATTCCGAAGAACAATGGAAGAGTTCCGTAGCATTTTTAAGCTTCAGCAGAATTCCCAAGAACAATGGAAGAGTACCGTAGAATTTATAACCTTCAGCAGAATTCTGAGAACAATGGAAGAGTTCCGTAGCATTTTTAAACTTCACCAGAATTCCAAGAACAATGGAAGAGTTACGTAGCATTTTTAAACTTCTGCAGAATTCAGAAGAACAATGGAAGAGTTCCGTAGCATTTTTAAACTTCAGCAGAATTCTGAAGAACAATGGAAGAGTTCCATAGCATTTTTAAACTTCATCAGAATTCCGAAGAACAATGGAAAAATTCTGTAGCATTTTTAAACTTCAGCAGAATTCCGAAGAACAATGGAAGAGTTCCGTAGCATTTTTAAACTTCAGCAGAATTCCGAGAACAATGGAAGAGTTCCGCAGCATTTTTAAACTTCAACAGAATTCCGAGAACAATGGAAGAGTTCCGTAGCATTTTTAAACTTCAACAGAATTCTGAGAACAATGGAAGAGTTCCGTAGCATTTTTAAACTTCAGCAGAATTCCGAAGAACAATGGAAGAGTTCCGTAGCATTTTTAAACTTCATCAGAATTCCGAAGAACAATTTAAAAGTTCCGTAGCATTTTTAAACTTCAGCAGAATTCCGAAGAACAATGGAAGAGTTCCGTAGCATTTTTAAACTTCAGCAGAATTAAGAATAACAATGGAACAGTTCCGTAGCATTTTTAAACTTCACCAGAATTCCGTGAACAATGGAAGAGTTCCGTAGCATTTTTAAACTTCAGCAGAATTCCGAAGAACAAAGGAAGTGTTCCGTAGCATTTTTAAACTTCAGCAGTATTCTGAAGAACAATGGAAGAGTTCTGTAGCATTTTCAAACTTCAGAAGAATTCCGAGAACAATGGAAGAGTTCCACAGCATTTTTAAACTTCAGCAGAATTCCGAAAAACAATGGAAGAGTTCCGTAGCATTTTTAAACTTCAGCAGAATTCCAAAGAACAATGGAAGAGTTCCGTAGCATTTTTAAACTTCAGCAGAATTCCGAAGAACAATGGAATTGATCCGTAACATTTTTAAACTTCAGCAGAATTCCCAAGAACAATGGAAGAGCACCGTAGAATTTATAAGCTTCAGCAGAATTCTCCGAACAATGGAAGAGTTCCGTAGCATTTTTAAACTTCACAGGACTTCCAAGAACAATGGAAGAGTTCCGTAGCATTTTTAAACTTCAGCAGAATTCTGAAGAACAATGGAAGAGTTCCATAGCATTTTTAAACTTCATCAGAATTCCGAAGAACAATGGAAAAATTCTGTAGCATTTTTAAACTTCAGCAGAATTCCGAAGAACAATGGAAGAGTTCCGTAGCATTTTTAAACTTCAGCAGAATTCCGAGAACAATGGAAGAGTTCCGCAGCATTTTTAAACTTCAACAGAATTCCGAGAACAATGGAAGAGTTCCGTAGCATTTTTAAACTTCAACAGAATTCTGAGAACAATGGAAGAGTTCCGTAGCATTTTTAAACTTCAGCAGAATTCCGAAGAACAATGGAAGAGTTCCGTAGCATTTTTAAACTTCATCAGAATTCCGAAGAACAATGGAAAAGTTCCGTAGCATTTTTAAACTTCAGCAGAATTCCGAAGAACAATGGAAGAGTTCCGTAGCATTTTTAAACTTCAGCAGAATTAAGAATAACAATGGAACAGTTCCGTAGCATTTTTAAACTTCACCAGAATTCCGTGAACAATGGAAGAGTTCCGTAGCATTTTTAAACTTCAGCAGAATTCCGAAGAACAAAGGAAGTGTTCCGTAGCATTTTTAAACTTCAGCAGTATTCTGAAGAACAATGGAAGAGTTCTGTAGCATTTTCAAACTTCAGAAGAATTCCGAGAACAATGGAAGAGTTCCACAGCATTTTTAAACTTCAGCAGAATTCCGAAAAACAATGGAAGAGTTCCGTAGCATTTTTAAACTTCAGCAGAATTCCAAAGAACAATGGAAGAGTTCCGTAGCATTTTTAAACTTCAGCAGAATTCCGAAGAACAATGGAATTGATCCGTAACATTTTTAAACTTCAGCAGAATTCCCAAGAACAATGGAAGAGCACCGTAGAATTTATAAGCTTCAGCAGAATTCTCCGAACAATGGAAGAGTTCCGTAGCATTTTTAAACTTCACAGGACTTCCAAGAACAATGGAAGAGTTCCGTAGCATTTTTAAACTTCGGCAGAATTCCGAAGAACAATGGAATAGTTCCATAGCATTTTTAAACTTCAGCAGAATTCCGAGAACAATGGAAGAGTTCCGTAGCATTTTTAAACTTCACCAGAATTCCGAGAACAATGGAAGAGTTCCGTAGCATTTTTAAACTTCAGCAGAATTCCGAAAACAATGGAAGAGTTCCGTAGCATTTTTAAACTTCAGCAGAATTCCGAAGAACAATGGAAGAGTTCCGTAGCATTTTTAAACTTCAGCAGAATTCCGAAGAACAATGGAAGAGTTCCGTAGCATTTTTAAACTTCAGCAGAATTCCGAAGAACAATGGAAGAGTTCCGTTGCAGTTTTAAACTTCAGCAGAATTCCGAAGAACAATGGAATTGATCCGTAACATTTTTAAACTTCAGCAGAATTCCCAAGAACAATGGAAGAGCACCGTAGAATTTATAAGCTTCAGCAGAATTCTGAGAACAATGGAAGAGTTCCGTAGCATTTTTAAACTTCACCAGAATTCCAAGAATAATGGAAGAGTTCCGTAGCATTTTTAAACTTCTGCAGAATTCCGAAGAACAATGGAAGAGTTCCGTAGCATTTTTAAACTTCAGCAGAATTCCGAAGAACAATGGAAGAGTTCCGTAGCCTTTTTAAACTTCATCAGAATTCCGAAGAACAATGGAAAAGTTCCGTACCATTTTTAAACTTCAGCAGAATTCCGAAGAACAATGGAAGAGTTCCGTAGCATTTTTAAACTTCAGCAGAATTCCGAGAACAATGGATGAGTTCCGTAGCATTTTTAAACGTCACCAGAATTCCGAGAACAATGGAAGAGTTCCGTAGCATTTTTAAACTTCACCAGAATTCCGAGAACAATGGAAGAGTTCCATAGCATTTTTAAACTTCAGCAGAATTCCGAAGAACAATGGAACAGTTCCATAGCATTTTTAAGCTTCAGCAGAATTCTGAAGAACAATGGAAGAGTTCCGTAGCATTTTTAAACTTCAGCAGAATTCCGAGAACAATGGAAGAGTTCTGTAGCATTTTTAAACTTCACCAGAATTCCGAGAACAATGGAAGAGTTCCGTAGCATTTTTAAACTTCAGCAGAATTCCGAGAACAATGGAAGAGTTCCGTAGCATTTTTAAACTTCAGCAGAATTCCGAAGAACAATGGAAGAGTTCCGTAGCATTTTTAAACTTCAGCAGAATTCCGAACAACAACGGAAGAGTTCCGTTGCAGTTTTAAGCTTCATCAGAGTTCCGAAGAACAATGGAAGAGTTCCGTAGCATTTTTAAACTTCAGCAGAATTCAGAAGAACAATATAAGAGTTCCATAGCATTTTTAAACTTCAGCAGAATTCCGAAGAACAATGGAATAGTTCCGTAGCATTTTTAAACTTCAGCAGAATTCTGAAGAACAATGGAAGAGTTCCGTTGCAGTTTTAAACTTCATCAGAATTCCGAAGAACAATGGAAGAGTTCCGCAGCATTTTTAAACTTCAGCAGAACTCAGAAGAACAATGGAAGGGTTCCGTAGAATTTTTAAACTTCAGCAGAATTCCGAAGAACAATCGAAGAGTTCCATAGCATTTTTAAACTTCAGCAGAATTCCGAAGAACAATGGAAGAGTTCCGTAGCATTTTTAAACTTCAGCAGAATTCCGAAGAACAATGGAAATGATCCGTAACATTTTTAAACTTCAGCAGAATTCCGAAGAACAAAGGAATTGTTCCGTAGCATTTTTAAACTTCAGCAGAATTCTGAAGAACAAGGGAAGACTTCTGTAGTATTTTTAAACTTCGGAAGAATTCCGAGAAAAATGGAAGAGTTCCGTAGCATTTTTAAACTTCAGCAGAATTCCGCAAAACAATGGAAGAGTTCCGTAGCATTTTTAAACTTCAGCAGAATTCCGAAGAACAATGGAAGAGTTCCGCAGCATTTTTAAACTTCAGCAGAATTCCGAAGAACAATGGACGAGTTCCGTAGCATTTTTAAACTTCAGCAGAATTCCGAAAACAATGGAAGAGTTCCGTAGCATTTTTAAACTTCAGCAGAATTCCGAAGAACAATGGAAGAGTTCCGTAGCATTTTTAAACTTCAGCAGAATTCCGAAGAACAATGGAAGAGTTCCGTAGCATTTTTAAACTTCAGCAGAATTCCGAAGAACAATGGAAGAGTTCCGTTGCAGTTTTAAACTTCAGCAGAATTCCGAAGAACAATGGAATTGATCCGTAACATTTTTAAACTTCAGCAGAATTCCCAAGAACAATGGAAGAGCACCGTAGAATTTATAAGCTTCAGCAGAATTCTGAGAACAATGGAAGAGTTCCGTAGCATTTTTAAACTTCACCAGAATTCCAAGAATAATGGAAGAGTTCCGTAGCATTTTTAAACTTCTGCAGAATTCCGAAGAACAATGGAAGAGTTCCGTAGCATTTTTAAACTTCAGCAGAATTCCGAAGAACAATGGAAGAGTTCCGTAGCCTTTTTAAACTTCATCAGAATTCCGAAGAACAATGGAAAAGTTCCGTACCATTTTTAAACTTCAGCAGAATTCCGAAGAACAATGGAAGAGTTCCGTAGCATTTTTAAACTTCAGCAGAATTCCGAGAACAATGGATGAGTTCCGTAGCATTTTTAAACGTCACCAGAATTCCGAGAACAATGGAAGAGTTCCGTAGCATTTTTAAACTTCACCAGAATTCCGAGAACAATGGAAGAGTTCCATAGCATTTTTAAACTTCAGCAGAATTCCGAAGAACAATGGAACAGTTCCATAGCATTTTTAAGCTTCAGCAGAATTCTGAAGAACAATGGAAGAGTTCCGTAGCATTTTTAAACTTCAGCAGAATTCCGAGAACAATGGAAGAGTTCTGTAGCATTTTTAAACTTCACCAGAATTCCGAGAACAATGGAAGAGTTCCGTAGCATTTTTAAACTTCAGCAGAATTCCGAGAACAATGGAAGAGTTCCGTAGCATTTTTAAACTTCAGCAGAATTCCGAAGAACAATGGAAGAGTTCCGTAGCATTTTTAAACTTCAGCAGAATTCCGAACAACAACGGAAGAGTTCCGTTGCAGTTTTAAGCTTCATCAGAGTTCCGAAGAACAATGGAAGAGTTCCGTAGCATTTTTAAACTTCAGCAGAATTCAGAAGAACAATATAAGAGTTCCATAGCATTTTTAAACTTCAGCAGAATTCCGAAGAACAATGGAAGAGTTCCGTAGCATTTTTAAACTTCAGCAGAATTCTGAAGAACAATGGAAGAGTTCCGTTGCAGTTTTAAACTTCATCAGAATTCCGAAGAACAATGGAAGAGTTCCGCAGCATTTTTAAACTTCAGCAGAACTCAGAAGAACAATGGAAGGGTTCCGTAGAATTTTTAAACTTCAGCAGAATTCCGAAGAACAATCGAAGAGTTCCATAGCATTTTTAAACTTCAGCAGAATTCCGAAGAACAATGGAAGAGTTCCGTAGCATTTTTAAACTTCAGCAGAATTCCGAAGAACAATGGAAATGATCCGTAACATTTTTAAACTTCAGCAGAATTCCGAAGAACAAAGGAATTGTTCCGTAGCATTTTTAAACTTCAGCAGAATTCTGAAGAACAAGGGAAGAGTTCTGTAGTATTTTTAAACTTCGGAAGAATTCCGAGAAAAATGGAAGAGTTCCGTAGCATTTTTAAACTTCAGCAGAATTCCGCAAAACAATGGAAGAGTTCCGTAGCATTTTTAAACTTCAGCAGAATTCCGAAGAACAATGGAAGAGTTCCGTAGCATTTTTAAACTTCAGCAGAATTCCGAAGAACAATGGACGAGTTCCGTAGCATTTTTAAACTTAAGCAGAATTCCGAAGAACAATGGAATTGATCCGTAACATTTTTAAACTTCAGCAGAATTCCCAAGAACAATGGAAGAGCACCGTAGAATTTATAAGCTTCAGCAGAATTCTGAGAACAATGGAAGAGTTCCGTAGCATTTTTAAACTTCACAGGAATTCCAAGAACAATGGAAGAGTTCCGTAGCATTTTTAAACTTCGGCAGAATTCCGAAGAACAATGGAATAGTTCCGTAGCATTTTTAAACTTCAGCAGAATTCCGAGAACAATGGAAGAGTTCCGTAGCATTTTTAAACTTCACCAGAATTCCGAGAACAATGGAAGAGTTCCGTAGCATTTTTAAACTTCAGCAGAATTCCGAAGAACAATGGAAGAGTTCCGTAGCGTTTTTAAACTTCAGCAGAATTCCGAAGAACAATGGAAGAGTTCCGTTGCAGTTTTAAGCTTCATCAGAATTCCGAAGAACAATGGAAGAGTTCCGTAGCATTTTTAAACTTCAGCAGAATTCAGAAGAACAATGTAAGAGTTCCGTAGCATTTTTAAACTTCAGCAGAATTCCGAAGAACAATGGAAGAGTTCCGTAGCATTTTTAACCTTCAGCAGAATTCCGAAGAACAATGGAAGAGTTCCGTAGCATTTTTAAGCTTCAGCAGAATTCCCAAGAACAATGGAAGAGTACCGTAGAATTTATAAACTTCAGCAGAATTCTGAGAACAATGGAAGAGTTCCGTAGCATTTTTAAACTTCACCAGAATTCCAAGAACAATGGAAGAGTTACGTAGCATTTTTAAACTTCTGCAGAATTCCGAAGAACAATGGAAGAGTTCCGTAGCATTTTTAAACTTCAGCAGAATTCTGAAGAACAATGGAAGAGTTCCGTAGCATTTTTAAACTTCATCAGAATTCCGAAGAACAATGGAAAAATTCTGTAGCATTTTTAAACTTCAGCAGAATTCCGAAGAACAATGGAAGAGTTCCGTAGCATTTTTAAACTTCAGCAGAATTCCGAGAACAATGGAAGAGTTCCGCAGCATTTTTAAACTTCAACAGAATTCCGAGAACAATGGAAGAGTTCCGTAGCATTTTTAAACTTCAACAGAATTCTGAGAACAATGGAAGAGTTCCGTAGCATTTTTAAACTTCAGCAGAATTCCGAAGAACAATGGAAGAGTTCCGTAGCATTTTTAAACTTCATCAGAATTCCGAAGAACAATGGAAAAGTTCCGTAGCATTTTTAAACTTCAGCAGAATTCCGAAGAACAATGGAAGAGTTCCGTAGCATTTTTAAACTTCAGCAGAATTAAGAATAACAATGGAACAGTTCCGTAGCATTTTTAAACTTCACCAGAATTCCGTGAACAATGGAAGAGTTCCGTAGCATTTTTAAACTTCAGCAGAATTCCGAAGAACAAAGGAAGTGTTCCGTAGCATTTTTAAACTTCAGCAGTATTCTGAAGAACAATGGAAGAGTTCTGTAGCATTTTCAAACTTCAGAAGAATTCCGAGAACAATGGAAGAGTTCCACAGCATTTTTAAACTTCAGCAGAATTCCGAAAAACAATGGAAGAGTTCCGTAGCATTTTTAAACTTCAGCAGAATTCCAAAGAACAATGGAAGAGTTCCGTAGCATTTTTAAACTTCAGCAGAATTCCGAAGAACAATGGAATTGATCCGTAACATTTTTAAACTTCAGCAGAATTCCCAAGAACAATGGAAGAGCACCGTAGAATTTATAAGCTTCAGCAGAATTCTCCGA
The DNA here is from genome assembly GCF_046119375.1 of Phyllobates terribilis. Classification (NCBI taxonomy): domain Eukaryota; kingdom Metazoa; phylum Chordata; class Amphibia; order Anura; family Dendrobatidae; genus Phyllobates; species Phyllobates terribilis. The sequence goes on along the minus strand of NW_027363782.1, from coordinate 197,548 downwards.
ACAATGGAAGAGTTCCGTAGCATTTTTAAACTTCACAGGACTTCCAAGAACAATGGAAGAGTTCCGTAGCATTTTTAAACTTCGGCAGAATTCCGAAGAACAATGGAATAGTTCCATAGCATTTTTAAACTTCAGCAGAATTCCGAGAACAATGGAAGAGTTCCGTAGCATTTTTAAACTTCACCAGAATTCCGAGAACAATGGAAGAGTTCCGTAGCATTTTTAAACTTCAGCAGAATTCCGAAAACAATGGAAGAGTTCCGTAGCATTTTTAAACTTCAGCAGAATTCCGAAGAACAATGGAAGAGTTCCGTAGCATTTTTAAACTTCAGCAGAATTCCGAAGAACAATGGAAGAGTTCCGTTGCAGTTTTAAGCTTCATCAGAATTCCGAAGAACAATGGAAGAGTTCCGTAGCATTTTTAAACTTCAGCAGAATTCAGAAGAACAATGTAAGAGTTCCGTAGCATTTTTAAACTTCAGCAGAATTCCGAAGAACAATGGAAGAGTTCCGTAGCATTTTTAAACTTCAGCAGAATTCCAAAGAACAATGGAAGAGTTCCGTTGCAGTTTTTAACTTCATCAGAATTCCGAAGAACAAGGGAAGTGTTCCGCAGCATTTTTAAACTTCAGTAGAACTCAGAAGAACAAGGGAAGAGTTCCGTAGCATATTTAAACTTCAGCAGAATTCCGAAGAACAATGGAAATGATCCGTAATATTTTTAAACTTCAGCAGAATTCCCAAGAACAATGGAAGAGTACCGTAGAATTTATAAACTTCAGCAGAATTCTGAGAACAATGGAAGAGTTCCGTAGCATTTTTAAACTTCACCAGAATTCCAAGAACAATGGAAGAGTTCCGTAGCATTTTTAAACTTCTGCAGAATTCCGAAGAACAATGGAAGAGTTCCGTAGCATTTTTAAACTTCAGCAGAATTCTGAAGAACAATGGAAGAGTTCCGTAGCATTTTTAAACTTCATCAGAATTCCGAAGAACAATGGAAAAATTCTGTAGCATTTTTAAACTTCAGCAGAATTCCGAAGAACAATGGAAGAGTTCCGTAGCATTTTTAAACTTCAGCAGAATTCCGAGAACAATGGAAGAGTTCCGCAGCATTTTTAAACTTCAACAGAATTCCGAGAACAATGGAAGAGTTCTGTAGCATTTTTAAACTTCAACAGAATTCTGAGAACAATGGAAGAGTTCCGTAGCATTTTTAAACTTCAGCAGAATTCCGAAGAACAATGGAAGAGTTCCGTAGCATTTTTAAACTTCATCAGAATTCCGAAGAACAATGTAAAAGTTCCGTAGCATTTTTAAACTTCAGCAGAATTCCGAAGAACAATGGAAGACTTCCGTAGCATTTTTAAACTTCAGCAGAATTAAGAATAACAATGGAACAGTTCCGTAGCATTTTTAAACTTCACCAGAATTCCGTGAACAATGGAAGAGTTCCGTAGCATTTTTAAACTTCAGCAGAATTCCGAAGAACAAAGGAAGTGTTCCGTAGCATTTTTAAACTTCAGCAGTATTCTGAAGAACAATGGAAGAGTTCTGTAGCATTTTCAAACTTCAGAAGAATTCCGAGAACAATGGAAGAGTTCCACAGCATTTTTAAACTTCAGCAGAATTCCGAAAAACAATGGAAGAGTTCCGTAGCATTTTTAAACTTCAGCAGAATTCCGAAGAACAATGGAAGAGTTCCGTAGCATTTTTAAATTACAGCAGAATCCCGAAGAACAATGGAAGAGTTCCGTAGCATTTTTAATCTTCAGCAGAATTCCGAGAACAATGGATGAGTTCCGCAGCATTTTTAAACTTCACCAGAATTCCGAGGAACAATGGAAGAGTTCTGTAGCATTTTTAAACTTCAGCAGAATTCCGAAGAACAATGTAAGAGTTCCGTAGCATTTTTAAACTTCAGCAGAATTCCGAAGAACAATGGAAGAGTTCCGTTGCAGTTTTAAACTTCATCAGAATTCCGAAGAACAATGGAAGAGTTCCGTAGCATTTTTAAACTTCAGCAGAACTCAGAAGAACAATGAAGAGTCCCATAGCATTTTTAAACTTCAGCAGAATTCCAAAGAACAATGGAAGAGTTCCGTAGCATTTTTAAACTTCAGTAGAATTAAAAATAACAATGGAAGAGTTCCGTAGCATTTTTAAACTTCACCAGAATACGGTGAACAATGGAAGAGTTCTGTAGCATTTTTAAACTTCAGCAGAATTCCGAAGAACAAAGGAAGTGTTCCGTAGCATTTTTAAACTTCAGCAGAATTCTGAAGAACAAGAGAAGAATTCTGTAGCATTTTTAAACTTCAGAAGAATTCCGAGAAAAATGGAAGAGTTCCGTAGCATTTTTAAACTTCAGCAGAATTCCGCAAAACAATGGAAGAGTTCCGTAGCATTTTTAAACTTCAGCAGAATTCCGAAGAACAATGAAAGAGTTTCGTAGCATTTTTAAACTTCAGCAGAATTCCGAAGAACAATGGAAGACTTCCGTAGCATTTTTAAACTTAAGCAGAATTCCGAAGAACAATGGAATTGATCCGTAACATTTTTAAACTTCAGCAGAATTCCCAAGAACAATGGAAGAGCACCGTAGAATTTATAAGCTTCAGCAGAATTCTGAGAACAATGGAAGAGTTCCGTAGCATTTTTAAACTTCACCAGAATACCAAGAACAATGGAAGAGTTCCGTAGCATTTTTAAACTTCTGCAGAATTCCGAAGAACAATGGAAGAGTTCCGTAGCATTTTTAAACTTCAGCAGAATTCCGAAGAACAATGGAAGAGTTCCGTAGCCTTTTTAAACTTCATCAGAATTCCGAAGAACAATGGAAGAGTTCCGTAGCATTTTTAAATTACAGCAGAATCCCGAAGAACAATGGAAGAGTTCCGTAGCATTTTTAATCTTCAGCAGAATTCCAAGAACAATGGATGAGTTCCGCAGCATTTTTAAACTTCACCAGAATTCCGAGGAACAATGGAAGAGTTCTGTAGCATTTTTAAACTTCAGCAGAATTCCGAAGAACAATGGAAGAGTTCCGTAGCATTTTTAAACTTCAGCAGAATTCCGAAGAACAATGGAAGAGTTCCGTTGCAGTTTTAAACTTCATCAGAATTCCGAAGAACAATGGAAGAGTTCCGTAGCATTTTTAAACTTCAGCAGAACTCAGAAGAACAATGAAGAGTCCCATAGCATTTTTAAACTTCAGCAGAATTCCAAAGAACAATGGAAGAGTTCCGTAGCATTTTTAAACTTCAGTAGAATTAAAATTAACAATGGAAGAGTTCCGTAGCATTTTTAAACTTCACCAGAATACGGTGAACAATGGAAGAGTTCTGTAGCATTTTTAAACTTCAGCAGAATTCCGAAGAACAAAGGAAGTGTTCCGTAGCATTTTTAAACTTCAGCAGAATTCTGAAGAACAAGAGAAGAATTCTGTAGCATTTTTAAACTTCAGAAGAATTCCGAGAAAAATGGAAGAGTTCCGTAGCATTTTTAAACTTCAGCAGAATTCCGCAAAACAATGGAAGAGTTCCGTAGCATTTTTAAACTTCAGCAGAATTCCGAAGAACAATGAAAGAGTTTCGTAGCATTTTTAAACTTCAGCAGAATTCCGAAGAACAATGGAAGACTTCCGTAGCATTTTTAAACTTAAGCAGAATTCCGAAGAACAATGGAATTGATCCGTAACATTTTTAAACTTCAGCAGAATTCCCAAGAACAATGGAAGAGCACCGTAGAATTTATAAGCTTCAGCAGAATTCTGAGAACAATGGAAGAGTTCCGTAGCATTTTTAAACTTCACCAGAATACCAAGAACAATGGAAGAGTTCCGTAGCATTTTTAAACTTCTGCAGAATTCCGAAGAACAATGGAAGAGTTCCGTAGCATTTTTAAACTTCAGCAGAATTCCGAAGAACAATGGAAGAGTTCCGTAGCCTTTTTAAACTTCATCAGAATTCCGAAGAACAATGGAAAAGTTCCATACTATTTTTAAACTTCAGCAGAATTCCGAAGAACAATGGAAGAGTTCCGTAGCATTTTTAAACTTCAGCAGAATTCCGAGAACAATGGATGAGTTCCGTAGCATTTTTAAGCTTCACCAGAATTCCGAGAACAATGGAAGAGTTCCGTAGCATTTTTAAACTTCACCAGAATTCCGAGAACAATGGAAGAGTTCCATAGCATTTTTAAACTTCAGCAGAATTCCGAAGAACAATGGAACAGTTCCATAGCATTTTTAAGCTTCAGCAGAATTCCGAAGAACAATGGAAGAGTTCCGTAGCATTTTTAAACTTCAGCAGAATTCCGAAGAACAATGGAATTGATCCGTAACATTTTTAAACTTCAGCAGAATTCCCAAGAACAATGGAAGAGCACCGTAGAATTTATAAGCTTCAGCAGAATTCTGAGAACAATAGAAGAGTTCCATAGCATTTTTAAACTTCACCAGAATTCCAAGAACAATGGAAGAGTTCCGTAGCATTTTTAAACTTCTGCAGAATTCCGAAGAACAATGGAAGAGTTCCGTAGCATTTTTAAACTTCAGCAGAATTCCGATGAACAATGGAAGAGTTCCGTAGCCTTTTTAAACTTCATCAGAATTCCGAAGAACAATGGAAAAGTTCCGTACCATTTTTAAACTTCAGCAGAATTCCGAAGAACAATGGAAGAGTTCCGTAGCATTTTTAAACTTCAGCAGAATTCCGAGAACAATGGATGAGTTCCGTAGCATTTTTAAACGTCACCAGAATTCCGAGAACAATGGAAGAGTTCCGTAGCATTTTTAAACTTCACCAGAATTCCGAGAACAATGGAAGAGTTCCATAGCATTTTTAAACTTCAGCAGAATTCCGAAGAACAATGGAAGAGTTCCGTAGCATTTTTAAACTTCTGCAGAATTCCGAACAACAATGGAAGAGTTGCGTTGCAGTTTTAAGCTTCATCAGAGTTCCGAAGAACAATTGAAGAGTTCCGTAGCATTTTTAAACTTCAGCAGAACTCAGAAGAACAATGTAAGAGTTCCATAGCATTTTTAAACTTCAGCAGAATTCCAAAGAACAATGAAAGAGTTCCGTAGCATTTTTAAACTTCAGCAGAATTCTGAAGAACAATGGAAGAGTTCCGTTGCAGTTTTAAACTTCATCAGAATTCCGAAGAACAATGGAAGAGTTCCGCAGCATTTTTAAACTTCAGCAGAACTCAGAAGAACAATGGAAGAGTTCCGCAGCATTTTTAAACTTCAGCAGAATTCCGAAGAACAATCGAAGAGTTTCATAGCATTTTTAAACTTCAGCAGAATTCCGAAGAACAATGGAAGAGTTCCGTAGCATTTTTAAATTACAGCAGAATTCCGAAGAACAATGGAAGAGTTCCGTAGCATTTTTAAACTTCAGCAGAATTCCGAGAACAATGGATGAGTTCCGCAGCATTTTTAAACTTCACCAGAATTCCGAGGAACAATGGAAGAGTTCTGTAGCATTTTTAAACTTCAGCAGAATTCCGAAGAACAATGGAAGAGTTCCGTAGCATTTTTAAACTTCAGCAGAATTCCGAGAACAATGGATGAGTTCCGTAGCATTTTTAAACGTCACCAGAATTCCGAGAACAATGGAAGAGTTCCGTAGCATTTTTAAACTTCACCAGAATTCCGAGAACAATGGAAGAGTTCCGTAGCATTTTTAAACTTCAGCAGAATTCCGAAGAACAATGGAAGAGTTCCGTAGCATTTTTAAACTTCAGCAGAATTCCAAACAACAATGGAAGAGTTCCGTTGCAGTTTTAAGCTTCATCAGAGTTCCGAAGAACAATGGAAGAGTTCCGTAGCATTTTTAAACTTCAGCAGAATTCAGAAGAACAATGTAAGAGTTCCATAGCATTTTTAAACTTCAGCAGAATTCCGAAGAACAATGGAAGAGTTCCGTAGCATTTTTAAACTTCAGCAGAATTCTGAAGAACAATGGAAGAGTTCCGTTGCAGTTTTAAACTTCATCAGAATTCCGAAGAACAATGGAAGAGTTCCGCAGCATTTTTAAACTTCAGCAGAACTCAGAAGAACAATGGAAGAGTTCCGTAGCATTTTTAAACTTCAGCAGAATTCTGAAGAACAATCGAAGAGTTCCATAGCATTTTTAAACTTCAGCAGAATTCCGAAGAACAATGGAAGAGTTCCGTAGCATTTTTAAACTTCAGCAGAATTCCGAAGAACAATGGAAATGATCCGTAACATTTTTAAACTTCAGCAGAATTCCGAAGAACAAAGGAATTGTTCCGTAGCATTTTTAAACTTCAGCAGAATTCTGAAGAACAAGAGAAGAGTTCTGTAGTATTTTTAAACTTCAGAAGAATTCCGAGAAAAATGGAAGAGTTCCGTAGCATTTTTAAACTTCAGCAGAATTGCGCAAAACAATGGAAGAGTTCCGTAGCATTTTTAAACTTCAGCAGAATTCCGAAGAACAATGAAAGAGTTTCGTAGCATTTTTAAACTTCAGCAGAATTCCGAAGAACAATGGAAGACTTCCGTAGCATTTTTAAACTTAAGCAGAATTCCGAAGAACAATGGAATTGATCCGTAACATTTTTAAACTTCAGCAGAATTCCCAAGAACAATGGAAGAGCACCGTAGAATTTATAAGCTTCAGCAGAATTCTGAGAACAATGGAAGAGTTCCGTAGCATTTTTAAACTTCACCAGAATACCAAGAACAATGGAAGAGTTCCGTAGCATTTTTAAACTTCTGCAGAATTCCGAAGAACAATGGAAGAGTTCCGTAGCATTTTTAAACTTCAGCAGAATTCCGAAGAACAATGGAAGAGTTCCGTAGCCTTTTTAAACTTCATCAGAATTCCGAAGAACAATGGAAGAGTTCCGTAGCATTTTTAAATTACAGCAGAATCCCGAAGAACAATGGAAGAGTTCCGTAGCATTTTTAATCTTCAGCAGAATTCCAAGAACAATGGATGAGTTCCGCAGCATTTTTAAACTTCACCAGAATTCCGAGGAACAATGGAAGAGTTCTGTAGCATTTTTAAACTTCAGCAGAATTCCGAAGAACAATGGAAGAGTTCCGTAGCATTTTTAAACTTCAGCAGAATTCCGAAGAACAATGGAAGAGTTCCGTTGCAGTTTTAAACTTCATCAGAATTCCGAAGAACAATGGAAGAGTTCCGTAGCATTTTTAAACTTCAGCAGAACTCAGAAGAACAATGAAGAGTCCCATAGCATTTTTAAACTTCAGCAGAATTCCAAAGAACAATGGAAGAGTTCCGTAGCATTTTTAAACTTCAGTAGAATTAAAATTAACAATGGAAGAGTTCCGTAGCATTTTTAAACTTCACCAGAATACGGTGAACAATGGAAGAGTTCTGTAGCATTTTTAAACTTCAGCAGAATTCCGAAGAACAAAGGAAGTGTTCCGTAGCATTTTTAAACTTCAGCAGAATTCTGAAGAACAAGAGAAGAATTCTGTAGCATTTTTAAACTTCAGAAGAATTCCGAGAAAAATGGAAGAGTTCCGTAGCATTTTTAAACTTCAGCAGAATTCCGCAAAACAATGGAAGAGTTCCGTAGCATTTTTAAACTTCAGCAGAATTCCGAAGAACAATGAAAGAGTTTCGTAGCATTTTTAAACTTCAGCAGAATTCCGAAGAACAATGGAAGACTTCCGTAGCATTTTTAAACTTAAGCAGAATTCCGAAGAACAATGGAATTGATCCGTAACATTTTTAAACTTCAGCAGAATTCCCAAGAACAATGGAAGAGCACCGTAGAATTTATAAGCTTCAGCAGAATTCTGAGAACAATGGAAGAGTTCCGTAGCATTTTTAAACTTCACCAGAATACCAAGAACAATGGAAGAGTTCCGTAGCATTTTTAAACTTCTGCAGAATTCCGAAGAACAATGGAAGAGTTCCGTAGCATTTTTAAACTTCAGCAGAATTCCGAAGAACAATGGAAGAGTTCCGTAGCCTTTTTAAACTTCATCAGAATTCCGAAGAACAATGGAAAAGTTCCATACTATTTTTAAACTTCAGCAGAATTCCGAAGAACAATGGAAGAGTTCCGTAGCATTTTTAAACTTCAGCAGAATTCCGAGAACAATGGATGAGTTCCGTAGCATTTTTAAGCTTCACCAGAATTCCGAGAACAATGGAAGAGTTCCGTAGCATTTTTAAACTTCACCAGAATTCCGAGAACAATGGAAGAGTTCCATAGCATTTTTAAACTTCAGCAGAATTCCGAAGAACAATGGAACAGTTCCATAGCATTTTTAAGCTTCAGCAGAATTCCGAAGAACAATGGAAGAGTTCCGTAGCATTTTTAAACTTCAGCAGAATTCCGAAGAACAATGGAATTGATCCGTAACATTTTTAAACTTCAGCAGAATTCCCAAGAACAATGGAAGAGCACCGTAGAATTTATAAGCTTCAGCAGAATTCTGAGAACAATAGAAGAGTTCCATAGCATTTTTAAACTTCACCAGAATTCCAAGAACAATGGAAGAGTTCCGTAGCATTTTTAAACTTCTGCAGAATTCCGAAGAACAATGGAAGAGTTCCGTAGCATTTTTAAACTTCAGCAGAATTCCGATGAACAATGGAAGAGTTCCGTAGCCTTTTTAAACTTCATCAGAATTCCGAAGAACAATGGAAAAGTTCCGTACCATTTTTAAACTTCAGCAGAATTCCGAAGAACAATGGAAGAGTTCCGTAGCATTTTTAAACTTCAGCAGAATTCCGAGAACAATGGATGAGTTCCGTAGCATTTTTAAACGTCACCAGAATTCCGAGAACAATGGAAGAGTTCCGTAGCATTTTTAAACTTCACCAGAATTCCGAGAACAATGGAAGAGTTCCATAGCATTTTTAAACTTCAGCAGAATTCCGAAGAACAATGGAAGAGTTCCGTAGCATTTTTAAACTTCTGCAGAATTCCGAACAACAATGGAAGAGTTCCGTTGCAGTTTTAAGCTTCATCAGAGTTCCGAAGAACAATTGAAGAGTTCCGTAGCATTTTTAAACTTCAGCAGAACTCAGAAGAACAATGTAAGAGTTCCATAGCATTTTTAAACTTCAGCAGAATTCCAAAGAACAATGAAAGAGTTCCGTAGCATTTTTAAACTTCAGCAGAATTCTGAAGAACAATGGAAGAGTTCCGTTGCAGTTTTAAACTTCATCAGAATTCCGAAGAACAATGGAAGAGTTCCGCAGCATTTTTAAACTTCAGCAGAACTCAGAAGAACAATGGAAGAGTTCCGCAGCATTTTTAAACTTCAGCAGAATTCCGAAGAACAATCGAAGAGTTTCATAGCATTTTTAAACTTCAGTAGAATTCCGAAGAACAATGGAAGAGTTCCGTAGCATTTTTAAATTACAGCAGAATTCCGAAGAACAATGGAAGAGTTCCGTAGCATTTTTAAACTTCAGCAGAATTCCGAGAACAATGGATGAGTTCCGCAGCATTTTTAAACTTCACCAGAATTCCGAGGAACAATGGAAGAGTTCTGTAGCATTTTTAAACTTCAGCAGAATTCCGAAGAACAATGGAAGAGTTCCGTAGCATTTTTAAACTTCAGCAGAATTCCGAGAACAATGGATGAGTTCCGTAGCATTTTTAAACGTCACCAGAATTCCGAGAACAATGGAAGAGTTCCGTAGCATTTTTAAACTTCACCAGAATTCCGAGAACAATGGAAGAGTTCCGTAGCATTTTTAAACTTCAGCAGAATTCCGAAGAACAATGGAAGAGTTCCGTAGCATTTTTAAACTTCAGCAGAATTCCAAACAACAATGGAAGAGTTCCGTTGCAGTTTTAAGCTTCATCAGAGTTCCGAAGAACAATGGAAGAGTTCCGTAGCATTTTTAAACTTCAGCAGAATTCAGAAGAACAATGTAAGAGTTCCATAGCATTTTTAAACTTCAGCAGAATTCCGAAGAACAATGGAAGAGTTCCGTAGCATTTTTAAACTTCAGCAGAATTCTGAAGAACAATGGAAGAGTTCCGTTGCAGTTTTAAACTTCATCAGAATTCCGAAGAACAATGGAAGAGTTCCGCAGCATTTTTAAACTTCAGCAGAACTCAGAAGAACAATGGAAGAGTTCCGTAGCATTTTTAAACTTCAGCAGAATTCTGAAGAACAATCGAAGAGTTCCATAGCATTTTTAAACTTCAGCAGAATTCCGAAGAACAATGGAAGAGTTCCGTAGCATTTTTAAACTTCAGCAGAATTCCGAAGAACAATGGAAATGATCCGTAACATTTTTAAACTTCAGCAGAATTCCGAAGAACAAAGGAATTGTTCCGTAGCATTTTTAAACTTCAGCAGAATTCTGAAGAACAAGAGAAGAGTTCTGTAGTATTTTTAAACTTCAGAAGAATTCCGAGAAAAATGGAAGAGTTCCGTAGCATTTTTAAACTTCAGCAGAATTCCGCAAAACAATGGAAGAGTTCCGTAGCATTTTTAAACTTCAGCAGAATTCCGAAGAACAATGAAAGAGTTTCGTAGCATTTTTAAACTTCAGCAGAATTCCGAAGAACAATGGAAGACTTCCGTAGCATTTTTAAACTTAAGCAGAATTCCGAAGAACAATGGAATTGATCCGTAACATTTTTAAACTTCAGCAGAATTCCCAAGAACAATGGAAGAGCACCGTAGAATTTATAAGCTTCAGCAGAATTCTGAGAACAATGGAAGAGTTCCGTAGCATTTTTAAACTTCACCAGAATACCAAGAACAATGGAAGAGTTCCGTAGCATTTTTAAACTTCTGCAGAATTCCGAAGAACAATGGAAGAGTTCCGTAGCATTTTTAAACTTCAGCAGAATTCCGAAGAACAATGGAAGAGTTCCGTAGCCTTTTTAAACTTCATCAGAATTCCGAAGAACAATGGAAGAGTTCCGTAGCATTTTTAAATTACAGCAGAATCCCGAAGAACAATGGAAGAGTTCCGTAGCATTTTTAATCTTCAGCAGAATTCCAAGAACAATGGATGAGTTCCGCAGCATTTTTAAACTTCACCAGAATTCCGAGGAACAATGGAAGAGTTCTGTAGCATTTTTAAACTTCAGCAGAATTCCGAAGAACAATGGAAGAGTTCCGTAGCATTTTTAAACTTCAGCAGAATTCCGAAGAACAATGGAAGAGTTCCGTTGCAGTTTTAAACTTCATCAGAATTCCGAAGAACAATGGAAGAGTTCCGTAGCATTTTTAAACTTCAGCAGAACTCAGAAGAACAATGAAGAGTCCCATAGCATTTTTAAACTTCAGCAGAATTCCAAAGAACAATGGAAGAGTTCCGTAGCATTTTTAAACTTCAGTAGAATTAAAATTAACAATGGAAGAGTTCCGTAGCATTTTTAAACTTCACCAGAATACGGTGAACAATGGAAGAGTTCTGTAGCATTTTTAAACTTCAGCAGAATTCCGAAGAACAAAGGAAGTGTTCCGTAGCATTTTTAAACTTCAGCAGAATTCTGAAGAACAAGAGAAGAATTCTGTAGCATTTTTAAACTTCAGAAGAATTCCGAGAAAAATGGAAGAGTTCCGTAGCATTTTTAAACTTCAGCAGAATTCCGCAAAACAATGGAAGAGTTCCGTAGCATTTTTAAACTTCAGCAGAATTCCGAAGAACAATGAAAGAGTTTCGTAGCATTTTTAAACTTCAGCAGAATTCCGAAGAACAATGGAAGACTTCCGTAGCATTTTTAAACTTAAGCAGAATTCCGAAGAACAATGGAATTGATCCGTAACATTTTTAAACTTCAGCAGAATTCCCAAGAACAATGGAAGAGCACCGTAGAATTTATAAGCTTCAGCAGAATTCTGAGAACAATGGAAGAGTTCCGTAGCATTTTTAAACTTCACCAGAATACCAAGAACAATGGAAGAGTTCCGTAGCATTTTTAAACTTCTGCAGAATTCCGAAGAACAATGGAAGAGTTCCGTAGCATTTTTAAACTTCAGCAGAATTCCGAAGAACAATGGAAGAGTTCCGTAGCCTTTTTAAACTTCATCAGAATTCCGAAGAACAATGGAAAAGTTCCATACTATTTTTAAACTTCAGCAGAATTCCGAAGAACAATGGAAGAGTTCCGTAGCATTTTTAAACTTCAGCAGAATTCCGAGAACAATGGATGAGTTCCGTAGCATTTTTAAGCTTCACCAGAATTCCGAGAACAATGGAAGAGTTCCGTAGCATTTTTAAACTTCACCAGAATTCCGAGAACAATGGAAGAGTTCCATAGCATTTTTAAACTTCAGCAGAATTCCGAAGAACAATGGAACAGTTCCATAGCATTTTTAAGCTTCAGCAGAATTCCGAAGAACAATGGAAGAGTTCCGTAGCATTTTTAAACTTCAGCAGAATTCCGAAGAACAATGGAATTGATCCGTAACATTTTTAAACTTCAGCAGAATTCCCAAGAACAATGGAAGAGCACCGTAGAATTTATAAGCTTCAGCAGAATTCTGAGAACAATAGAAGAGTTCCATAGCATTTTTAAACTTCACCAGAATTCCGAGAACAATGGAAGAGTTCCATAGCATTTTTAAACTTCAGCAGAATTCCGAAGAACAATGGAACAGTTCCATAGCATTTTTAAGCTTCAGCAGAATTCCGAAGAACAATGGAAGAGTTCCGTAGCATTTTTAAACTTCAGCAGAATTCCGAAGAACAATGGAATTGATCCGTAACATTTTTAAACTTCAGCAGAATTCCCAAGAACAATGGAAGAGCACCGTAGAATTTATAAGCTTCAGCAGAATTCTGAGAACAATAGAAGAGTTCCATAGCATTTTTAAACTTCACCAGAATTCCAAGAACAATGGAAGAGTTCCGTAGCATTTTTAAACTTCTGCAGAATTCCGAAGAACAATGGAAGAGTTCCGTAGCATTTTTAAACTTCAGCAGAATTCCGAGAACAATGGATGAGTTCCGTAGCATTTTTAAACGTCACCAGAATTCCGAGAACAATGGAAGAGTTCCTTAGCATTTTTAAACTTCACCAGAATTCCGAGAACAATGGAAGAGTTCCATAGCATTTTTAAACTTCAGCAGAATTCCGAAGAACAATGGAAGAGTTCCGTAGCATTTTTAAACTTCTGCAGAATTCCGAACAACAATGGAAGAGTTCCGTTGCAGTTTTAAGCTTCATCAGAGTTCCGAAGAACAATTGAAGAGTTCCGTAGCATTTTTAAACTTCAGCAGAACTCAGAAGAACAATGTAAGAGTTCCATAGCATTTTTAAACTTCAGCAGAATTCCAAAGAACAATGAAAGAGTTCCGTAGCATTTTTAAACTTCAGCAGAATTCTGAAGAACAATGGAAGAGTTCCGTTGCAGTTTTAAACTTCATCAGAATTCCGAAGAACAATGGAAGAGTTCCGCAGCATTTTTAAACTTCAGCAGAACTCAGAAGAACAATGGAAGAGTTCCGCAGCATTTTTAAACTTCAGCAGAATTCCGAAGAACAATCGAAGAGTTTCATAGCATTTTTAAACTTCAGTAGAATTCCGAAGAACAATGGAAGAGTTCCGTAGCATTTTTAAATTACAGCAGAATTCCGAAGAACAATGGAAGAGTTCCGTAGCATTTTTAAACTTCAGCAGAATTCCGAGAACAATGGATGAGTTCCGCAGCATTTTTAAACTTCACCAGAATTCCGAGGAACAATGGAAGAGTTCTGTAGCATTTTTAAACTTCAGCAGAATTCCGAAGAACAATGGAAGAGTTCCGTAGCATTTTTAAACTTCAGCAGAATTCCGAGAACAATGGATGAGTTCCGTAGCATTTTTAAACGTCACCAGAATTCCGAGAACAATGGAAGAGTTCCGTAGCATTTTTAAACTTCACCAGAATTCCGAGAACAATGGAAGAGTTCCGTAGCATTTTTAAACTTCAGCAGAATTCCAAACAACAATGGAAGAGTTCCGTTGCAGTTTTAAGCTTCATCAGAGTTCCGAAGAACAATGGAAGAGTTCCGTAGCATTTTTAAACTTCAGCAGAATTCAGAAGAACAATGTAAGAGTTCCATAGCATTTTTAAACTTCAGCAGAATTCCGAAGAACAATGGAAGAGTTCCGTAGCATTTTTAAACTTCAGCAGAATTCTGAAGAACAATGGAAGAGTTCCGTTGCAGTTTTAAACTTCATCAGAATTCCGAAGAACAATGGAAGAGTTCCGCAGCATTTTTAAACTTCAGCAGAACTCAGAAGAACAATGGAAGAGTTCCGTAGCATTTTTAAACTTCAGCAGAATTCTGAAGAACAATCGAAGAGTTCCATAGCATTTTTAAACTTCAGCAGAATTCCGAAGAACAATGGAAGAGTTCCGTAGCATTTTTAAACTTCAGCAGAATTCCGAAGAACAATGGAAATGATCCGTAACATTTTTAAACTTCAGCAGAATTCCGAAGAACAAAGGAATTGTTCCGTAGCATTTTTAAACTTCAGCAGAATTCTGAAGAACAAGAGAAGAGTTCTGTAGTATTTTTAAACTTCAGAAGAATTCCGAGAAAAATGGAAGAGTTCCGTAGCATTTTTAAACTTCAGCAGAATTCCGCAAAACAATGGAAGAGTTCCGTAGCATTTTTAAACTTCAGCAGAATTCCGAAGAACAATGGAAGAGTTCCGCAGCATTTTTAAACTTCAGCAGAATTCCTAAGAACAATGGAAGAGTTCCGTAGCATTTTTAAACTTAAGCAGAATTCCGAAGAACAATGGAATTGATCCGTAACATTTTTAAACTTCAGCAGAATTCCCAAGAACAATGGAAGAGCACAGTAGAATTTATAAGCTTCAGCAGAATTCTGAGAACAATGGAAGAGTTCCGTAGCATTTTTAAACTTCACAGGAATTCCAAGAACAATGGAAGAGTTCCGTAGCATTTTTAAACTTCGGAAGAATTCCGAAGAACAATGCAATAGTTCCGTAGCATTTTTAAACTTCAGCACAATTCCGAGAACAATGGAAGAGTTCCGTAGCATTTTTAAACTTCACCAGAATTCCGAGAACAATGGAAGAGTTCCGTAGCATTTTTAAACTTCAGCAGAATTCCGAAAACAATGGAAGAGTTCCGTAGCATTTTTAAACTTCAGCAGAATTCCGAAGAACAATGGAAGAGTTCCGTAGCATTTTTAAACTTCAGCAGAATTCCGAAGAACAATGGAAGAGTTCCGTTGCAGTTTTAAGCTTCATCAGAATTCCGAAGAACAATGGAAGAGTTCCGTAGCATTTTTAAACTTCAGCAGAATTCAGAAGAACAATGTAAGAGTTCCGTAGCATTTTTAAACTACAGCAGAATTCCGAAGAACAATGGAAGAGTTCCGTAGCATTTTTAAACTTCAGCAGAATTCCGAAGAACAATGGAAGAGTTCCGTAGCATTTTTAAACTTCAGCAGAATTCCCAAGAACAATGGAAGAGTACCGTAGAATTTTACAAACTTCAGCAGAATTCTGAGAACAATGGAAGAGTTCCGTAGCATTTTTAAACTTCACCAGAATTCCAAGAACAATGGAAGAGTTCCGTAGCATTTTTAAACTTCTGCAGAATTCCGAAGAACAATGGAAGAGTTCCGTAGCATTTTTAAACTTCAGCAGAATTCTGAAGAACAATGGAAGAGTTCCGTAGCATTTTTAAACTTCATCAGAATTCCGAAGAACAATGGAAAAATTCTGTAGCATTTTTAAACTTCAGCAGAATTCCGAAGAACAATGGAAGAGTTCCGTAGCATTTTTAAACTTCAGCAGAATTCCGAGAACAATGGAAGAGTTCCGCAGCATTTTTAAACTTCAACAGAATTCCGAGAACAATGGAAGAGTTCCGTAGCATTTTTAAACTTCAACAGAATTCTGAGAACAATGGAAGAGTTCCGTAGCATTTTTAAACTTCAGCAGAATTCCGAAGAACAATGGAAGAGTTCCGTAGCATTTTTAAACTTCATCAGAATTCCGAAGAACAATGGAAAAGTTCCGTAGCATTTTTAAACTTCAGCAGAATTCCGAAGAACAATAGAAGAGTTCCGTAGCATTTTTAAACTTCAGCAGAATTAAGAATAATAATGGAACAGTTCCGTAGCATTTTTAAACTTCACCAGAATTCCGTGAACAATGGAAGAGTTCCGTAGCATTTTTAAACTTCAGCAGAATTCCGAAGAACAAAGGAAGTGTTCCGTAGCATTTTTAAACTTCAGCAGTATTCTGAAGAACAATGGAAGAGTTCTGTAGGATTTTCAAACTTCATAAGAATTCCGAGAACAATGGAAGAGTTCCACAGCATTTTTAAACTTCAGCAGAATTCCGAAAAACAATGGAAGAGTTCCGTAGCATTTTTAAACTTCAGCAGAATTCCAAAGAACAATGGAAGAGTTCCGTAGCATTTTTAAACTTCAGCAGAATTCCGAAGAACAATGAAAGAGTTCCGTAGCATTTTTAAATTACAGCAGAATTCCGAAGAACAATGGAAGAGTTCCGTAGCATTTTTAAACTTCAGCAGAATTCCGAGAACAATGGATGAGTTCCGCAGCATTTTTAAACTTCACCAGAATTCCGAGGAACAATGGAAGAGTTCCGTAGCATTTTTAAACTTCAGTAGAATTAAAAATAACAATGGAAGAGTTCCGTAGCATTTTTAAACTTCACCAGAATACCGTGAACAATGGGAGAGTTCTGTAGCATTTTTAAACTTCAGCAGAATTCCGAAGAACAAAGGAAGTGTTCCGTAGCATTTTTAAACTTCAGCAGAATTCTGAAGAACAAGAGAAGAATTCTGTAGCATTTTTAAACTTCAGAAGAATTCCGAGAAAAATGGAAGAGTTCCGTAGCATTTTTAAACTTCATCAGAATTCCGCAAAACAATGGAAGAGTTCCGTAGCATTTTTAAACTTCAGCAGAATTCCGAAGAACAATGAAAGAGTTCCGTAGCATTTTTAAACTTCAGCAGAATTCCGAAGAACAATGGAAGACTTCCGTAGCATTTTTAAACTTAAGCAGAATTCCGAAGAACAATGGAATTGATCCGTAACATTTTTAAACTTCAGCAGAATTCCCAAGAACAATGGAAGAGCACCGTAGAATTTATAAGCTTCAGCAGAATTCTGAGAACAATGGAAGAGTTCCGTAGCATTTTTAAACTTCACCAGAATTCCAAGAACAATGGAAGAGTTCCGTAGCATTTTTAAACTTCTGCAGAATTCCGAAGAACAATGGAAGAATTCCGTAGCATTTTTAAAC
Source organism: Phyllobates terribilis (assembly GCF_046119375.1). Taxonomy (NCBI): domain Eukaryota; kingdom Metazoa; phylum Chordata; class Amphibia; order Anura; family Dendrobatidae; genus Phyllobates; species Phyllobates terribilis. Next base: position 180,313 of record NW_027363782.1, on the reverse strand, counting down.
TTCAGCAGAATTCCGAAGAACAATGGAAGAGTTCCGTAGCCTTTTTAAACTTCATCAGAATTCTGAAGAACAATGGAAAAGTTCCATACTATTTTTAAACTTCAGCAGAATTCCGAAGAACAATGGAAGAGTTCCGTAGCATTTTTAAACTTCAGCAGAATTCCGAGAACAATGGATGAGTTCCGTAGCATTTTTAAACTTCACCAGAATTCCGAGAACAATGGAAGAGTTCCATAGCATTTTTAAACTTCAGGAGAATTCCGAAGAACAATGGAACAGTTCCATAGCATTTTTAAGCTTCAGCAGAATTCCGAAGAACAATGGAAGAGTTCCGTAGCATTTTTAAACTTCAGCAGAATTCCGAGAACAATGGAAGAGTTCCGCAGCATTTTTAAACTTCACCAGAATTCCGAGGAACAATGGAAGAGTTCTGTAGCATTTTTAAACTTCAGCAGAATTCCGAAGAACAATGGAAGAGTTCCGTAGCATTTCTAAACTTCAGCAGAATTCCGAAGAACAATGGAAGAGTTCCGTTGCAGTTTTAAACTTCATCAGAATTCCGAAGAACAATGGAAGAGTTCCGTAGCATTTTTAAACTTCAGCAGAATTCCGAAGAACAATGGAAGAGTTCCGTAGCATTTTTAAATTACAGCAGAATTCCGAAGAACAATGGAAGAGTTCCGTAGCATTTTTAAACTTCAGCAGAATTCCGAGAACAATGGATGAGTTCCGCAGCATTTTTAAACTTCACCAGAATTCCGAGGAACAATGGAAGAGTTCTGTAGCATTTTTAAACTTCAGCAGAATTCCGAAGAACAATGGAAGAGTTCCGTAGCATTTTTAAACTTCAGCAGAATTCCGAAGAACAATGGAAGAGTTCCGTTGCAGTTTTAAACTTCATCAGAATTCCGAAGAACAATGGAAGAGTTCCGTAGCATTTTTAAACTTCAGCAGAACTCAGAAGAACAATGAAGAGTCCCGTAGCATTTTTAAACTTCAGCAGAATTCCAAAGAACAATGGAAGAGTTCCGTAGCATTTTTAAACTTCAGTAGAATTAAAAATAACAATGGAAGAGTTCCGTAGCATTTTTAAACTTCACCAGAATACCGTGAACAATGGAAGAGTTCTGTAGCATTTTTAAACTTCAGCAGAATTCCGAAGAACAAAGGAAGTGTTCCGTAGCATTTTTAAACTTCAGCAGAATTCTGAAGAACAAGAGAAGAATTCTGTAGCATTTTTAAACTTCAGAAGAATTCCAAGATAAATGGAAGAGTTCCGTAGCATTTTTAAACTTCAGCAGAATTCCGCAAAACAATGGAAGAGTTCCGTAGCATTTTTAAACTTCAGCAGAATTCCGAAGATCAATGAAAGAGTTCCGTAGCATTTTTAAACTTCAGCAGAATTCCGAAGAACAATGGAAGACTTCCGTAGCATTTTTAAACTTAAGCAGAATTCCGAAGAACAATGGAATTGATCCGTAACATTTTTAAACTTCAGCAGAATTCCCAAGAACAATGGAAGAGCACCGTATAATTTATAAGCTTCAGCAGAATTCTGAGAACAATGGAAGAGTTCCGTAGCATTTTTAAACTTCACCAGAATTCCAAGAACAATGGAAGAGTTCCGTAGCATTTTTAAACTTCTGCAGAATTCCGAAGAACAATGGAAGAGTTCCGTAGCATTTTTAAACTTCAGCAGAATTCCGAAGAACAATGGAAGAGTTCCGTAGCCTTTTTAAACTTCATCAGAATTCCGAAGAACAATGGAAAAGTTCCATACTATTTTTAAACTTCAGCAGAATTCCGAAGAACAATGGAAGAGTTCCGTAGCATTTTTAAACTTCAGCAGAATTCCGAGAACAATGGATGAGTTCCGTAGCATTTTTAAACTTCACCAGAATTCCGAGAACAATGGAAGAGTTCCGTAGCATTTTTAAACTTCACCAGAATTCCGAGAACAATGGAAGAGTTCCATAGCATTTTTAAACTTCAGCAGAGTTCCGAAGAACAATGGAACAGTTCCATAGCATTTTTAAGCTTCAGCAGAATTCCGAAGAACAATGGAAGAGTTCCGTAGCATTTTTAAACTTCAGCAGAATTCCGAAGAACAATGGAATTGATCCGTAACATTTTTAAACTTCAGCAGAATTCCCAAGAACAATGGTAGAGCACCGTAGAATTTATAAGCTTCAGCAGAATTCTGAGAACAATGGAAGAGTTCCGTAGCATTTTTAAACTTCACCAGAATTCCAAGAACAATGGAAGAGTTCCGTAGCATTTTTAAACTTCTGCAGAATTCCGAAGAACAATGGAAGAGTTCCGTAGCATTTTTAAACTTCAGCAGAATTCCGAAGAACAATGGAAGAGTTCCGTAGCCTTTTTAAACTTCATCAGAATTCCGAAGAACAATGGAAGAGTTCCGTAGCATTTTTAAACTTCAGCAGAATTCCGAGAACAATGGATGAGTTCCGTAGCATTTTTAAACGTCACCAGAATTCCGAGAACAATGGAAGAGTTCCGTAGCATTTTTAAACTTCACCAGAATTCCGAGAACAATGCAAGAGTTCCATAGCATTTTTAAACTTCAGCAGAATTCCGAAGAACAATGGAACAGTTCCATAGCATTTTTAAGCTTCATCAGAATTCTGAAGAACAATGGAAGAGTTCCGTAGCATTTTTAAACTTCAGCAGAATTCCGAGAACAATGGAAGAGTTCTGTAGCATTTTTAAACTTCACCAGAATTCCGAGAACAATGGAAGAGTTCCGTAGCATTTTTAAACTTCAGCAGAATTCCGAGAACAATGGAAGAGTTCCGTAGCATTTTTAAACTTCAGCAGAATTCCGAAGAACAATGGAAGAGTTCCATAGCATTTTTAAACTTCAGCAGAATTCCGTGAACAATGGAAGAGTTCCGTTGCAGTTTTAAGCTTCATCAGAGTTCCGAAGAACAATGGAAGAGTTCCGTAGCATTTTTAAACTTCAGCAGAATTCAGAAGAACAATATAAGAGTTCCATAGCATTTTTAAACTTCAGCAGAATTCCGAAGAACAATGGAAGAGTTCCGTAGCATTTTTAAACTTCAGCAGAATTCTGAAGAACAATGGAAGAGTTCCGTTGCAGTTTTAAACTTCATCAGAATTCCGAAGAACAATGGAAGAGTTCCGCAGCATTTTTAAACTTCAGCAGAACTCAGAAGAACAATGGAAGAGTTCCGTAGAATTTTTAAACTTCAGCAGAATTCCGAAGAACAATCGAAGAGTTCCATAGCATTTTTAAACTTCAGCAGAATTCCGAAGAACAATGGAAGAGTTCCGTAGCATTTTTAAACTTCAGCAGAATTCCGAAGAACAATGGAAATGATCCGTAACATTTTTAAACTTCAGCAGAATTCCGAAGAACAAAGGAATTGTTCCGTAGCATTTTTAAACTTCAGCAGAATTCTGAAGAACAAGAGAAGAGTTCTGTAGTATTTTTAAACTTCAGAAGAATTCCGAGAAAAATGGAAGAGTTCCGTAGCATTTTTAAACTTCAGCAGAATTCCGCAAAACAATGGAAGAGTTCCGTAGCATTTTTAAACTTCAGCAGAATTCCGAAGAACAATGGAAGAGTTCCGCAGCATTTTTAAACTTCAGCAGAATTCCGAAGAACAATGGACGAGTTCCGTAGCATTTTTAAACTTAAGCAGAATTCCGAAGAACAATGGAATTGATCCGTAACATTTTTAAACTTCAGCAGAATTCCCAAGAACAATGGAAGAGCACCGTAGAATTTATAAGCTTCAGCAGAATTCTGAGAACAATGGAAGAGTTCCGTAGCATTTTTAAACTTCACAGAAATTCCAAGAACAATGGAAGAGTTCCGTAGCATTTTTAAACTTCGGCAGAATTCCGAAGAACAATGGAATAGTTCCGTAGCATTTTTAAACTTCAGCAGAATTCCGAGAACAATGGAAGAGTTCCGTAGCATTTTTAAACTTCACCAGAATTCCGAGAACAATGGAAGAGTTCCGTAGCATTTTTAAACTTCAGCAGAATTCCGAAAACAATGGAAGAGTTCCGAAGCATTTTTAAACTTCAGCAGAATTCCGAAGAACAATGGAAGAGTTCCGTAGCGTTTTTAAACTTCAGCAGAATTCCGAAGAACAATGGAAGAGTTCCGTTGCAGTTTTAAGCTTCATCAGAATTCCGAAGAACAATGGAAGAGTTCCGTAGCATTTTTAAACTTCAGCAGAATTCAGAAGAACAATGTAAGAGTTCCGTAGCATTTTTAAACTTCAGCAGAATTCCGAAGAACAATGGAAGAGTTCCGTAGCATTTTTAAACTTCAGCAGAATTCCGAAGAACAATGGAAGAGTTCCGTAGCATTTTTAAACTTCAGCAGAATTCCCAAGAACAATGGAAGAGTACCGTAGAATTTATAAACTTCAGCAGAATTCTGAGAACAATGGAAGAGTTCCGTAGCATTTTTAAACTTCACCAGAATTCCAAGAACAATGGAAGAGTTACGTAGCATTTTTAAACTTCTGCAGAATTCCGAAGAACAATGGAAGAGTTCCGTAGCATTTTTAAACTTCAGCAGAATTCTGAAGAACAATGGAAGAGTTCCGTAGCATTTTTAAACTTCATCAGAATTCCGAAGAACAATGGAAAAATTCTGTAGCATTTTTAAACTTCAGCAGAATTCCGAAGAACAATGGAAGAGTTCCGTAGCATTTTTAAACTTCAGCAGAATTCCGAGAACAATGGAAGAGTTCCGCAGCATTTTTAAACTTCAACAGAATTCCGAGAACAATGGAAGAGTTCCGTAGCATTTTTAAACTTCAACAGAATTCTGAGAACAATGGAAGAGTTCCGTAGCATTTTTAAACTTCAGCAGAATTCCGAAGAACAATGGAAGAGTTCCGTAGCATTTTTAAACTTCATCAGAATTCCGAAGAACAATGGAAAAGTTCCGTAGCATTTTTAAACTTCAGCAGAATTCCGAAGAACAATGGAAGAGTTCCGTAGCATTTTTAAACTTCAGCAGAATTAAGAATAACAATGGAACAGTTCCGTAGCATTTTTAAACTTCACCAGAATTCCGTGAACAATGGAAGAGTTCCGTAGCATTTTTAAACTTCAGCAGAATTCCGAAGAACAAAGGAAGTGTTCCGTAGCATTTTTAAACTTCAGCAGTATTCTGAAGAACAATGGAAGAGTTCTGTAGCATTTTCAAACTTCAGAAGAATTCCGAGAACAATGGAAGAGTTCCACAGCATTTTTAAACTTCAGCAGAATTCCGAAAAACAATGGAAGAGTTCCGTAGCATTTTTAAACTTCAGCAGAATTCCAAAGAACAATGGAAGAGTTCCGTAGCATTTTTAAACTTCAGCAGAATTCCGAAGAACAATGGAAGAGTTCCATAGCATTTTTAAATTACAGCAGAATTCCGAAGAACAATGGAAGAGTTCCGTAGCATTTTTAAACTTCAGCAGAATTCCGAGAACAATGGATGAGTTCCGCAGCATTTTTAAACTTCACCAGAATTCCGAGGAACAATGGAAGAGTTCTGTAGCATTTTTAAACTTCAGCAGAATTCCGAAGAACAATGGAAGAGTTCCGTAGCATTTTTAAACTTCAGCAGAATTCCGAAGAACAATGGAAGAGTTCCGTTGCAGTTTTAAACTTCATCAGAATTCCGAAGAACAATGGAAGAGTTCCGTAGCATTTTTAAACTTCAGCAGAACTCAGAAGAACAATGAAGAGTCACGTAGCATTTTTAAACTTCAGCAGAATTCCAAAGAACAATGGAAGAGTTCCGTAGCATTTTTAAACTTCAGTAGAATTAAAAATAACAATGGAAGAGTTCCGTAGCATTTTTAAACTTCACCAGAATACGGTGAACAATGGAAGAGTTCTGTAGCATTTTTAAACTTCAGCAGAATTCCGAAGAACAAAGGAAGTGTTCCGTAGCATTTTTAAACTTCAGCAGAATTCTGAAGAACAAGAGAAGAATTCTGTAGCATTTTTAAACTTCAGAAGAATTCCGAGAAAAATGGAAGAGTTCCGTAGCATTTTTAAACTTCAGCAGAATTCCCAAGAACAATGGAAGAGCACCGTAGAATTTATAAGCTTCAGCAGAATTCTGAGAACAATGGAAGAGTTCCGTAGCATTTTTAAACTTCACCAGAATTCCAAGAACAATGGAAGAGTTCCGTAGCATTTTTAAACTTCTGCAGAATTCCGAAGAACAATGGAAGAGTTCCGTAGCATTTTTAAACTTCAGCAGAATTCCGAAGAACAATGGAAGAGTTCCGTAGCCTTTTTAAACTTCATCAGAATTCCGAAGAACAATGGAAAAGTTCCATACTATTTTTAAACTTCAGCAGAATTCCGAAGAACAATGGAAGAGTTCCGTAGCATTTTTAAACTTCAGCAGAATTCCGAGAACAATGGATGAGTTCCGTAGCATTTTTAAACTTCACCAGAATTCCGAGAACAATGGAAGAGTTCCGTAGCATTTTTAAACTTTACCAGAATTCCGAGAACAATGGAAGAGTTCCATAGCATTTTTAAACTACAGCAGAATTCCGAAGAACAATGGAACAGTTCCATAGCATTTTTAAGCTTCAGCAGAATTCCGAAGAACAATGGAAGAGTTCCGTAGCATTTTTAAACTTCAGCAGAATTCCGAAGAACAATGGAATTGATCCGTAACATTTTTAAACTTCAGCAGAATTCCCAAGAACAATGGAAGAGCACCGTAGAATTTATAAGCTTCAGCAGAATTCTGAGAACAATGGAAGAGTTCCGTAGCATTTTTAAACTTCACCAGAATTCCAAGAACAATGGAAGAGTTCCGTAGCATTTTTAAACTTCTGCAGAATTCCGAAGAACAATGGAAGAGTTCCGTAGCATTTTTAAACTTCAGCAGAATTCCGAAGAACAATGGAAGAGTTCCGTAGCCTTTTTAAACTTCATCAGAATTCCGAAGAACAATGGAAAAGTTCCGTACCATTTTTAAACTTCAGCAGAATTCCGAAGAACAATGGAAGAGTTCCGTAGCATTTTTAAACTTCAGCAGAATTCCGAGAACAATGGATGAGTTCCGTATCATTTTTAAACGTCACCAGAATTCCGAGAACAATGGAAGAGTTCCGTAGCATTTTTAAACTTCACCAGAATTCCGAGAACAATGGAAGAGTTCCATAGCATTTTTAAACTTCAGCAGAATTCCGAAGAACAATGGAACAGTTCCATAGCATTTTTAAGCTTCAGCAGAATTCTGAAGAACAATGGAAGAGTTCCGTAGCATTTTTAAACTTCAGCAGAATTCCGAGAACAATGGAAGAGTTCTGTAGCATTTTTAAACTTCACCAGAATTCCGAGAACAATGGAAGAGTTCCGTAGCATTTTTAAACTTCAGCAGAATTCCGAGAACAATGGAAGAGTTCCGTAGCATTTTTAAACTTCAGCAGAATTCCGAAGAACAATGGAAGAGTTCCGTAGCATTTTTAAACTTCAGCAGAATTCCGAACAACAATGGAAGAGTTCCGTTGCAGTTTTAAGCTTCATCAGAGTTCCGAAGAACAATGGAAGAGTTCCGTAGCATTTTTAAACTTCAGCAGAATTCAGAAGAACAATGTAAGAGTTCCATAGCATTTTTAAACTTCAGCAGAATTCCGAAGAACAATGGAAGAGTTCCGTAGCATTTTTAAACTTCAGCAGAATTCTGAAGAAAAATGGAAGAGTTCCGTTGCAGTTTTAAACTTCATCAGAATTCCGAAGAACAATGGAAGAGTTCTGCAGCATTTTTAAACTTCAGCAGAACTCAGAAGAACAATGGAAGAGTTCCGTAGCATTTTTAAACTTCAGCAGAATTCCGAAGAACAATGGAAGAGTTCCATAGCATTTTTAATCTTCAGCAGAATTCCGAGAACAATGGATGAGTTCCATAGCATTTTTAAACTTCACCAGAATTCCGAGAACAATGGAAGAGTTCCGTAGCATTTTTAAACTTCACCAGAATTCCGAGAACAATGGAAGAGTTCCATAGCATTTTTAAACTTCAGCAGAATTCCGAAGAACAATGGAACAGTTCCATAGCATTTTTAAGCTTCAGCAGAATTCCGAAGAACAATGGAAGAGTTCCGTAGCATTTTTAAACTTCAGCAGAATTCCGAAGAACAATGGAATTGATCCGTAACATTTTTAAACTTCAGCAGAATTCCCAAGAACAATGGAAGAGCACCGTAGAATTTATAAGCTTCAGCAGAATTCTGAGAACAATGGAAGAGTTCCGTAGCATTTTTAAACTTCACCAGAATTCCAAGAACAATGGAAGAGTTCCGTAGCATTTTTAAACTTCTGCAGAATTCCGAAGAACAATGGAAGAGTTCCGTAGCATTTTTAAACTTCAGCAGAATTCCGAAGAACAATGGAAGAGTTCCGTAGCCTTTTTAAACTTCATCAGAATTCCGAAGAACAATGGAAAAGTTCCGTACCATTTTTAAACTTCAGCAGAATTCCGAAGAACAATGGAAGAGTTCCGTAGCATTTTTAAACTTCAGCAGAATTCCGAGAACAATGGATGAGTTCCGTATCATTTTTAAACGTCACCAGAATTCCGAGAACAATGGAAGAGTTCCGTAGCATTTTTAAACTTCACCAGAATTCCGAGAACAATGGAAGAGTTCCATAGCATTTTTAAACTTCAGCAGAATTCCGAAGAACAATGGAACAGTTCCATAGCATTTTTAAGCTTCAGCAGAATTCTGAAGAACAATGGAAGAGTTCCGTAGCATTTTTAAACTTCAGCAGAATTCCGAGAACAATGGAAGAGTTCTGTAGCATTTTTAAACTTCACCAGAATTCCGAGAACAATGGAAGAGTTCCGTAGCATTTTTAAACTTCAGCAGAATTCCGAGAACAATGGAAGAGTTCCGTAGCATTTTTAAACTTCAGCAGAATTCCGAAGAACAATGGAAGAGTTCCGTAGCATTTTTAAACTTCAGCAGAATTCCGAACAACAATGGAAGAGTTCCGTTGCAGTTTTAAGCTTCATCAGAGTTCCGAAGAACAATGGAAGAGTTCCGTAGCATTTTTAAACTTCAGCAGAATTCAGAAGAACAATGTAAGAGTTCCATAGCATTTTTAAACTTCAGCAGAATTCCGAAGAACAATGGAAGAGTTCCGTAGCATTTTTAAACTTCAGCAGAATTCTGAAGAAAAATGGAAGAGTTCCGTTGCAGTTTTAAACTTCATCAGAATTCCGAAGAACAATGGAAGAGTTCTGCAGCATTTTTAAACTTCAGCAGAACTCAGAAGAACAATGGAAGAGTTCCGTAGCATTTTTAAACTTCAGCAGAATTCCGAAGAACAATGGAAGAGTTCCATAGCATTTTTAATCTTCAGCAGAATTCCGAGAACAATGGATGAGTTCCATAGCATTTTTAAACTTCACCAGAATTCCGAGAACAATGGAAGAGTTCCGTAGCATTTTTAAACTTCACCAGAATTCCGAGAACAATGGAAGAGTTCCATAGCATTTTTAAACTTCAGCAGAATTCCGAAGAACAATGGAACAGTTCCATAGCATTTTTAAGCTTCAGCAGAATTCCGAAGAACAATGGAAGAGTTCCGTAGCATTTTTAAACTTCAGCAGAATTCCGAAGAACAATGGAATTGATCCGTAACATTTTTAAACTTCAGCAGAATTCCCAAGAACAATGGAAGAGCACCGTAGAATTTATAAGCTTCAGCAGAATTCTGAGAACAATGGAAGAGTTCCGTAGCATTTTTAAACTTCACCAGAATTCCAAGAACAATGGAAGAGTTCCGTAGCATTTTTAAACTTCTGCAGAATTCCGAAGAACAATGGAAGAGTTCCGTAGCATTTTTAAACTTCAGCAGAATTCCGAAGAACAATGGAAGAGTTCCGTAGCCTTTTTAAACTTCATCAGAATTCCGAAGAACAATGGAAAAGTTCTGTACCATTTTTAAACTTCAGCAGAATTCCGAAGAACAATGGAAGAGTTCCGTAGCATTTTTAAACTTCAGCAGAATTCCGAGAACAATGGATGAGTTCCGTAGCATTTTTAAACGTCACCAGAATTCCGAGAACAATGGAAGAGTTCCGTAGCATTTTTAAACTTCACCAGAATTCCGAGAACAATGGAAGAGTTCCATAGCATTTTTAAACTTCAGCAGAATTCCGAAGAACAATGGAACAGTTCCATAGCATTTTTAAGCTTCAGCAGAATTCTGAAGAACAATGGAAGAGTTCCGTAGCATTTTTAAACTTCAGCAGAATTCCGAGAACAATGGAAGAGTTCCGTAGCATTTTTAAACTTCACCAGAATTCCGAGAACAATGGAAGAGTTCCGTAGCATTTTTAAACTTCAGCAGAATTCCGAGAACAATGGAAGAGTTCCGTAGCATTTTTAAACTTCAGCAGAATTCCGAAGAACAATGGAAGAGTTCCGTAGCATTTTTAAACTTCAGCAGAATTCCAAACAACAATGGAAGAGTTCCGTTGCAGTTTTAAGCTTCATCAGAGTTCCGAAGAACAATGGAAGAGTTCCGTAGCATTTTTAAACTTCAGCAGAATTCAGAAGAACAATGTAAGAGTTCCGTAGCATTTTTAAACTTCATCAGAATTCCGAAGAACAATGGAAAAATTCTGTAGCATTTTTAAACTTCAGCAGAATTCCGAAGAACAATGGAAGAGTTCCGTAGCATTTTTAAACTTCAGCAGAATTCCGAGAACAATGGAAGAGTTCCGCAGCATTTTTAAACTTCAACAGAATTCCGAGAACAATGGAAGAGTTCCGTAGCATTTTTAAACTTCAACAGAATTCTGAGAACAATGGAAGAGTTCCGTAGCATTTTTAAACTTCAGCAGAATTCCGAAGAACAATGGAAGAGTTCCGTAGCATTTTTAAACTTCATCAGAATTCCGAAGAACAATGGAAAAGTTCCGTAGCATTTTTAAACTTCAGCAGAATTCCGAAGAACAATGGAAGAGTTCCGTAGCATTTTTAAACTTCAGCAGAATTAAGAATAACAATGGAACAGTTCCGTAGCATTTTTAAACTTCACCAGAATTCCGTGAACAATGGAAGAGTTCCGTAGCATTTTTAAACTTCAGCAGAATTCCGAAGAACAAAGGAAGTGTTCCGTAGCATTTTTAAACTTCAGCAGTATTCTGAAGAACAATGGAAGAGTTCTGTAGCATTTTCAAACTTCAGAAGAATTCCGAGAACAATGGAAGAGTTCCACAGCATTTTTAAACTTCAGCAGAATTCCGAAAAACAATGGAAGAGTTCCGTAGCATTTTTAAACTTCAGCAGAATTCCAAAGAACAATGGAAGAGTTCCGTAGCATTTTTAAACTTCAGCAGAATTCCGAAGAACAATGGAAGAGTTCCATAGCATTTTTAAATTACAGCAGAATTCCGAAGAACAATGGAAGAGTTCCGTAGCATTTTTAAACTTCAGCAGAATTCCGAGAACAATGGATGAGTTCCGCAGCATTTTTAAACTTCACCAGAATTCCGAGGAACAATGGAAGAGTTCTGTAGCATTTTTAAACTTCAGCAGAATTCCGAAGAACAATGGAAGAGTTCCGTAGCATTTTTAAACTTCAGCAGAATTCCGAAGAACAATGGAAGAGTTCCGTTGCAGTTTTAAACTTCATCAGAATTCCGAAGAACAATGGAAGAGTTCCGTAGCATTTTTAAACTTCAGCAGAACTCAGAAGAACAATGAAGAGTCACGTAGCATTTTTAAACTTCAGCAGAATTCCAAAGAACAATGGAAGAGTTCCGTAGCATTTTTAAACTTCAGTAGAATTAAAAATAACAATGGAAGAGTTCCGTAGCATTTTTAAACTTCACCAGAATACGGTGAACAATGGAAGAGTTCTGTAGCATTTTTAAACTTCAGCAGAATTCCGAAGAACAAAGGAAGTGTTCCGTAGCATTTTTAAACTTCAGCAGAATTCTGAAGAACAAGAGAAGAATTCTGTAGCATTTTTAAACTTCAGAAGAATTCCGAGAAAAATGGAAGAGTTCCGTAGCATTTTTAAACTTCAGCAGAATTCCCAAGAACAATGGAAGAGCACCGTAGAATTTATAAGCTTCAGCAGAATTCTGAGAACAATGGAAGAGTTCCGTAGCATTTTTAAACTTCACCAGAATTCCAAGAACAATGGAAGAGTTCCGTAGCATTTTTAAACTTCTGCAGAATTCCGAAGAACAATGGAAGAGTTCCGTAGCATTTTTAAACTTCAGCAGAATTCCGAAGAACAATGGAAGAGTTCCGTAGCCTTTTTAAACTTCATCAGAATTCCGAAGAACAATGGAAAAGTTCCATACTATTTTTAAACTTCAGCAGAATTCCGAAGAACAATGGAAGAGTTCCGTAGCATTTTTAAACTTCAGCAGAATTCCGAGAACAATGGATGAGTTCCGTAGCATTTTTAAACTTCACCAGAATTCCGAGAACAATGGAAGAGTTCCGTAGCATTTTTAAACTTCACCAGAATTCCGAGAACAATGGAAGAGTTCCATAGCATTTTTAAACTACAGCAGAATTCCGAAGAACAATGGAACAGTTCCATAGCATTTTTAAGCTTCAGCAGAATTCCGAAGAACAATGGAAGAGTTCCGTAGCATTTTTAAACTTCAGCAGAATTCCGAAGAACAATGGAATTGATCCGTAACATTTTTAAACTTCAGCAGAATTCCCAAGAACAATGGAAGAGCACCGTAGAATTTATAAGCTTCAGCAGAATTCTGAGAACAATGGAAGAGTTCCGTAGCATTTTTAAACTTCACCAGAATTCCAAGAACAATGGAAGAGTTCCGTAGCATTTTTAAACTTCTGCAGAATTCCGAAGAACAATGGAAGAGTTCCGTAGCATTTTTAAACTTCAGCAGAATTCCGAAGAACAATGGAAGAGTTCCGTAGCCTTTTTAAACTTCATCAGAATTCCGAAGAACAATGGAAAAGTTCCGTACCATTTTTAAACTTCAGCAGAATTCCGAAGAACAATGGAAGAGTTCCGTAGCATTTTTAAACTTCAGCAGAATTCCGAGAACAATGGATGAGTTCCGTATCATTTTTAAACGTCACCAGAATTCCGAGAACAATGGAAGAGTTCCGTAGCATTTTTAAACTTCACCAGAATTCCGAGAACAATGGAAGAGTTCCATAGCATTTTTAAACTTCAGCAGAATTCCGAAGAACAATGGAACAGTTCCATAGCATTTTTAAGCTTCAGCAGAATTCTGAAGAACAATGGAAGAGTTCCGTAGCATTTTTAAACTTCAGCAGAATTCCGAGAACAATGGAAGAGTTCTGTAGCATTTTTAAACTTCACCAGAATTCCGAGAACAATGGAAGAGTTCCGTAGCATTTTTAAACTTCAGCAGAATTCCGAGAACAATGGAAGAGTTCCGTAGCATTTTTAAACTTCAGCAGAATTCCGAAGAACAATGGAAGAGTTCCGTAGCATTTTTAAACTTCAGCAGAATTCCGAACAACAATGGAAGAGTTCCGTTGCAGTTTTAAGCTTCATCAGAGTTCCGAAGAACAATGGAAGAGTTCCGTAGCATTTTTAAACTTCAGCAGAATTCAGAAGAACAATGTAAGAGTTCCATAGCATTTTTAAACTTCAGCAGAATTCCGAAGAACAATGGAAGAGTTCCGTAGCATTTTTAAACTTCAGCAGAATTCTGAAGAAAAATGGAAGAGTTCCGTTGCAGTTTTAAACTTCATCAGAATTCCGAAGAACAATGGAAGAGTTCTGCAGCATTTTTAAACTTCAGCAGAACTCAGAAGAACAATGGAAGAGTTCCGTAGCATTTTTAAACTTCAGCAGAATTCCGAAGAACAATGGAAGAGTTCCATAGCATTTTTAATCTTCAGCAGAATTCCGAGAACAATGGATGAGTTCCATAGCATTTTTAAACTTCACCAGAATTCCGAGAACAATGGAAGAGTTCCGTAGCATTTTTAAACTTCACCAGAATTCCGAGAACAATGGAAGAGTTCCATAGCATTTTTAAACTTCAGCAGAATTCCGAAGAACAATGGAACAGTTCCATAGCATTTTTAAGCTTCAGCAGAATTCCGAAGAACAATGGAAGAGTTCCGTAGCATTTTTAAACTTCAGCAGAATTCCGAAGAACAATGGAATTGATCCGTAACATTTTTAAACTTCAGCAGAATTCCCAAGAACAATGGAAGAGCACCGTAGAATTTATAAGCTTCAGCAGAATTCTGAGAACAATGGAAGAGTTCCGTAGCATTTTTAAACTTCACCAGAATTCCAAGAACAATGGAAGAGTTCCGTAGCATTTTTAAACTTCTGCAGAATTCCGAAGAACAATGGAAGAGTTCCGTAGCATTTTTAAACTTCAGCAGAATTCCGAAGAACAATGGAAGAGTTCCGTAGCCTTTTTAAACTTCATCAGAATTCCGAAGAACAATGGAAAAGTTCTGTACCATTTTTAAACTTCAGCAGAATTCCGAAGAACAATGGAAGAGTTCCGTAGCATTTTTAAACTTCAGCAGAATTCCGAGAACAATGGATGAGTTCCGTAGCATTTTTAAACGTCACCAGAATTCCGAGAACAATGGAAGAGTTCCGTAGCATTTTTAAACTTCACCAGAATTCCGAGAACAATGGAAGAGTTCCATAGCATTTTTAAACTTCAGCAGAATTCCGAAGAACAATGGAACAGTTCCATAGCATTTTTAAGCTTCAGCAGAATTCTGAAGAACAATGGAAGAGTTCCGTAGCATTTTTAAACTTCAGCAGAATTCCGAGAACAATGGAAGAGTTCCGTAGCATTTTTAAACTTCACCAGAATTCCGAGAACAATGGAAGAGTTCCGTAGCATTTTTAAACTTCAGCAGAATTCCGAGAACAATGGAAGAGTTCCGTAGCATTTTTAAACTTCAGCAGAATTCCAAACAACAATGGAAGAGTTCCGTTGCAGTTTTAAGCTTCATCAGAGTTCCGAAGAACAATGGAAGAGTTCCGTAGCATTTTTAAACTTCAGCAGAATTCAGAAGAACAATGTAAGAGTTCCATAGCATTTTTAAACTTCAGCAGAATTCCGAAGAACAATGGAAGAGTTCCGTAGCATCTTTAAACTTCAGCAGAATTCTGAAGAAAAATGGAAGAGTTCCGTTGCAGTTTTAAACTTCATCAGAATTCCGAAGAACAATGGAAGAGTTCTGCAGCATTTTTAAACTTCAGCAGAACTCAGAAGAACAATGGAAGAGTTCCGTAGCATTTTTAAACTTCAGCAGAATTCCGAAGAACAATCGATGAGTTCCATAGCATTTTTAAACTTCAGCAGAATTCCGAAGAACAATGGAAGAGTTCCGTAGCATTTTTAAACTTCAGCAGAATTCCGAAGAACAATGGAAATGATCCGTAACATTTTTAAACTTCAGCAGAATTCCGAAGAACAAAGGAATTGTTTCGTAGCATTTTTAAACTTCAGCAGAATTCTGAAGAACAAGAGAAGAGTTCTGTAGTATTTTTAAACTTCAGAAGAATTCCGAGAAAAATGGAAGAGTTCCGTAGCATTTTTAAACTTCAGCAGAATTCCGAAAAACAATGGAAGAGTTCCGTAGCATTTTTAAACTTCAGCAGAATTCCGAAGAACAATGGAATTGATCCGTAACATTTTTAAACTTCAGCAGAATTCCCAAGAACAATGGAAGAGCACCGTAGAATTTATAAGCTTCAGCAGAATTCTCCGAACAATGGAAGAGTTCCGTAGCATTTTTAAACTTCACAGGAATTCCAAGAACAATGGAAGAGTTCCGTAGCATTTTTAAACTTCGGCAGAATTCCGAAGAACAATGGAATAGTTCCGTAGCATTTTTAAACTTCAGCAGAATTCCGAGAACAATGGAAGAGTTCCGTAGCATTTTTAAACTTCACCAGAATTCCGAGAACAATGGAAGAGTTCCGTAGCATTTTTAAACTTCAGCAGAATTCCGAAAACAATGGAAGAGTTCCGTAGCATTTTTAAACTTCAGCAGAATTCCGAAGAACAATGGAAGAGTTCCGTAGCATTTTTAAACTTCAGCAGAATTCCGAAAAACAATGGAAGAGTTCCGTTGCAGTTTTAAGCTTCATCAGAATTCCGAAGAACAATGGAAGAGTTCCGTAGCATTTTTAAACTTCATCAGAATTCCGAAGAACAAGGGAAGTGTTCCGCAGCATTTTTAAACTTCGGTAGAACTCAGAAGAACAAGGGAAGAGTTCCGTAGCATATTTAAACTTCAGCAGAATTCCGAAGAACAATGGAAATGATCCGTAATATTTTTAAACTTCAGCAGAATTCCCAAGAACAATGGAAGAGTACCGTAGAATTTATAAACTTCAGCAGAATTCTGAGAACAATGGAAGAGTTCCGTAGCATTTTTAAACTTCACCAGAATTCCAAGAACAATGGAAGAGTTCCGTAGCATTTTTAAACTTCTGCAGAATTCCGAAGAACAATGGAAGAGTTCCGTAGCATTTTTAAACTTCAGCAGAATTCTGAAGAACAATGGAAGAGTTCCGTAGCATTTTTAAACTTCATCAGAATTCCGAAGAACAATGGAAAAATTCTGTAGCATTTTTAAACTTCAGCAGAATTCCGAAGAACAATGGAAGAGTTCCGTAGCATTTTTAAACTTCAGCAGAATTCCGAGAACAATGGAAGAGTTCCGCAGCATTTTTAAACTTCAACAGAATTCCGAGAACAATGGAAGAGTTCCGTAGCATTTTTAAACTTCAACAGAATTCTGAGAACAATGGAAGAGTTCCGTAGCATTTTTAAACTTCAGCAGAATTCCGAAGAACAATGGAAGAGTTCCGTAGCATTTTTAAACTTCATCAGAATTCCGAAGAACAATGTAAAAGTTCCGTAGCATTTTTAAACTTCAGCAGAATTCCGAAGAACAATGGAAGAGTTCCGTAGCATTTTTAAACTTCAGCAGAATTAAGAATAACAATGGAACAGTTCCGTAGCATTTTTAAACTTCACCAGAATTCCGTGAACAATGGAAGAGTTCCGTAGCATTTTTAAACTTCAGCAGAATTCCGAAGAACAAAGGAAGTGTTCCGTAGCATTTTTAAACTTCAGCAGTATTCTGAAGAACAATGGAAGAGTTCTGTAGCATTTTCAAACTTCAGAAGAATTCCGAGAACAATGGAAGAGTTCCACAGCATTTTTAAACTTCAGCAGAATTCCGAAAAACAATGGAAGAGTTCCGTAGCATTTTTGAACTTCAGCAGAATTCCAAAGAACAATGGAAGAGTTCCGTAGCATTTTTAAACTTCAGCAGAATTCCGAAGAACAATGGAAGAGTTCCGTAGCATTTTTAAATTACAGCAGAATCCCGAAGAACAATGGAAGAGTTCCGTAGCATTTTTAATCTTCAGCAGAATTCCGAGAACAATGGATGAGTTCCGCAGCATTTTTAAACTTCACCAGAATTCCGAGGAACAATGGAAGAGTTCCGTAGCATTTTTAAACTTCAGCAGAATTCCAAAGAACAATGGAAGAGTTCCGTAGCATTTTTAAACTTCAGCAGAATTCCGAGGAACAATGGAAGAGTTCTGTAGCATTTTTAAACTTCAGCAGAATTCCGAAGAACAATGGAAGAGTTCCGTAGCGTTTTTAAACTTCAGCAGAATTCCGAAGAACAATGGAAGAGTTCCGTTGCAGTTTTAAACTTCATCAGAATTCCGAAGAACAATGGAAGAGTTCCGTAGCATTTTTAAACTTCAGCAGAACTCAGAAGAACAATGAAGAGTCCCATAGCATTTTTAAACTTCAGCAGAATTCCAAAGAACAATGGAAGAGTTCCGTAGCATTTTTAAACTTCAGTAGAATTAAAAATAACAATGGAAGAGTTCCGTAGCATTTTTAAACTTCACCAGAATACGGTGAACAATGGAAGAGTTCTGTAGCATTTTTAAACTTCAGCAGAATTCCGAAGAACAAAGGAAGTGTTCCGTAGCATTTTTAAACTTCAGCAGATTTCTGAAGAACAAGAGAAGAATTCTGTAGCATTTTTAAACTTCAGAAGAATTCCGAGAAAAATGGAAGAGTTCCGTAGCATTTTTAAACTTCAGCAGAATTCCGCAAAACAATGGAAGAGTTCCGTAGCATTTTTAAACTTCAGCAGAATTCCGAAGAACAATGAAAGAGTTCCGTAGCATTTTTAAACTTCAGCAGAATTCCGAAGAACAATGGAAGACTTCCGTAGCATTTTTAAACTTAAGCAGAATTCCGAAGAACAATGGAATTGATCCGTAACATTTTTAAACTTCAGCAGAATTCCCAAGAACAATGGAAGAGCACCGTAGAATTTATAAGCTTCAGCAAAATTCTGAGAACAATGGAAGAGTTCCGTAGCATTTTTAAACTTCACCAGAATACCAAGAACAATGGAAGAGTTCCGTAGCATTTTTAAACTTCTGCAGAATTCCGAAGAACAATGGAAGAGTTCCGTAGCATTTTTAAACTTCAGCAGAATTCCGAAGAACAATGGAAGAGTTCCGTAGCCTTTTTAAACTTCATCAGAATTCCAAAGAACAATGGAAAAGTTCCATACTATTTTTAAACTTCAGCAGAATTCCGAAGAACAATGGAAGAGTTCCGTAGCATTTTTAAACTTCAGCAGAATTCCGAGAACAATGGATGAGTTCCGTAGCATTTTTAAACTTCACCAGAATTCCGAGAACAATGGAAGAGTTCCGTAGCATTTTTAAACTTCACCAGAATTCCGAGAACAATGGAAGAGTTCCATAGCATTTTTAAACTTCAGCAGAATTCCGAAGAACAATGGAACAGTTCCATAGCATTTTTAAGCTTCAGCAGAATTCCGAAGAACAATGGAAGAGTTCCGTAGCATTTTTAAACTTCAGCAGAATTCCGAAGAACAATGGAATTGATCCGTAACATTTTTAAACTTCAGCAGAATTCCCAAGAACAATGGAAGAGCACCGTAGAATTTATAAGCTTCAGCAGAATTCTGAGAACAATGGAAGAGTTCCATAGCATTTTTAAACTTCACCAGAATTCCAAGAACAATGGAAGAGTTCCGTAGCATTTTTAAACTTCTGCAGAATTCCGAAGAACAATGGAAGAGTTCCGTAGCATTTTTAAACTTCAGCAGAATTCCGAAGAACAATGGAAGAGTTCCGTAGCCTTTTTAAACTTCATCAGAATTCCGAAGAACAATGGAAAAGTTCCGTACCATTTTTAAACTTCAGCAGAATTCCCAAGAACAATGGAAGAGCACCGTAGAATTTATAAGCTTCAGCAGAATTCTCCGAACAATGGAAGAGTTCCGTAGCATTTTTAAACTTCACAGGAATTCCAAGAACAATGGAAGAGTTCCGTAGCATTTTTAAACTTCGGCAGAATTCCGAAGAACAATGGAATAGTTCCGTAGCATTTTTAAACTTCAGCAGAATTCCGAGAACAATGGAAGAGTTCCGTAGCATTTTTAAACTTCACCAGAATTCCGAGAACAATGGAAGAGTTCCGTAGCATTTTTAAACTTCAGCAGAATTCCGAAAACAATGGAAGAGTTCCGTAGCATTTTTAAACTTCAGCAAAATTCCGAAGAACAATGGAAGAGTTCCGTAGCATTTTTAAACTTCAGCAGAATTCCGAAGAACAATGGAAGAGTTCCGTTGCAGTTTTAAGCTTCATCAGAATTCCGAAGAACAATGGAAGAGTTCCGTAGCATTTTTAAACTTCATCAGAATTCCGAAGAACAAGGGAAGTGTTCCGCAGCATTTTTAAACTTCAGTAGAACTCAGAAGAACAAGGGAACAGTTCCGTAGCATATTTAAACTTCAGCAGAATTCCGAAGAACAATGGAAATGATCCGTAATATTTTTAAACTTCAGCAGAATTCCCAAGAACAGTGGAAGAGTACCGTAGAATTTATAAACTTCAGCAGAATTCTGAGAACAATGGAAGAGTTCCGTAGCATTTTTAAACTTCACCAGAATTCCAAGAACAATGGAAGAGTTCCGTAGCATTTTTAAACTTCTGCAGAATTCCGAAGAACAATGGAAGAGTTCCGTAGCATTTTTAAACTTCAGCAGAATTCTGAAGAACAATGGAAGAGTTCCGTAGCATTTTTAAACTTCATCAGAATTCCGAAGAACAATGGAAAAATTCTGTAGCATTTTTAAACTTCAGCAGAATTCCGAAGAACAATGGAAGAGTTCCGTAGCATTTTTAAACTTCAGCAGAATTCCGAGAACAATGGAAGAGTTCCGCAGCATTTTTAAACTTCAACAGAATTCCGAGAACAATGGAAGAGTTCCGTAGCATTTTTAAACTTCAACAGAATTCTGAGAACAATGGAAGAGTTCCGTAGCATTTTTAAACTTCAGCAGAATTCCAAAGAACAATGGAAGAGTTCCGTAGCATTTTTAAACTTCATCAGAATTCCGAAGAACAATGTAAAAGTTCCGTAGCATTTTTAAACTTCAGCAGAATTCCGAAGAACAATGGAAGAGTTCCGTAGCATTTTTAAACTTCAGCAGAATTAAGAATAACAATGGAACAGTTCCGTAGCATTTTTAAACTTCACCAGAATTCCGTGAACAATGGAAGAGTTCCGTAGCATTTTTAAACTTCAGCAGAATTCCGAAGAACAAAGGAAGTGTTCCGTAGCATTTTTAAACTTCAGCAGTATTCTGAAGAACAATGGAAGAGTTCTGTAGCATTTTCAAACTTCAGAAGAATTCCGAGAACAATGGAAGTGTTCCACAGCATTTTTAAACTTCAGCAGAATTCCGAAAAACAATGGAAGAGTTCCGTAGCATTTTTAAACTTCAGCAGAATTCCAAAGAACAATGGAAGAGTTCCGTAGCATTTTTAAACTTCAGCAGAATTCCGAAGAACAATGGAAGAGTTCCGTAGCATTTTTAAATTACAGCAGAATCCCGAAGAACAATGGAAGAGTTCCGTAGCATTTTTAATCTTCAGCAGAATTCCGAGAACAATGGATGAGTTCCGCAGCATTTTTAAACTTCACCAGAATTCCGAGGAACAATGGAAGAGTTCTGTAGCATTTTTAAACTTCAGCAGAATTCCGAAGAACAATGGAAGAGTTCCGTAGCATTTTTAAACTTCAGCAGAATTCCGAAGAACAATGCAAGAGTTCCGTTGCAGTTTTAAACTTCATCAGAATTCCGAAGAACAATGGAAGAGTTCCGTAGCATTTTTAAACTTCAGCAGAACTCAGAAGAACAATGAAGAGTCCCATAGTATTTTTAAACTTCAGCAGAATTCCAAAGAACAATGGAAGAGTTCCGTAGCATTTTTAAACTTCAGTAGAATTAAAAATAACAATGGAAGAGTTCCGTAGCATTTTTAAACTTCACCAGAATACGGTGAACAATGGAAGAGTTCTGTAGCATTTTTAAACTTCAGCAGAATTCCGAAGAACAAAGGAAGTGTTCCGTAGCATTTTTAAACTTCAGCAGAATTCTGAAGAACAAGAGAAGAATTCTGTAGCATTTTTAAACTTCAGAAGAATTCCGAAGAACAAAGGAAGAGTTCCGTAGCATTTTTAAACTTCAGCAGAATTCCGAAGAACAATGGAAGACTTCCGTAGCATTTTTAAACTTAAGCAGAATTCCGAAGAACAATGGAATTGATCCGTAACATTTTTAAACTTCAGCAGAATTCCCAAGAACAATGGAAGAGCACCGTAGAATTTATAAGCTTCAGCAGAATTCTGAGAACAATGGAAGAGTTCCGTAGCATTTTTAAACTTCACCAGAATACCAAGAACAATGGAAGAGTTCCGTAGCATTTTTAAACTTCTGCAGAATTCCGAAGAACAATGGAAGAGTTCCGTAGCATTTTTAAACTTCAGCAGAATTCCGAAGAACAATGGAAGAGTTCTGTAGCCTTTTTAAACTTCATCAGAATTCCGAAGAACAATGGAAAAGTTCCATACTATTTTTAAACTTCAGCAGAATTCCGAAGAACAATGGAAGAGTTCCGTAGCATTTTTAAACTTCAGCAGAATTCCGAGAACAATGGATGAGTTCCGTAGCATTTTTAAACTTCACCAGAATTCCGAGAACAATGGAAGAGTTCCATAGCATTTTTAAACTTCAGCAGAATTCCGAAGAACAATGGAACAGTTCCATAGCATTTTTAAGCTTCAGCAGAATTCCGAAGAACAATGGAAGAGTTCCGTAGCATTTTTAAACTTCAGCAGAATTCCGAAGAACAATGGAATTGATCCGTAACATTTTTAAACTTCAGCAGAATTCCCAAGAACAATGGAAGAGCACCGTAGAATTTATAAGCTTCAGCAGAATTCTGAGAACAATGGAAGAGTTCCATAGCATTTTTAAACTTCACCAGAATTCCAAGAACAATGGAAGAGTTCCGTAGCATTTTTAAACTTCAGTAGAATTAAAAATAACAATGGAAGAGTTCTGTAGCATTTTTAAACTTCATCAGAATTCTGAAGAACAATGGAAGTGATCCGTAACATTTTTAAACTTCAGCAGCATACCCAAGAACAATGGAAGAGTACCGTAGCATTTATAAACTTCAGCAGGATTCTGAGAACAATGGAAGAGTTCCGTAGCATTTTTAAACTTCAACAGAATTCCAAGAACAATTGAAGAGTTCCGTAGCATTTTTAAACTTCTGCAGAATTCCAAAGAACAATGGAAGAGTTCCGTAGCATTTTTAAACTTCAGCAGAATTCTGAAGAACAATGGAAGAGTTCCGTAGCATTTTTAAACTTCATCAGAATTCCGAAGAACAATGGAAAAGTTCCGTAGCATTTTTTAACTTGAGCAGAATTCTGAAGAACAATGGAAGAGTTCCGTAGCATTTTTAAACTTCAGCAGAAATCCGAGAACAATGGAAGAGTTCCGCAGCAGTTTTAAACTTCACCAGAATTCCAAGAACAATGGAAGAGTTCTGTAGCATTTTTAAACTTCACCAGAATTCCGAGAACAATGGAAGAGTTCCGTAGCATTTTTAAACTTCAACAGAATTCTGAAGAACAATGGAAGAGTTCCGTAGCATTTTTAAACTTCAGCAGAATTCCGAAGAATAATGGAAGTGTTACGTTGCAGTTCTAAGCTTCATCAGAATTCCGAAGAACAATGGAAGAGTTCTGTAGCATTTTTAAACTTCAGCAGAATTCCGAAGAACAATGGAAGAGTTCCGTAGCATTTTTAAACTTCAGCAGAATTAAGAATAACAATGGAAGAGTTCCGTAGCATTTTTAAACTTCACCAGAATTCCGAGAACAATGGAAGAGTTCCGTAGCATTTTTAAACTTCATCAGAATTCTGAAGAACAATGAAAGTGATCCGTAACATTTTTAAACTTCAGCAGCATACCCAAGAACAATGGAAGAGTACCGTAGCATTTATAAACTTCAGCAGGATTCTGAGAACAATGGAAGAGTTCCGTAGCATTTTTAAACTTCATCAGAATTCCGAAGAACAATGGAAAAGTTCCGTAGCATTTTTAAACTTGAGCAGAATTCCGAAGAACAATGGAAGAGTTCCGTAGCATTTTTAAACTTCAGCAGAAATCCGAGAACAATGGAAGAGTTCCGCAGCAGTTTTAAACTTCACCAGAATTCCAAGAACAATGGAAGAGTTCTGTAGCATTTTTAAACTTCACCAGAATTCCGAGAACAATGGAAGAGTTCCGTAGCATTTTTAAACTTCAACAGAATTCTGAAGAACAATGGAAGAGTTCCGTAGCATTTTTAAACTTCAGCAGAATTCCGAAGAATAATGGAAGTGTTACGTTGCAGTTCTAAGCTTCATCAGAATTCCGAAGAACAATGGAAGAGTTCCGTAGCATTTTTAAACTTCAGCAGAATTCCGAAGAACAATGGAAGAGTTCCGTAGCATTTTTAAACTTCAGCAGAATTAAGAATAACAATGGAAGAGTTCCGTAGCATTTTTAAACTTCACCAGAATTCCGAGAACAATGGAAGAGTTCCGTAGCATTTTTAAACTTCACCAGAATTCCGAGAACAATGGAAGAGTTCCATAGCATTTTTAAACTTCAGCAGAATTCCGAAGAACAAAGGAACAGTTCCATAGCATTTTTAAGCTTCAGCAGAATTCCGAAGAACAATGGAAGAGTACCGTAGCATTTTTAAACTTCAGCAGAATTCCGAGAACAATGGAAGAGTTCCGTAGCATTTTTAAACTTCACCAGAATTCCGAGAACAATGGAAGAGTTCCGTAGCATTTTTAAACTTCAGCAGAATTCCGAGAACAATGGAAGAGTTCCGTAGCATTTTTAAACTTCAGCAGAATTCCGAAGAACAATGGAAGAGTTCCGTAGCATTTTTAAACTTCAGAAGAATTCCGAAGAACAATGGAAGAGTTCCGTTGCAGTTTTAAGCTTCATCTGAATTCCGAAGAACAATGGAAGAGTTCCGTAGCATTTTTAAACTTCAGCAGAATTCAGAAGAACAATGTAAAAGTTCCATAGCATTTTTAAACTTCAGCAGAATTCCGAAGAACAATGGAAGAGTTCCGTAGCATTTTTAAGCTTCAGCAGAATTCCGAAGAACAATGGAAGAGTTCCGTAGCAGTTTTAAACTTCATCAGAATTCCGAAGAACAATGGAAGAGTTCCGCAGCATTTTTAAACGTCAGCAGAATTCCGAAGAACAATGGAAATGATCAGTAACATTTTTAAACTTCAGCAGAATTCCCAAGAACAATGGAAAAGTACCGTAGAATTTATAAACTTCAGCAGAATTCTGAGAACAATGGAAGATTTCCGTAGCATTTTTAAACTTCAACAGAATTCCAAGAACAATGGAAGAGTTCCGTAGCATTTTTAAACTTCTGCAGAATTCCGAAGAACAATGGAAGAGTTCCGTAGCATTTTTAAACTTCAGTAGAATTAAAAATAACAATGGAAGAGTTCCGTAGCATTTTTAAACTTCATCAGAATTCTGAAGAACAATGGAAGTGATCCGTAACATTTTTAAACTTCAACAGAATACCCAAGAACAATGGAAGAGTACCGTAGCATTTATAAACTTCAGCAGGATTCTGAGAACAATGGAAGAGTTCCGTAGCATTTTTAAACTTCAACAGAATTCCAAGAACAATGGAAGAGTTCCGTAGCATTTTTAAACTTCTGCAGAATTCCAAAGAACAATGGAAGAGTTCTGTAGTATTTTTAAACTTCAGCAGAATTCTGAAGAACAATGGAAGAGTTCCGTAGCATTTTTAAACTTCATCAGAATTCCGAAGAACAATGGAAGTGTTCCGTTGCAGTTCTAAGCTTCATCAGAATTCCGAAGAACAATGGAAGAGTTCCGTAGCATTTTTAAACTTCAGCAGAATTCAGAAGAACAATGGAAGAGTTCCGTAGCATTTTTAAACTTCAGCAGAATTCCGAAGAACAATGGAAAAGTTCCGTACCATTTTTAAACTTCACCAGTATTCCGAAGAACAATGGAAGAGTTCCGTAGCATTTTTAAACTTCAGCAGAATTCCGAAGAACAATGGAAGAGTTCCGTAGCATTTTTAAACTTCAGTAGAATGAAAAATAACAATGGAAGGGTTCCGTAGCATTTTTAAACTTCATCAGAATTCTGAAGAACAATGGAAGTGATCCGTAACATTTTTAAACTTCAGCAGAATACCCAAGAACAATGGAAGAGTACCGTAGAATTTATAAACTTCAGCAGAATTCTGAGAACAATGGAAGATTTTCGTAGCATTTTTAAACGTCAACAGAATTCCAAGAACAATGGAAGAGTTCCGTAGCATTTTTAAACTTCTGCAGAATTCCGAAGAACAATGGAAGAGTTCCGTAGCATTTTTAAACTTCAGTAGAATTAAAAATAACAATGGAAGAGTTCCGTAGCATTTTTAAACTTCATCAGAATTCTGAAGAACAATGGAAGTGATCCGTAACATTTTTAAACTTCAGCAGAATACCCAAGAACAATGGAAGAGTACCGTAGCATTTATAAACTTCAGCAGGATTCTGAGAACAATGGAAGAGTTCCGTAGCATTTTTAAACTTCAACAGAATTCCAAGAACAATGGAAGAGTTCCGTAGCATTTTTAAACTTCTGCAGAATTCCAAAGAACAATGGAAGAGTTCTGTAGCATTTTTAAACTTCAGCAGAATTCTGAAGAACAATGGAAGAGTTCCGTAGCATTTTTAAACTTCATCAGAATTCAGAAAAACAATGGAAGAGTTCCGCAGCAGTTTTAAACTTCACCAGAATTCCGAGAACAATGGAAGAGTTCCGTAGCATTTCTAAACTTCAACAGAATTCTGAAGAACAATGGAAGAGTTCCATAGCATTTTTAAACTTCAGCAGAATTCCGAAGAACAATGGAAGTGTTCCGTTGCAGTTCTAAGCTTCATCAGAATTCCGAAGAACAATGGAAGAGTTCCGTAGCATTTTTAAACTTCAGCAGAATTCAGAAGAACAATGGAAGAGTTCCGTAGCATTTTTAAACTTCAGCAGAATTCCGAAGAACAATGGAAGAGTTCCGTAGCATTTTTAAACTTCAGCAGAATTAAGAATAACAATGGAAGAGCTCCGTAGCATTTTTAAACTTCAACAGAATTCCGTGAACAATGGAAGAGTTCCGTAGCATTTTTAAACTTCAGCAGAATTCCGAAGAACAAAGGAAGTGTTCCGTATCATTTTTAAACTTCAGCAGCATTCTGAAGAACAATGGAAGAGTTCCGTAGCATTTTCAAACTTCAGAAGAATTTCGAGAACAACGGAAGAGTTCCACAGCATTTTTAAACTTCAGCAGAATTCAGAAGAACAATGGAAGAGTTCCGTAGCATTTTTAAACTTCAGCAGAATTCCCAAGAACAATGGAAGAGCACCGTAGAATTTATTAGCTTCAGCAGAATTCTGAGAACAATGGAAGAGTTCCGTAGCATTTTTAAACTTCTCCAGAATTCCAAGAACAATGGAAGAGTTCCGTAGCATTTTTAAACTTCTGCAGAATTCCGAAGAACAATGGAAGAGTTCCGTAGCATTTTTAAACTTCAGCAGAATTCCGAAGAAAAATGGAAGAGTTCCGTAGCCTTTTTAAGCTTCGTCAGAATTCCGAAGAACAATGGAAAAGTTCCGTACCATTTTTAAACTTCAGCAGAATTCCGAAGAACAATGGAAGAGTTCCGTAGCATTTTTAAACTTCAGCAGAATTCTGAAGAACAATGGAAGAGTTCCGTCGCATTTTTAAACTTCAGTAGAATGAAAAATAACAATGGAAGGGTTCCGTAGCATTTTTAAACTTCATCAGAATTCTGAAGAACAATGGAAGTGATCCGTAACATTTTTAAACTTCAGCAGAATACCCAAGAACAATGGAAGAGTACCGTAGAATTTATAAACTTCAGCAGAATTCTGAGAACAATGGAAGATTTCTGTAGCATTTTTAAACTTCAACAGATTTCCAAGAACAATGGAAGAGTTCCGTAGCATTTTTAAACTTCTGCAGAATTCCGAAGAACAATGGAAGAGTTCCGTAGCATTTTTAAACTTCAGTAGAATTAAAAATAACAATGGAAGAGTTCCGTAGCATTTTTAAACTTCATCAGAATTCTGAAGAACAATGGAAGTGATCCGTAACATTTTTAAACTTCAGCAGAATACCCAAGAACAATGGAAGAGTACCGTAGCATTTATAAACTTCAGCAGGATTCTGAGAACAATGGAAGAGTTCCGTAGCATTTTTAAACTTCAACAGAATTCCAAGAACAATGGAAGAGTTCCGTAGCATTTTTAAACTTCTCCAGCATTCCAAAGAACAATGGAAGAGTTCTGTAGCATTTTTAAACTTCAGCAGAATTCTGAAGAACAATGGAAGAGTTCCGTAGCATTTTTAAACTTCATCAGAATTCCGAAGAACAATGGAAGAGTTCCGTAGCATTTTTAAACTTCACCAGAATTCTGAAGAACAATGGAAGAGTTCCATAGCATTTTTAAACTTCAGCAGAATTCCGAAGAACAATGGAAGTGTTCCGTTGCAGTTCTAAGCTTCATCAGAATTCCGAAGAACAATGGAAGAGTTCCGTAGCATTTTTAAACTTCAGCAGAATTCAGAAGAACAATGGAAGAGTTCCGTAGCATTTTTAAACTTCAGCAGAATTCCGAAGAACAATGGAAGAGTTCCGTAGCATTTTTAAACTTCAGCAGAATTAAGAATAACAATGGAAGAGCTCCGTAGCATTTTTAAACTTCAACAGAATTCCGTGAACAATGGAAGAGTTCCGTAGCATTTTTAAACTTCAGCAGAATTCCGAAGAACAAAGGAAGTGTTCCGTATCATTTTTAAACTTCAGCAGCATTCTGAAGAACAATGGAAGAGTTCCGTAGCATTTTCAAACTTCAGAAGAATTTCAAGAACAATGGAAGAGTTCCACAGCATTTTTAAACTTCAGCAGAATTCAGAAGAACAATGGAAGAGTTCCGTAGCATTTTTAAACTTCAGCAGAATTCCGAAGAACAAAGGAACAGTTCCATAGCATTTTTAAGCTTCAGCAGAATTCCGAAGAACAATGGAAGAGTACCGTAGCATTTTTAAACTTCTCCAGCATTCCAAAGAACAATGGAAGAGTTCTGTAGCATTTTTAAACTTCAGCAGAATTCTGAAGAACAATGGAAGAGTTCCGTAGCATTTTTAAACTTCATCAGAATTCCGAAGAACAATGGAAGAGTTCCGTAGCATTTTTAAACTTCACCAGAATTCTGAAGAACAATGGAAGAGTTCCATAGCATTTTTAAACTTCATCAGAATTCCGAAGAACAATGGAAGTGTTCCGTTGCAGTTCTAAGCTTCATCAGAATTCCGAAGAACAATGGAAGAGTTCCGTAGCATTTTTAAACTTCATCAGAATTCCGAAGAACAATGGAAGAGTTCCGTAGCATTTTTAAACTTCACCAGAATTCTGAAGAACAATGGAAGAGTTCCATAGCATTTTTAAACTTCAGCAGAATTCCGAAGAACAATGGAAGTGTTCCGTTGCAGTTCTAAGCTTCATCAGAATTCCGAAGAACAATGGAAGAGTTCCGTAGCATTTTTAAACTTCAGCAGAATTCAGAAGAACAATGGAAGAGTTCCGTAGCATTTTTAAACTTCAGCAGAATTCCGAAGAACAATGGAAGAGTTCCGTAGCATTTTTAAACTTCAGCAGAATTAAGAATAACAATGGAAGAGCTCCGTAGCATTTTTAAACTTCAACAGAATTCCGTGAACAATGGAAGAGTTCCGTAGCATTTTTAAACTTCAGCAGAATTCCGAAGAACAAAGGAAGTGTTCCGTATCATTTTTAAACTTCAGCAGCATTCTGAAGAACAATGGAAGAGTTCCGTAGCATTTTCAAACTTCAGAAGAATTTCGAGAACAATGGAAGAGTTCCACAGCATTTTTAAACTTCAGCAGAATTCAGAAGAACAATGGAAGAGTTCCGTAGCATTTTTAAACTTCAGCAGAATTCCGAAAAACAAAGGAACAGTTCCATAGCATTTTTAAGCTTCAGCAGAATTCCGAAGAACAATGGAAGAGTACCGTAGCATTTTTAAACTTCAGCAGAATTCCGAGAACAATGGAAGAGTTCCGTAGCATTTTTAAACTTCACCAGAATTCCGAGAACAATGGAAGAGTTCCGTAGCATTTTTAAACTTCAGCAGAATTCCGAGAACAATGGAAGAGTTCCGTAGCATTTTTAAACTTCAGCAGAATTCCGAAGAACAATGGAAGAGTTTCGTAGCATTTTTAAACTTCAGAAGAATTCCGAAGAACAATGGAAGAGTTCCGTTGCAGTTTTAAGCTTCATCTGAATTCCGAAGAACAATGGAAGAGTTCCGTAGCATTTTTAAACTTCAGCAGAATTCAGAAGAACAATGTAAAAGTTCCATAGCATTTTTAAACTTCAGCAGAATTCCGAAGAACAATGGAAGAGTTCTGTAGCATTTTTAAGCTTCAGCAGAATTCGGAAGAACAATGGAAGAGTTCCGTAGCAGTTTTAAACTTCATCAGAATTCCGAAGAACAATGGAAGCGTTCCGCAGCATTTTTAAACTTCAGCAGAATTCCGAAGAACAATGGAAATGATCAGTAACATTTTTAAACTTCAGCAGAATTCCCAAGAACAATGGAAAAGTACCGTAGAATTTATAAACTTCAGCAGAATTCTGAGAACAATGGAAGATTTCCGTAGCATTTTTAAACTTCAACAGAATTCCAGTTTTAAACTTCTGCAGAATTCCGAAGAACAATGGAAGAGTTCCGTAGCATTTTTAAACTTCAGTAGAATTAAAAATAACAATGGAAGAGTTCCGTAGCATTTTTAAACTTCATCAGAATTCTGAAGAACAATGGAAGTGATCCGTAACATTTTTAAACTTCAGCAGAATACCCAAGAACAATGGAAGAGTACCGTAGCATTTATAAACTTCAGCAGGATTCTGAGAACAATGGAAGAGTTCCGTAGCATTTTTAAACTTCAACAGAATTCCAAGAACAATGGAAGAGTTCCGTAGCATTTTTAAACTTCTGCAGAATTCCAAAGAACAATGGAAGAGTTCTGTAGTATTTTTTAAGTTCAGCAGAATTCTGAAGAACAATGGAAGAGTTCCGTAGCATTTTTAAACTTCATCAGAATTCCGAAGAACAATGGAAGAGTTCCGCAGCAGTTTTAAACTTCACCAGAATTCCGAGAACAATGGAAGAGTTCCGTAGCATTTTTAAACTTCACCAGAATTCCGAGAACAATGGAAGAGTTCCGTAGCATTTTTAAACTTCAACAGAATTCTGAAGAACAAGGGAAGAGTTCCATAGCATTTTTAAACTTCAGCAGAATTCCGAAGAACAATGGAAGTGTTCCGTTGCAGTTCTAAGCTTCATCAGAATTCCGAAGAACAATGGAAGAGTTCCGTAGCATTTTTAAACTTCAGCAGAATTCAGAAGAACAATGGAAGAGTTCCGTAGCATTTTTAAACTTCAGCAGAATTCCGAAGAACAATGGAAAAGTTCCGTACCATTTTTAAACTTCAGCAGAATTCCGAAGAACAATGGAAGAGTTCCGTAGCATTTTTAAACTTCAGCAGAATTCCGAAGAACAATGGAAGAGTTCCGTAGCATTTTTAAACTTCAGCAGAATTAAGAATAACAATGGAAGAGCTCCGTAGCATTTTTAAACTTCAACAGAATTCCGTGAACAATGGAAGAGTTCCGTAGCATTTTTAAACTTCAGCAGAATTCCGAAGAACAAAGGAAGTGTTCCGTATCATTTTTAAACTTCAGCAGCATTCTGAAGAACAATGGAAGAGTTCCGTAGCATTTTCAAACTTCAGAAGAATTTCGAGAACAATGGAAGAGTTCCACAGCATTTTTAAACTTCAGCACAATTCAGAAGAACAATGGAAGAGTTCCGTAGCATTTTTAAACTTCAGCAGAATTCCCAAGAACAATGGAAGAGCACCGTAGAATTTATTAGCTTCAGCAGAATTCTGAGAACAATGGAAGAGTTCCACAGCATTTTTAAACTTCAGCAGAATTAAGAATATCAATGGAAGAGTTCCGTAGCATTTTTAAACTTCACCAGAATTCCGTGAACAATGGAAGAGTTCCGTAGCATTTTTAAACTTCAGCAGAATTCCGAAGAACAAAGGAAGTGTTCCGTAGCATTTTTAAACTTCAGCAGAATTCTGAAGAACAATGCAAGAGTTCCGTAGCATTTTTAAAATTTAGAAGAATTCCGAGAACAATGAAAAAGTTCCGTAGCATTTTTAAACTTCAGCAGAATTCCGAAAAACAATGGAAGAGTTCCGTAGCATTTTTAAATTTCAGCAGAGTTCCAAAGAACAATGGAAGAGTTCCGTAGCATTTTTAAACTTCAGCAGAATTCTGAAGAACAATGGAAGAGTTCCATAGCATTTTTAAACTTCAGCAGAATTCCGAGAACAATGGAAGTGTTCCGTAGCATTTTTAAACCTCAGCAGAATTGCGAGAACAATGGAAGAGTTCCGTAGCATTTTTAAACTTCATCAGAATTCCGAAGAACAATGGAAGTGTTCCGTGGCATTTTTAAACTTCAGCAGAATTCCAAAGAACAATGGAGGAGTTCCGTAGCATTTTTAAACTTCAGCAGAATTCCGAAGAACAATGGAAGAGTTCCGTAGCATTTTTAAACTTCAGCAGAATTCCAAAGAACAATTGAAGAGTTCCGTAGCACTTTTAAACTTCAGCAGAATTCCGAACAACAAGGGAAGAGTTCCGTAGCATTTTTAAACTTCACATGAATTCCGAGAACAATGGAAGAGTTCCTTAGCATTTTTAAACTTCAGCAGCATTCCGAAGAACAATGGAAGAGTTCCGTAGCATTTTTAAACTTCAGCAGAATTCTGAAGAACAATGGAAGTGTTCCGTAGCATTTTTAATTTTCAGCAGAATTCCGAAGAACAATGGAAGAGTTCCGTAGCTTTTTTAAACTTCAGCAGCATTCTGAAGAACAATGGAAAAGTTCCGTAGCATTTTTAAACTTCAGCAGAATTCCGAAGAACAATGGAAGAGTTCCGTAGCATTTTTAAACTTCAGCAGAATTCCGAAGAACAATGGAAGAGTTCCGTAGCATTCTTAAACTTCAGAAGAATTCCGAAGAACAGTGGAAGAGTTCCGTAGCATTTTTAAACTTCAGCAGAATTCTGAAGAACAATGGAAGAGTTCCATAGCATTTTTAAGTTACAGCAGATTTCCGATGAACAATGGAAGAGTTTCGTAGCATTTTTAAATTACAGCAGAATTCCGAAGAACAATGGAAGAGTTCCGTAGCATTTTTAAATTACAGCAGAATTCCGAAGAACAATGGAAGAGTTCCGTAGCATTTTTAAACTTCTGCAGAATTCCAAAGAACAATGGAAGAGTTCTGTAGTATTTTTTAAGTTCAGCAGAATTCTGAAGAACAATGGAAGAGTTCCGTAGCATTTTTAAACTTCATCAGAATTCCGAAGAACAATGGAAGAGTTCCGCAGCAGTTTTAAACTTCACCAGAATTCCGAGAACAATGGAAGAGTTCCGTAGCATTTTTAAACTTCACCAGAATTCCGAGAACAATGGAAGAGTTCCGTAGCATTTTTAAACTTCAACAGAATTCTGAAGAACAAGGGAAGAGTTCCATAGCATTTTTAAACTTCAGCAGAATTCCGAAGAACAATGGAAGTGTTCCGTTGCAGTTCTAAGCTTCATCAGAATTCCGAAGAACAATGGAAGAGTTCCGTAGCATTTTTAAACTTCAGCAGAATTCAGAAGAACAATGGAAGAGTTCCGTAGCATTTTTAAACTTCAGCAGAATTCCGAAGAACAATGGAAAAGTTCCGTACCATTTTTAAACTTCAGCAGAATTCCGAAGAACAATGGAAGAGTTCCGTAGCATTTTTAAACTTCAGCAGAATTCCGAAGAACAATGGAAGAGTTCCGTAGCATTTTTAAACTTCAGCAGAATTAAGAATAACAATGGAAGAGCTCCGTAGCATTTTTAAACTTCAACAGAATTCCGTGAACAATGGAAGAGTTCCGTAGCATTTTTAAACTTCAGCAGAATTCCGAAGAACAAAGGAAGTGTTCCGTATCATTTTTAAACTTCAGCAGCATTCTGAAGAACAATGGAAGAGTTCCGTAGCATTTTCAAACTTCAGAAGAATTTCGAGAACAATGGAAGAGTTCCACAGCATTTTTAAACTTCAGCACAATTCAGAAGAACAATGGAAGAGTTCCGTAGCATTTTTAAACTTCAGCAGAATTCCCAAGAACAATGGAAGAGCACCGTAGAATTTATTAGCTTCAGCAGAATTCTGAGAACAATGGAAGAGTTCCACAGCATTTTTAAACTTCAGCAGAATTAAGAATATCAATGGAAGAGTTCCGTAGCATTTTTAAACTTCACCAGAATTCCGTGAACAATGGAAGAGTTCCGTAGCATTTTTAAACTTCAGCAGAATTCCGAAGAACAAAGGAAGTGTTCCGTAGCATTTTTAAACTTCAGCAGAATTCTGAAGAACAATGCAAGAGTTCCGTAGCATTTTTAAAATTTAGAAGAATTCCGAGAACAATGAAAAAGTTCCGTAGCATTTTTAAACTTCAGCAGAATTCCGAAAAACAATGGAAGAGTTCCGTAGCATTTTTAAATTTCAGCAGAGTTCCAAAGAACAATGGAAGAGTTCCGTAGCATTTTTAAACTTCAGCAGAATTCCGAAGAACAATGGAAGAGTTCCATAGCATTTTTAAACTTCAGCAGAATTCCGAGAACAATGGAAGTGTTCCGTAGCATTTTTAAACCTCAGCAGAATTGCGAGAACAATGGAAGAGTTCCGTAGCATTTTTAAACTTCATCAGAATTCCGAAGAACAATGGAAGTGTTCCGTGGCATTTTTAAACTTCAGCAGAATTCCAAAGAACAATGGAGGAGTTCCGTAGCATTTTTAAACTTCAGCAGAATTCCGAAGAACAATGGAAGAGTTCCGTAGCATTTTTAAACTTCAGCAGAATTCCAAAGAACAATTGAAGAGTTCCGTAGCACTTTTAAACTTCAGCAGAATTCCGAACAACAAGGGAAGAGTTCCGTAGCATTTTTAAACTTCACATGAATTCCGAGAACAATGGAAGAGTTCCTTAGCATTTTTAAACTTCAGCAGCATTCCGAAGAACAATGGAAGAGTTCCGTAGCATTTTTAAACTTCAGCAGAATTCTGAAGAACAATGGAAGTGTTCCGTAGCATTTTTAATTTTCAGCAGAATTCCGAAGAACAATGGAAGAGTTCCGTAGCTTTTTTAAACTTCAGCAGCATTCTGAAGAACAATGGAAAAGTTCCGTAGCATTTTTAAACTTCAGCAGAATTCCGAAGAACAATGGAAGAGTTCCGTAGCATTTTTAAACTTCAGCAGAATTCCGAAGAACAATGGAAGAGTTCCGTAGCATTCTTAAACTTCAGAAGAATTCCGAAGAACAGTGGAAGAGTTCCGTAGCATTTTTAAACTTCAGCAGAATTCTGAAGAACAATGGAAGAGTTCCATAGCATTTTTAAGTTACAGCAGATTTCCGATGAACAATGGAAGAGTTTCGTAGCATTTTTAAATTACAGCAGAATTCCGAAGAACAATGGAAGAGTTCCGTAGCATTTTTAAATTACAGCAGAATTCCGAAGAACAATGGAAGAGTTCCGTAGCATTTTTAAACTTCAGCAGAATTCCGAAGAACAATGGAAAAGTTCCGTGGCATTTTTAAACTTCATCAGAATTCCGAAGAACAATGGAAGAGTTCCGTAGCATATTTAAACTTCACCAGAATTCCGAAGAACAATGGTAGAGTTCCGTAGCATTTTTAAACTTCACCAGAATTCCGAGAACAATGGAAGAGTTCCGTAGCATTTTTAAACTTCAGCAGAATTGCGAGAACAATGGAAGAATTCCGAAGCATTTTTAAACTTCACCAGAATTCCGAAGAACAATGGAAAAGTTCCGTAGCATTTTTAAACTTCAGCAGTATTCCGAAGAACAATGGAAGAGTTCCGTAGCATTTTTAAACTTCAGCAGCATTCCGAGAACAATGGAAGAGTTCCGTAGCATTTTTAAACTTCACCAGAATTCCGAGAACAATGGAAGAGTTCCATAGCATTTTTAAACTTCAGCAGAATTCCGAAGAACAATGGAAGAGTTCCGTAGCATTTTTAAATTACAGCAGAATTCCGAAGAACAATGGAAGAGTTCCGTAGCATTTTTAAACTTCAGCAGAATTCCGAAGAACAATGGAAGAGTTCCGTGGCATTTTTAAACTTCATCAGAATTCCGAAGAACAATGGAAGAGTTCCGTAGCATATTTAAACTTCACCAGAATTCCGAAGAACAATGGTAGAGTTCCGTAGCATTTTTAAACTTCACCAGAATTCCGAGAACAATGGAAGAGTTCCGTAGCATTTTTAAACTTCAGCAGAATTGCGAGAACAATGGAAGAATTCCGTAGCATTTTTAAACTTCACCAGAATTCTGAGAACAATGTAAGAGTTCCGTAACATTTTTAAACTTCTGCAGAATTCCGAAGAACAATGGAAGAGTTCCGTAGCAGTTTTAAACTTCATCAGAATTCCGAAGAACAATGGAAGAGTTCCGTAGCAGTTTTAAACTTCATCAGAATTCCGAAGAACAATGGAAGAGTTACAAAGCATTTTTAAACTTCAGCAGAATTCCGAAGAATAATGGAAGAATTCCATAGCATTTTTAAACTTCACCAGAATTCTGAGAACAATGTAAGAGTACCGTAGCATTTTTAAACTTCAGAAGAATTCCGAGAACAATGGAAAAGTTCCGTAGCATTTTTAAACTTAATCAGAATTCCAAAGAACAATCGAAGAGTTCCGTAGCACTTTTAAACTTCAGCAGAATTCCGAAGAACAAGGGAAGAGTTCAGTAGCATTTTTAAACTTCACATGAATTCCGAGAACAATGGAAGAGTTCCTTAGCATTTTTAAACTTCAGCAGAATTCCGAAGAACAATGGAACAGTTCCGTAGCATTTTTAAACTTCAGCAGAATTCTGAAGAACAATGGAAGTGTTCCGTAGCATTTTTAATCTCCAGCAGAATTCCGAAGAACAATGGAAGAGTTCCGTAGCTTTTTTAAACTTCAGCAGCATTCCGAAGATCAATGGAAGTGTTCCGTATCATTTTTAATCCTCAGCAGAATTCCGAGAACAATGGAAGAGTTCCGTAGCATTTTTAAACTTCAGCAGAATTCCGAAGAACAATGGAAGAGTTCCGTAGCATTTTTAAACTTCAGCAAAATTCCAAAGAACAATGGAAGAGTTCCATAGCATTTTTAAGTTACAGCAGATTTCCGAAGAACAATGGAAGAGTTCTGTAGCATTTTTAAATTACAGCAGAATTCCGAAGAACAATGGAAGAGTTCCATAGCATTTTTAAAGTACAGCAGAATTCCGAACAACAATGGAAG
Organism: Phyllobates terribilis; assembly: GCF_046119375.1. Taxonomy (NCBI): domain Eukaryota; kingdom Metazoa; phylum Chordata; class Amphibia; order Anura; family Dendrobatidae; genus Phyllobates; species Phyllobates terribilis. Next base: position 143,284 of record NW_027363782.1, on the reverse strand, counting down.
TGATCCGTAACATTTTTAAACTTCAGCAGAATTCCGACGAACAATGGAAGAATTCTGTAGCATTTTTAAACTTCAGCAGAATTGCGAGAACAATGGAAGAATTCTGTAGCATTTTTAAACTTCACCAGAATTCCGAGAACAATGGAAGAGTTCCGTAACATTTTTAAACTTCTGCAGAATTCCGAAGAACAATGGAAGAGTTCCGTAGCAGTTTTAAACTTCAGCAGAATTCCGAAGAACAATGGAAGAGTTCCGTAGCATTTTTAAACTTCAGCAGAATTAAGAATAACAATGGAAGAGTTCCGTAGCATTTTTAAACTTCACCAGAATTCCGTGAACAATGGAAGAGTTCCGTAGCATTTTTAAACTTCAGCAGAATTCCGAAGAACAAAAGAAGTGTTCCGTAGCATTTTTAAACTTCAGCAGAATTCTGTAGAACAATGGAAGAGTACCGTAGCATTTTTAAACTTCAGAAGAATTCCGAGAACAATGGAAGAGTTCCGTAGCAGCTTTAAACTTCAGCAGAATTCCGAAAAACAATGGAAGAGTTCCGTAGCATTTTTAAACTTCAGCAGAATTCCGAAGAACAATGGAAGAGTTCCGTAGCATTTTTAAACTTCAGCAGAATTCTGAGAACAATGGAAGAGTTCCGTAGCATTTTTAAACTTCACCAGAATTCCGAGAAAAATGGAAGAGTTCCGCAGCATTTTTAAACTTCTGCAGAATTCCGAAGAACAATGGAAGAGTTCCGTAGCATTTTTAAACTTCAGCAGAATTCCGAGAACAATGGAAGAGATCCGTAGCATTTTTAAACTTCAGCAGAATTCCGAAGAACAGTAGAAGTGTTCCGTAGCATTTTTAAACTTCAGCAGAATTCCGAAGAACAATGGAAGAGTTCCGTAGCATTTTTAAACTTCAGCAGAATTCTGGGAACAATGGAAGAGTTCCGTAGCATTTTTAAACTTCTCCAGAATTGCGAGAAAAATGGATTTGTTCCGTAGCATTTTTAAACTTCTGCAGAATTCCGAAGAGCAATGGAAGAGTTCCGTAGCATTTTTAAACTTCAGCAGAATTCCGAAGAACAATGGAAGAGTTCCGTAGCATTTTTAAACTTCATCAGAATTCCGAGGAACAATGGAAGAGTTCAGTAGCATTTTTAAACTTCAGCAGAATTCCGAAGAACAATGGAAGAGTTCTGTAGCATTTTTAAACTTCAGCAGAATTAAGAATATCAATGGAAGAGTTCCGTAGCATTTTTAAACTTCACCAGAATTCCGTGAACAATGGAAGAGTTCCGTAGCATTTTTAAACTTCAGCAGAATTCCGAAGAACAAAGGAAGTGTTCCGTAGCATTTTTAAACTTCAGCAGAATTCTGAAGAACAATGCAAGAGTTCCGTAGCATTTTTAAAATTTAGAAGAATTCCGAGAACAATGAAAAAGTTCCGTAGCATTTTTAAACTTCAGCAGAATTCCGAAAAACAATGGAAGAGTTCCGTAGCATTTTTAAATTTCAGCAGAGTTCCGAAGAACAATGGAAGAGTTCCGTAGCATTTTTAAACTTCAGCAGAATTCCGAAGAACAATGGAAGAGTTCCATAGCATTTTTAAACTTCAGCAGAATTCCGAGAACAATGGAAGTGTTCCGTAGCATTTTTAAACCTCAGCAGAATTGCGAGAACAATGGAAGAGTTCCGTAGCATTTTTAAACTTCATCAGAATTCCGAAGAACAATGGAAGTGTTCCGTGGCATTTTTAAACTTCAGCAGAATTCCAAAGAACAATGGAGGAGTTCCGTAGCATTTTTAAACTTCAGCAGAATTCCGAAGAACAATGGAAGAGTTCCGTAGCATTTTTAAACTTCAGCAGAATTCCAAAGAACAATGGAAGAGTTCCGTAGCACTTTTAAACTTCAGCAGAATTCCGAACAACAAGGGAAGAGTTCCGTAGCATTTTTAAACTTCACATGAATTCCGAGAACAATGGAAGAGTTCCTTAGCATTTTTAAACTTCAGCAGCATTCCGAAGAACAATGGAAGAGTTCCGTAGCATTTTTAAACTTCAGCAGAATTCTGAAGAACAATGGAAGTGTTCCGTAGCATTTTTAATTTTCAGCAGAATTCCGAAGAACAATGGAAGAGTTCCGTAGCTTTTTTTAAACTTCAGCAGCATTCTGAAGAACAATGGAAAAGTTCCGTAGCATTTTTAAACTTCAGCAGAATTCCGAAGAACAATGGAAGAGTTCCGTAGCATTTTTAAACTTCAGCAGAATTCCGAAGAACAATGGAAGAGTTCCGTAGCATTTTTAAACTTCACCAGAATTCCGAGAACAATGGAAGAGTTCCGTAGCATTTTTAAACTTCAGCGGAATTCCGAAGAACAATGGAAGTGTTAAGTAGCATTTTTAATCTTCAGCACAATTCCGAAGAACATTGGAAGAGTTCCGTAACATTTTTAAACTTCAGCAGAATTCCGAAGAACAATGGAAGAGTTCCGTAGCATTTTTAAACTTCAGCAGAATTCCGAGAACAATGGAAGTGTTCCGTAGTATTTTTAAACTTCAGCTGAATTCCGAAGAAAAATGGAAGAGTTCCGTAGCATTTTTAAACTTCAGCAGATTTTCGAAGAACAATGGAAGAGTTCCGTAGCACTTTTGAACTTCAGCAGAATTCTAAAGAACAATGGAAGAGTTACGTATCATTTTTAGACTTCAGCAGAATTCCGAGAAAAATGGAAGAGTTCCATAGCATTTTTAAACTTCACCAGAATTCCGAGAACAATGGAAGAGTTCCATAGCATTTTTAAACATCAGCAGAATTCCGAAGAACAATGGAAGTGTTCCTTAGCATTTTTAAACTTCAGCACAATTCCGAAGAACAATGAAAGATTTCCGTAGCATTTTAAAACTTCAGCAGAATTCCAAAGAACAATGGAAGAATTATGTAGCATTTTTAAACTTCAGCAGTATTCCGAAGAACAAACTTCGGTTGTCTGTTAAGCAATTGTCTTTGGTGTATGGCATTGTCTGTTAAGCAGTTGTCTTTGGTGTATGGCATTGTCTGTTAAGCAGTTGTCTTTGGTGTATGGCATTGTCTGTTAAGCAGTTGTCTATGGTGTATGGCAGTGTCTATTAAGCAGTTGTCTTTGGTGTATGGCATTGATGGTTAAGCAGTTGTCTTTGGTGTATTGCGTTGCCTGATAAGCAGTTGTCTTTGGTGTATGGCAGTGTCTGTTAAGCAGTTGTCTTTGGTGTATGGCATTGTCTGTTAAGAAGTTGTCTTTGGTGTATGGCATTGCCTGTTAAGCAGTTGTCTTTGGTGTATGGCATTGCCTGTTAAGCAGTTGTCCTTAGTGTATGGCATTGTCTGTTAAGCAGTTGTCTTTGGTGTATGGCACTGTCTGTTGAGCAGTTGTCTTTAGTGTATGGCGTTGCCTGTTAAGCAGTTGTCTTTGGTGTACTGCAATGCCTGTTAAGCAATTGTCTTTGGTGTATGGCATTGTCTGTTAAGAAGTTGTCTTTAGTGTATGGCAGTGTCTGTTAAGCAGTGGTCTTTGGTGCACGGCGTTGACTGTTAAACAGTTTCCTTTGGTGTATGGCGTTGTTTGTTAAGCAGTTGTCTTTGGTGTATGGCATTCCCTGTTAAGCAGTTGATTTAGTGTATGGCATTGCCTGTTAAGCAGTTATCTGTGGTGTATGGCATTGCCTGTTAAGCAGTTGTCTTTCGTGTATGGCCTTGTCTGTTAAGAAGTTGTCTTTAGTGTATGGCAATGTCTGTTACGCAGTTGTCTTTGGTGTATGGCATTGTCTGTTAAGCAGTTGTCTTTAGTGTATGGCATTGCCTGTTAAGCAGTTGTCTTTGGTGTATGGCATTGCCTGTTAAGCAGTTGTCTTTGATGTATGGCATTGTCTATTAAGCAGTTGTCTTTGGTGTGTGGCATTGTCTGCTAAGCAGTTGTCTTTGGTGTATGGCATTGTCTGTTAAGCAGTTGTCTTTGGTGTATGGCAGTGTCTGTTAAGCAGTTGTCTTTGGTGTATGGTGTTGCCTGTTAAGCAGTTTTCTTTGGTGTATGGCATTGTCTGTTAAGCAGTTGTCTTTGGTGTATGGCATTGCCTGTCAAGTAGTTGTCTTTAGTGTGTTGCATTGCCTGTTAAGCAGTTGTCTTTGGTGTATGGCATTGTCTGTTAAGCAGTTGTCTTTGGTGTATGGCATTGCCTGTTAAGCAGTTGTCTTTGGTGTATGGCATTGCTTGTTAAGCGTTTGTCATTGGTGTATGGCATTGCCTGTTAAGTAGTTGTCTTTGGTGTATGGCATTGTCTGTTAAGCAGTTGTCTTTGGTGTATGGCATTGCCTGTTAAGCAGTTGTCTTTAGTGTATGTCATTGCCTGTTAAGCAGTTGTCTTTGGTGTATGGCATTGTCTGTTAAGCAGTTGTCTTTGGTGTATGGCATTGTCTGTTAAGCAGTTGTCTTTGGTGTATGGCATTGTCTTTTAAGCAGTTGTCTTTGGTGTATGGCAGTGTGTGTTAAGCAGTTGTCTTTGGTGTATGGCAGTGTCTGTTAAGCAGTTGTCTTTGGTGTATGGCATTGTCTGTTAAGCAGTTGTCCTTGGTGTATGGCATTGTCTGTTATGCACTTGTCTTTGGTGCATGGCATTGTTTGTTAAGCAGTTGTCTTTAGTGTATGGCATTGCCTGTTAAGCAGTTGACTTTAGTGTATGGCATTGTTATGCAGTTGTCTTTGGTGCATGGCATTGCCTATAAAGCAGTTGTCTTTGGTATATGGCATTGCCTGTTAAGCAGTTGTCTTTAGTGTATGAAATTGTCTGTTAAGCAGTTGTCTTTGGTGTATGGCATTGCCTGTTAAGCAGTTGTCTTTGGTGTATGGCATTGTCTGTTAAGCAGTTGTCCTTGGTGGATGGCATTGTCTGTTATGCAGTTGTCTTTGGTGCATGGCATTGTCTGTTAAGCAGTTGTCTTTGGTGTATGGCATTGCCTGTTAAGCAGCTGTCTTTGGTGTATGGCATTGCCTGTTAAGCAGTTGTCTTTGGTGTATGGCATTGTCTGTTAAGCAGTTGTCTTTAGTGTATGGCATTGTCTTTTAAGCAGTTGTCTTTGGTGTATGGCAGTGTCTGTTAAGCAGTTGTCTTTGGTGTATGGCAGTGTCTGTTAAGCAGTTGTCTTTGGTGTATGGCATTGTCTGTTAAGCAGTTGTCCTTGGTGTATGGCATTGTCTGTTATGCAGTTGTCTTTGGTGCATGGCATTGTCTGTTAAGCAGTTGTCCTTAATGTATGGCATTGCCTGTTAAGCAGTTGACTTTAGGGTATGGCATTGTCTGTTATGCAGTTGTCTTTGGTGCATGGCATTGCCTGTTAAGCAGTTGTCTTTGGTGTATGGCATTGCCTGTTAAGCAGTTGTGTTTAGTGTATGGCAGTGTCTGTTAAGCAGTTGTCTTTGGTGTATGGTGTTGCCTGTTAAGCAGTTGTCTATGGTGTATGCCATTGTCTGTTAAGCAGTTGTCCTTGGTGGATGGCATTGTCTGTTATGCAGTTGTCTTTGGTGCATGGCATTGTCTGTTAAGCAGTTGTTTTTGGTGTATGGCATTGCCTGTTAAGCAGTTGTCTTTGGTGTATGGCATTGCCTGTTAAGCAGTTGTCTTTGGTGTATGGCGTTGTCTGTTAAGCAGTTGTCTTTGGTGTATGGCGTTGTCTGTTAAGCAGTTGTCTTTCGTGTATGGCATTGCCTGTTAAGCAGTTGTCTTTGGTATATGCCTTTTTCTGTTAAGCAGTTGTCTTTGGTGTATTGCATTGCCTGTTAAGCAGTTGTCTTTGTTGTTTGGCATGGCCTGTTAAGCAGTTGTCTTTGGTGTATGGCATTGTCTGTTAAGCAGTTGTCTTTGGTGTATGGCGTTGTCTGTTAAGCAGTTGTCTTTGGTGTATGGCATTGCCTGTTAAGCAGTTGTCTTTGGTGTATGGCATTGCCTGTTAAGCAGTTGTCTTTGGTGTATGGCATTGCCTGTTAAGTAGTAGTCTTTGGTGTCTGGTAGTGTCTGTTAAGCAGTTGTCTTTGGTGTATGGCATTGCCAGTTAAGCAGTTGTCTTTGGTGTATGGCATTGCCTGTTAAGTAGTAGTCTTTGGTGTATGGCATTGTCTGTTAAGCAGTTGTCTTTGGCGTATGGCATTGCCAGTTAAGCAGTTGTCTTTGGTGTATGGCATTGTCTGTTAAGCAGTTGTCTTTGGTGTATGGCATTGTCTGTTAAGCAGTTGTCTTTGGTGTATGGCATTGCCTGTTAAGCTGTTGTCTTTGGTGTATGGCATTGCTGTTAAGCTGTTGTCTTTGGTGTATGGCATTGTCTGTTAAGCAGTTTTATTTGGTGTATGGCATTGTCTGTTAAGCAGTTGTCTTTGGTGTATGGCATTGTCTGTTAAGCAGTTGTCTTTGATGTATGTCATTGCCTGTTAAGCAGTTGTCTTTGGTGTATGGCATTGCTGTTAAGCTGTTGTCTTTGGTGTATGGCATTGCTGTTATGCAGTTTTCTTTGGTGTATGGCATTGTCTGTTAAGCAGTTGTTCTTGGTGTATGGCATTGTCTGTAATGCAGTTTTCTTTGGTGCATGGCATTGCCTGTTAAGCAGTTGTCTTTGGTGTATGGTGTTGCCTGTTAAGCAGTTGTCTTTAGTGTATGGCAGTGTCTGTAAAGCAGTTGTCTTTGGTGTATGGCATTGTCTGTTAAGCAGTTGTCTTTGGTGTATGGCATTGTCTGTTAAGCAGTTGTCTTTGGTGTATGGCATTGTCTGTTAATCAGTTGTCTTTGGTGTCTGGCAGTGTCTGTTAAGCAGTTGTCTTTGGTGTATGGCAGTGTCTGTTAAGCAGTTGTCTTTGGTGTATGGCGTTGTCTGTTAAGCAGTTGTCTTTGGTGTTTGGCATTGCCTGTTAAGCAGTTGTCTTTGGTATATGGCTTTTTCTGTTAAGCAGTTGTCTTTGGTGTATTGCATTGCCTGTTAAGCAGTTGTCTTCGGTGTATGACATTGCCTGTTAAGCAGCTGTCTTTGGTGTAAGGCGTTGTCTGCTAAGCAGTTGTCTTTGGTGTATGGCATTGCCTGCTAAGCAGTTGTCTTTGGTGTATGGCATTGTCTGTTAAGCAGTTGTCTTTGGTGTATGACATTGCCTGTTAAACAGTTGTCTTTGGTGTAAGGCTTTGTCTGTTAAGCAGTTGTCTTTGGTGTTTGGCATTGTCTGTTAAGCAGTTGTCTTTGGTGTATGGCATTGTCTGTTAAGCAGTTGTCTTTGGTGTATGACATTGCCTGTTAAGTAGTAGTCTTTGGTGTCTGGTAGTGTCTGTTAAGCAGTTGTCTTTGGTGTACAGCATTGCCTGTTAAGCAGTTGTCTTTGGTGTATGCTGTTGCCTGTTAAGCAGTTTTCTTTGGTGTATGGCATTGTCTGTTAAGCAGTTGTCTTTGGTGTATGGCATTGCCTGTCAAGCAGTTGTCTTTGGTGTATGGCATTGCCTGTTAAGCAGTTGTCTTTGGTGTATGGCATTGTCTGTTAAGCAGTTGTGTTTGGTGTATGGCATTGCCTGTTAAGCAGTTGTCTTTGGTATATTGCTTTTTCTGTTAAGCAGTTGTCTTTGGTGTATTGCATTGCCTGTTAAGCAGTTGTCTTCGGTGTATGACATTGCCTGTTAAGCAGTTGTCTTTGGTGTAAGGCGTTGTCTGTTAAGCAGTTGTCTTTGGTGTATGGCATTGTCTGTTAAGCAGTTGTCTTTGGTGTATGGCATTGCCTGTTAAGCAGTTGTCTTTGGTGTATGGCATTGCCTGTTAAGTAGTAGTCTTTGGTGTCTGGTAGTGTCTGTTAAGCAGTTGTCTTTGGTGTATGGCGTTGTCTGTTAAGCAGTTGTCTTTGGTGTATGGCATTGCCTGTTAAGCAGTTGTCTTTGGTGTATGGCGTTGTCTGTTAAGCAGTTTTCTTTGGTGTATGGCATTGCCTGTAAAGCAGTTGTCTTTGGTGTATGGCTTTGTCTGTTAAGCAGTTTTCTTTGGTGTATGGCTTTGTCTGTTAAGCAGTTTTCTTTGGTGTATGGCATTGTCTGTTAAACAGTTCTCTTTGGTGTAAGGCTTTGTCTGTTAAGCAGTTGTCTTTGGTGTATGGCATTGCCTGTTAAGCAGTTGTCTTTGGTGTATGGCATTGTCTGTTAAGCAGTTCTCTTTGGAGTAAGGCGTTGTCTTTTAAGCAGTTGTCTTTGGTGTATGGCATTGTCTGTTAAGCAGTTGTCTTTGGTGTATGGAATTGCCTGTTAAGCAGTTATCTTTGGTGTATGGCATTGTCTGTTAAGCAGTTTTCTTTAGTGTATGGCAAAGTCTGTTACGCAGTTGTCTTTGGTGTATGGCATTGTCAGTTAAGCAGTTGTCCTTGGTGTATGGCATTGTCTGTTATGCAGTTGTCTTTGGTGCATGGCATTGTCTGTTAAGCAGTTGTCTTTAGTGTATGGCATTGCCTGTTAAGCAGTTGTGTTTTGTGTATGGCATTACCTGTTAATCAGTTGTCTTTGGTGTATGGCATTGTCTGTTAAGCAGTTGTCTTTGGTGTATGGCGTTGTCTGTTAAGCAGTTGTCTTTAGTGTATGGCTTTGTCTGTTAAGCAGTTGTCTTTGGTGTATGGCATTGTCTGTTAAGCAGTTGTCTTTGGTGTATGGCATTGCATGTTAAGCAGTTGTCCTTAGTGTATGGCGTTGTCTGTTAAGCAGTTGTCTTTAGTGTATGGCGTTGTCTGTTAAGCAGTTGTCTTTGGTGTATGGCGTTGTCTGTTAAGCAGTTGTCTTTAGTGTATGGCGTTGTCTGTTAAGCAGTTGTCTTTGGTGCATGGCATTGTCTGTTAAGCAGTTGTCTTTGGTGTATGGCATTGTCTTTTAAGCAGTTGTCTTTAGTGTATGGCATTGTATGTTACGCAGTTGTCTTTAGTGTATGGCATTGTCTGTTAAGCAGTTGTCTTTGGTGTATGGCATTGTCTGTTAAGCAGTTGTCTTTGGTGTATGGCATTGTCTTTTAAGCAGTTGTCTTAGGTGTATTGCATTGCCTGTAAAGCAGTTGTCTTTGGTGAATGGCATTTTCTGTTAATAAGTTGTCTTTAGTGTATGGCAGTGTCTGTTAAGCAGTGGTCTTTGGTGTTTGGCATTGTCTGTTAAGCAGTTGTCTTTGGTGTATGGCATTGATGGTTAAGCAGTTGTCTTTGGTGTATGGCGTTGCCTGATAAGCAGTTGTCTTTGCTGTATGGCAGTGTCTGTTAAGCAGCTGTCTTTGCTGTATGGCATTGTCTATTAAGCAGTTGTCTTTGGTGTATGGCATTGCCTGTTAAGCAGTTGTCTTTGGTGTATGGCATTGCCTGTTAAGCAGTTGTCTTTGGTGTATGGCATTGTCTGTTAAGCAGTTGTCTTTGCTGTATGGCACTGTCTGTTGAGCAGTTGTCTTTAGTGTATGGCATTGCCTGTTAAGCAGTTGTCTTTGGTGTATGGCATTGCTTGTTAAGCAGTTGTCTTTGGTGTATGGCATTGTCTGTTAAGAACTTGTCTTTAGTCTATGGCAGTGTATGTTAAGCAGTTGTCTTTGGTGTACGGCGTTGACTGTTAAACAGTTTTCTTTCGTGTATGGTGTTGTATGTTAAGCAGTTGTCTTTGCTGTATGGCATTCCCTGTTAAGCAGTTGTCTTTAGTGTATGGCATTGCCTGTTAAGCAGTTATCTTTGGTGTATGGCATTGTCTGTTAAGCAGTTGTCTTTGGTGTATGGCATTGCCTGTTAAGCAGTTGTCTTTGGTGTATGGCATTGCCTGTTAAGTAGTTGTCTTTGGTGTATGGCATTGCCTGTTAAGAAGTTGTCTTTGGTGTATGGCATTGCCTGTTTACCAGTTTTCTTTGGTGTATGCCAGTGTCTGTTAAGCAGTTTTCTTTGGTGTATGGCATTGTCTGTTAAGCAGTTGTCTTTCGTGTATGGCATAGCCTGTCAAGCAGCTGTCTTTAGTGTATGGCACTGCCTGTTAAGCAGTTGTCTTTGGTGTATGGCAGTGTCTGTTAAGCAGTTGTCTTTGGTGTATGGCAGTGTCTGTTAAGCAGTTGTCTTTGGTGTATGGCAGTGTCTGTTAAGCAGTTGTCTTTGGTGTATGGCGTTGTCTGTTAAGCAGTTGTCTTTGGTGTATGGCATTGCCTGTTAAGCAGTTGTCTTTGGTATATGGCTTTTTCTGTTAAGCAGTTGTCTTTAGTGTATGGCACTGCCTGTTAAGCAGTTGTCTTTGGTGTATGGCAGTGTCTGTTAAGCAGTTGTCTTTGGTGTATGGCATTGTCTGTTAAGCAGTTGTCCTTAGTGTATGGCATTGCCTGTTAAGCAGTTGTCTTTGGTGTATGGCGTTGTCTGTTAAGCAGTTGTCTTTGGTGTATGGCGTTGTCTGTTAAGCAGTTGTCTTAAGTGTATGGCGTTGTCTGTTAAGCAGTTGTCTTTGGTGTATGGCATTGTCTGTTAAGCAGTTGTCTTTGGTGTATGGCATTGTCTTTTAAGCAGTTGTCTTTAGTGTATGGCATTGTATGTTAAGCAGTTGTCTTTAGTGTATGGCATTGTCTGTTAAGCAGTTGTCTTTGGTGTATGGCATTGTCTGTTAAGCAGTTGTCTTTGGTGTATGGCATTGTCTTTTAAGCAGTTGTCTTAGGTGTATTGCATTGCCTGTAAAGCAGTTGTCTTTGGTGAATGGCATTTTCTGTTAATAAGTTGTCTTTAGTGTATGGCAGTGTCTGTTAAGCAGTGGTCTTTGGTGTTTGGCATTGTCTGTTGAGCAGTTGTCTTCAGTGTATGGCATTGCCTGTTAAGCAGTTGTCTTTGGTGTATGGCATTGCCTGTTAAGCATTTGTCTTTGGTATATGGCTTTTTCTGTTAAGCAGTTGTCTTTGGTGTATTGCATTGCCTGTTAAGCAGTTGTCTTCGGTGTATGACATTGCCTGTTAAGCAGCTGTCTTTGGTGTAAGGCGTTTTCTGTTAAGCAGTTGTCTTTGGTGTATGGCATTGCCTGTTAAGCAGTTGTCTTTGGTGTATGGCATTGTCTGTTAAGCAGTTGTCTTTGGTGTATGACATTGCCTGTTAAGTAGTAGCCTTTGGTGTCTGGTAGTGTCTGTTAAGCAGTTGTCTTTGGTGTACAGCATTGCCTGTTAAGCAGTTGTCTTTGGTGTATGCTGTTGCCTGTTAAGCAGTTTTCTTTGGTGTATGGCATTGTCTGTTAAGCAGTTGTCTTTGGTGTATGGCATTGCCTGTCAAGCAGTTGTCTTTGGTGTATGGCATTGCCTGTTAAGCAGTTGTCTTTGGTGTATGGCATTGTCTGTTAAGCAGTTGTGTTTGGTGTATGGCATTGCCTGTTAAGCAGTTGTCTTTGGTGTATGGCATTGCCTGTTAAGCAGTTGTCTTTGGTGTATGGCATTGCCTGTTAAGCAGTTGTCTTTGGTGTATGGCATTGCCTGTTAAGCAGTTGTCTTCGGTGTATGACATTGCCTGTTAAGCAGTTGTCTTTGGTGTAAGGCGTTGTCTGTTAAGCAGTTGTCTTTGGTGTATGGCATTGTCTGTTAAGCAGTTGTCTTTGGTGTATGGCATTGTCTGTTAAGCAGTTGTCTCTGGTATATGGCTTTTTCTGTTAAGCAGTTGTCTTTGGTGTATTGCATTGCCTGTTAAGCTGTTGTCTTCGGTGTATGACATTGCCTGTTAAGCAGTTGTCTTTGGTGTATGGCATTGTCTGTTAAGCAGTTGTCTTTGGTATATGGCATTGTCTGTTAAGCAGTTGTCTTTGGTGTTTGGCATTGTCTGTTAAGCAGTTGTCTTTGGTGTATGGCATTGCCTGTTAAGCAGTTGTCTTTGGTGTATGGCATTGCCTGTTAAGTAGTAGTCTTTGGTGTTTGGTAGTGTCTGTTAAGCAGTTGTCTTTGGTGTATAGCACTGCCTGTTAAGCAGTTGTCTTTGGTGTATGGTGTTGCCTGTTAAGCAGTTTTCTTTGGTGTATGGCATTGTCTGTTAAGCAGTTGTCTTTGGTGTATGGCATTGCCTGTCAAGCAGTTGTCTTTAGTGTATGGCATTGCCTGTTAAGCAGTTGTCTTTGGTGTATGGCATTGCCTGTTAAGCAGTTGTCTTCGGTGTATGACATTGCCTGTTAAGCAGTTGTCTTTGGTGTAAGGCGTTGTCTGTTAAGCAGTTGTCTTTGGTGTATGGCATTGTCTGTTAAGCAGTTGTCTTTGGTGTATGGCATTGTCTGTTAAGCAGTTGTCTCTGGTATATGGCTTTTTCTGTTAAGCAGTTGTCTTTGGTGTATTGCATTGCCTGTTAAGCTGTTGTCTTCGGTGTATGACATTGCCTGTTAAGCAGTTGTCTTTGGTGTATGGCATTGTCTGTTAAGCAGTTGTCTTTGGTATATGGCATTGTCTGTTAAGCAGTTGTCTTTGGTGTTTGGCATTGTCTGTTAAGCAGTTGTCTTTGGTGTATGGCATTGCCTGTTAAGCAGTTGTCTTTGGTGTATGGCATTGCCTGTTAAGTAGTAGTCTTTGGTGTTTGGTAGTGTCTGTTAAGCAGTTGTCTTTGGTGTATAGCACTGCCTGTTAAGCAGTTGTCTTTGGTGTATGGTGTTGCCTGTTAAGCAGTTTTCTTTGGTGTATGGCATTGTCTGTTAAGCAGTTGTCTTTGGTGTATGGCATTGCCTGTCAAGCAGTTGTCTTTAGTGTATGGCATTGCCTGTTAAGCAGTTGTCTTTGGTGTATGGCATTGTCTGTTAAGCAGTTGTCTTTGGTGTATGGCATTGCCTGTTAAGCAGTTGTCTTTGGTATATGGCATTGCCTGTTAAGCAGTTTTCTTTGGGGTATGGCATTGCCTGTTAAGAATTTGTCTTTGGTGTATGGCATTGCCTGTTTAGCAGTTGGCTTTGGTGTATGCTGTTGCCTGTTAAGCAGTTTTCTTTGGTGTATGGCATTGTCTGTTAAGCAGTAGTCTTTGGTGTATGGCATTGCCTGTCAAGCAGTTGTCTTTAGTGTATGGCATTGCCTGTTAAGCAGTTGTGTTTGGTGTATGGCATTGCCTGTTAAGCAGTTGTCTTTGGTGTATGGCATTGCCTGTTAAGCAGTTGTTTTTGGTGTATGGCATTGCCTGTTAAGCAGTTGTCATTGGTGTATGGCATTGCCTGTTAAGCAGTTGTCTTTGGTGTATGGCATTGTCTGTTAAGCAGTTGTCTTTGGTGTATGGCATTGTCTGTTAAGCAGTTGTCTTTGGTGTGTGGCATTGCCTGTTAAGCAGTTGTCTTTAATGTATGTCATTGCCTGTTAAGCAGTTGTCTTTGGTGTGTGGCATTGTCTGCTAAGCAGTAGTCTTTGGTTTATGGCGTTACCTGTTAAGCAGTTGTCTTTGGTGTATGGCAGTGTCTGTTAAGCAGTTGTCTTTGGTGTATGGTGTTGCCTGTTAAGCAGTTTTCTTTGGTGTATGGCATTGTCTGTTAAGCAGTTGTCTTTGGTGTATGGCATAGCCTGTCAAGCAGCTGTCTTTAGTGTATGGCACTGCCTGTTAAGCAGTTGTCTTTGGTGTATGGCAGTGTCTGTTAAGCAGTTGTCTTTGGTGTATGGCAGTGTCTGTTAAGCAGTTGTCTTTGGTGTATGGCGTTGTCTGTTAAGCAGTTGTCTTTGGTGTATGGCATTGCCTGTTAAGCAGTTGTCTTTGGTATATGGCTTTTTCTGTTAAGCAGTTGTCTTTGGTGTATGGCATTGTCTGTTAAGCAGTTGTCTTTGGTGTATGGCATTGCCTGTTAAGCAGTTGTCTTTGGTATATGGCTTATTCTGTTAAGCAGTTGTCTTTGGTCTATTGCATTGCCTGTTAAGCTGTTGTCTTCGGTGTATGACATTGCCTGTTAAGTAGTAGTCTTTGGTGTCTGGTAGTGTCTGTTAAGCAGTTGTCTTTGGTGTATAGCATTGCCTGTTAAGCAGTTGTCTTTGGTGTATGGCATTGTCTGTTAAGCAGTTGTCTTTGGTGTATGGCATTGCCTGTTAAGCAGTTGTCTTTGGTGTATAGCATTGCCTGTTAAGTAGTTGTCTTTGGTGTATGGCATTGCCTGTTAAGAAGTTGTCTTTGGTGTATGGCATTGCCTGTTTAGCAGTTTTCTTTGGTGTATGGCAGTGTCTGTTAAGCAGTTTTCTTTGGTGTATGGCATTGTCTGTTAAGCAGTTGTCTTTGGTGTATGGCATTGCCTGTCAAGCAGCTGTCTTTGGTGTATGGCATTGCCTGTTAAGCAGTTGTCTTTGGTGTAAGGCGTTGTCTGTTAAGCAGTTGTCTTTGGTGTTTGGCATTGTCTGTTAAGCAGTTGTCTTTGGTGTATGGCATTGCCTGTTAAGTAGTAGTCTTTGGTGTCTGGTAGTGTCTGTTAAGCAGTTGTCTTTGGTGTATAGCATTGCCTGTTAAGCAGTTGTCTTTGGTGTATGGCATTGTCTGTTAAGAAGTTGTCTTTGGTGTATGGCATTGCCTGTTAAGCAGTTGTCTTTGGTGTATAGCATTGCCTGTTAAGTAGTTGTCTTTGGTGTATGGCATTGCCTGTTAAGAAGTTGTCTTTGGTGTATGGCATTGCCTGTTTAGCAGTTTTCTTTGGTGTATGGCAGTGTCTGTTAAGCAGTTTTCTTTGGTGTATGGCATTGTCTGTTAAGCAGTTGTCTTTGGTGTATGGCATTGCCTGTCAAGCAGCTGTCTTTAGTGTATGGCACTGCCTGTTAAGCAGTTGTCTTTGGTGTATGGCAGTGTCTGTTAAGCAGTTGTCTTTGGTGTATGGCAGTGTCTGTTTAGCAGTTGTCTTTGGTGTATGGCGTTGTCTGTTAAGCAGTTGTCTTTGGTGCATGGCATTGCCTGTTGAGCAGTTGTCTTTGGTATATGGCTTTTTCTGTTAAGCAGTTGTCTTTGGTGCATGGCATTGCCTGTTAAGCAGTTGTCTTCGGTGTATGACATTGCCTGTTAAGCAGCTGTCTTTGGTGTAAGGCGTTGTCTGTTAAGCAGTTGTCTTTGGTGTATGGCATTGCCTGTTAAGCAGTTGTCTTTGGTGTATGGCATTGCCTGTTAAGCAGTTGTCTTTGGTGTATGGCATTGTCTGTTAAGCAGTTGTCTTTGGTGTTTGACATTGTCTGTTAAGCAGTTGTCTTTGGTGTATGGCATTGTCTGTTAAGCAGTGGTCTTTGGTGTATGGCATTGCCTGTTAAGCAGTTGTCTTTGGTGTATGGCATTGCCTGTTAAGTAGTAGTCTTTGGTGTCTGGTAGTGTCTGTTAAGCAGTTGTCTTTGGTGTACAGCATTGCCTGTTAAGCAGTTGTCTTTGGTGTATGCTGTTGCCTGTTAAGCAGTTTTCTTTGGTGTATGGCATTGTCTGTTAAGCAGTTGTCTTTGGTGTATGGCATTGCCTGTTAAGCAGTTGTCTTTGGTATATGGCTTTTTCTGTTAAGCAGTTGTCTTTGGTGTATTGCATTGCCTGTTAAGCAGTTGTCTTCGGTGTATGACATTGCCTGTTAAGCAGTTGTCTTTGGTGTAAGGCGTTGTCTGTTAAGCAGTTGTCTTTGGTGTATGGCATTGCCTGTTAAGCAGTTGTCTTTGGTGTATGGCAATGTCTGTTAAGCAGTTGTGTTTGGTGTATGGCATTGCCTGTTAAGCAGTTGTCTTTGGTATATGGCTTTTTCTGTTAAGCAGTTGTCTTTGGTGTATTGCATTGCCTGTTAAGCAGTTGTCTTCGGTGTATGACATTGCCTGTTAAGCAGTTGTCTTTGGTGTAAGGCGTTGTCTGTTAAGCAGTTGTCTTTGGTGTATGGCATTGTCTGTTAAGCAGTTGCCTTTGGTGTATGGCATTGCCTGTTAAGCAGTTGTCTTTGGTGTATGGCATTGCCTGATAAGTAGTAGTCTTTGGTGTCTGGTAGTGTCTGTTAAGCAGTTGTCTCTGGTATATGGCTTTTTCTGTTAAGCAGTTGTCTTTGGTGTATGGCATTGTCTGTTAAGCAGTTGTCTTTGGTGCATGGCGTTGTCTGTTAAGCAGTTGTCTTTGGTGTATGGCATTGCCTGTTAAGCTGTTGTCTTCGGTGTATGACATTGCCTGTTAAGCAGTTGTCTTTGGTGTATGGCATTGTCTGTTAAGCAGTTGTCTTTGGTGTTTGGCATTGTCTGTTAAGCAGTTGTCTTTGGTGTTTGGTAGTGTCTGTTAAGCAGTTGTCTTTGGTGTATAGCATTGCCTGTTAAGCAGTTGTCTTTGGTGTATGGTGTTGCCTGTTAAGCAGTTTTCTTTGGTGTATGGCATTGTCTGTTAAGCAGTTGTCTTTGGTGTATGGCAGTGTCTGTTAAGCAGTTGTCTTTAGTTTATGGCATTGCCTGTTAAGCAGTTGTCTTTGGTGTATGGCATTGCCAGTTAAGCAGTTGTCTTTGGTGTATGGCATTGTCTGTTAAGCACTTGTCTTTGGTGTATGGCATTGCCTGTTCAGCAGTTGTCTTTGGTGTATGGCAGTGACTGTTAAGCAGTTGTCTTTGGTGTATGGCATTGCCTGTTAAGCAGTTGTCTTTGGTATATGGCATTGCCTGTTAAGCAGTTGTCTTTGGTGTATGGCATTGCCTGTTAAGAATTTGTCTTTGGTGTATGGCATTGCCTGTTTAGCAGTTGTCTTTGGTGTATGGTCTTGCCTGTTAAGCAGTTTTCTTTGGTGTATGGCATTGTCTGTTAAGCAGTTGTCTTTGGTGTATGGCATTGCCTGTCAAGCAGTTGTCTTTAGTGTATGGCATTGCCTGATAAGCAGTTGTGTTTGTTGTATGGCATTGCCTGTTAAGCAGTTGTCTTTGGTGTATGGCATTGCCTGTTAAGCAGTTGTCATTGGTGTATGGCATTGTCTGTTAAGCAGTTGTCTTTGGTGTATGGCATTGTCTGTTAAGCAGTTGTCTTTGGTGTATGGCATTGCCTGTTAAGCAGTTGTCTTTAATGTATGGCATTGCCTGTTAAGAATTTGTCTTTGGTGTATGGCATTGCCTGTTTAGCAGTTGTCTTTGGTGTATGGTGTTGCCTGTTAAGCAGTTTTCTTTGGTGTATGGCATTGTCTGTTAAGCAGTTGTCATCGGTGTATGGCATTGCCTGTCAAGCAGTTGTCTTTAGTGTATGGCATTGCCTGTTAAGCAGTTGTGTTTGGTGTATGGCATTGCCTGTTAAGCAGTTGTCTTTGGTGTATGGCATTGCCTGTTAAGCAGTTGTTTTTGGTGTATGGCATTGCCTGTTAAGCAGTTGTCATTGGTGTATGGCATTGCCTGTTAAGCAGTTGTCTTTGGTGTATGGCATTGTCTGTTAAGCAGTTGTCTTTGGTGCATGGCATTGTCTGTTAAGCAGTTGTCTTTGGTGTATGGCATTGCCTGTTAAGCAGTTGTCTTTGGTGTATGGCATTGTCTGTTAAGCAGTTGTCTTTGGTGTATGGCATTGCCTGTTAAGCAGTTGCCTTTGGTGTGTGGCATTGTCTGCTAAGCAGTTGTCTTTGGTGTATGGCGTTACCTGTTAAGCAGTTGTCTTTGGTGTATGGCAGTGTCTGTTAAGCAGTTGTCTTTGGTGTATGGTGTTGCCTGTTAAGCAGTTTTCTTTGGTGTATGGCATTGTCTGTTAAGCAGTTGTCTTTGGTGTATGGTATAGCCTGTCAAGCAGCTGTCTTTAGTGTATGGCACTGCCTGTTAAGCAGTTGTCTTTGGTGTATGGCAGTGTCTGTTAAGCAGTTGTCTTTGGTGTATGGCATTGTCTGTTAAGCAGTTGTCTTTGGTGTATGGCAGTGTCTGTTAAGCAGTTGTCTTTGGTGTATGGCAGTGTCTGTTAAGCAGTTGACTTTGGTGTATGGCGTTGTCCGTTAAGCAGTTGTCTTTGGTGTATGGCATTGCCTGTTAAGCAGTTGTCTTTGGTACATGCCTTTTTCTGTTAAGCAGTTGTCTTTGGTGTATGGCATTGTCTGCTAAGCAGTTGTCTTTGGTGTATGGCATTGTCTGTTAAGCAGTTGTCTTTGGTGTATGACATTGCCTGTTAAACAGTTGTCTTTGGTGTATGGCATTGCCTGTTAAGCAGTT
Organism: Phyllobates terribilis; assembly: GCF_046119375.1. Lineage (NCBI taxonomy): Eukaryota > Metazoa > Chordata > Amphibia > Anura > Dendrobatidae > Phyllobates > Phyllobates terribilis. The sequence goes on along the minus strand of NW_027363782.1, from coordinate 125,195 downwards.
GTCTTTGGTATATGGCTTTTTCTGTTAAGCAGTTGTCTTTGGTGTATGGCATTGTCTGCTAAGCAGTTGTCTTTGGTGTATGGCATTGTCTGTTAAGCAGTTGTCTTTGGTGTATGGCATTGCCTGTTAAGCAGTTGTCTTTGGTGTATGGCATTGCCTGTTAAGCAGTTGTCTTTGGTGTATGGCATTGTCTGTTAAGCAGTTGTCTTTGGTGTATGGCATTGCCTGTTAAGCAGTTGCCTTTGGTGTGTGGCATTGTCTGCTAAGCAGTTGTCTTTGGTGTATGGCGTTACCTGTTAAGCAGTTGTCTTTGGTGTATGGCAGTGTCTGTTAAGCAGTTGTCTTTGGTGTATGGTGTTGCCTGTTAAGCAGTTTTCTTTGGTGTATGGCATTGTCTGTTAAGCAGTTGTCTTTGGTGTATGGCATTGCCTGTTAAGCAGTTGTCTTTGGTATATGGCTTTTTCTGTTAAGCAGTTGTCTTTGGTGTATTGCATTGCCTGTTAAGCAGTTGTCTTCGGTGTATGACATTGCCTGTTAAGCAGTTGTCTTTGGTGTAAGGCGTTGTCTGTTAAGCAGTTGTCTTTGGTGTATTGCATTGCCTGTTAAGCAGTTGTCTTCGGTGTATGGCATTGCCTGTTAAGCAGTTGTCTTTGGTATATGGCTTTTTCTGTTAAGCAGTTGTCTTTGGTGTATGGCATTGTCTGCTAAGCAGTTGTCTTTGGTGTATGGCATTGTCTGTTAAGCAGTTGTCTTTGGTGTATGACATTGCCTGTTAAACAGTTGTCTTTGGTGTATGGCATTGCCTGTTAAGCAGTTGTCTTTGGTATATGGCTTTTTCTGTTAAGCAGTTGTCTTTGGTGTATGGCATTGTCTGCTAAGCAGTTGTCTTTGGTGTATGGCATTGTCTGTTAAGCAGTTGTCTTTGGTGTATGACATTGCCTGTTAAGCAGTTGTCTTTGGTGTATGGCATTGTCTGTTAAGCAGTTGTCTTTGGTGTATGGCATTGCCTGTTAAGCAGTTGTCTTTGGTGTATGGCATTGCCTGTTAAGCAGTTGTCTTTGGTGTATTGCATTGCCTGTTAAGCAGTTGTCTTCGGTGTATGACATTGCCTGTTAAGCAGTTGTCTTTGGTGTAAGGCGTTGTCTGTTAAGCAGTTGTCTTTGGTGTATTGCATTGCCTGTTAAGCAGTTGTCTTCGGTGTATGACATTGCCTGTTAAGCAGTTGTCTTTGGTGTATTGCATTGCCTGTTAAGCAGTTGTCTTCGGTGTATGACATTGCCTGTTAAGCAGTTGTCTTTGGTGTAAGGCGTTGTCTGTTAAGCAGTTGTCTTTGGTGTATTGCATTGCCTGTTAAGCAGTTGTCTTCGGTGTATGGCATTGCCTGTTAAGCAGTTGTCTTTGGTATATGGCTTTTTCTGTTAAGCAGTTGTCTTTGGTGTATGGCATTGTCTGCTAAGCAGTTGTCTTTGGTGTATGGCATTGTCTGTTAAGCAGTTGTCTTTGGTGTATGACATTGCCTGTTAAACAGTTGTCTTTGGTGTATGGCATTGCCTGTTAAGCAGTTGTCTTTGGTATATGGCTTTTTCTGTTAAGCAGTTGTCTTTGGTGTATGGCATTGTCTGCTAAGCAGTTGTCTTTGGTGTATGGCATTGTCTGTTAAGCAGTTGTCTTTGGTGTATGACATTGCCTGTTAAGCAGTTGTCTTTGGTGTATGGCATTGTCTGTTAAGCAGTTGTCTTTGGTGTATGGCATAGCCTGTCAAGCAGCTGTCTTTAGTGTATGGCACTGCCTGTTAAGCAGTTGTCTTTGGTGTATGGCAGTGTCTGTTAAGCAGTTGTCTTTGGTGTATGGCAGTGTCTGTTAAGCAGTTGTCTTTGGTGTATGGCGTTGTCTGTTAAGCAGTTGTCTTTGGTGTATGGCATTGCCTGTTAAGCAGTTGTCTTTGGTATATGGCTTTTTCTGTTAAGCAGTTGTCTTTGGTGTATGGCGTTGCCTGTCAAGCAGCTGTCTTTAGTGTATGGCACTGCCTGTTAAGCAGTTGTCTTTGGTGTATGGCAGTGTCTGTTAAGCAGTTGTCTTTGGTGTATGGCAGTGTCTGTTAAGCAGTTGTCTTTGGTGTATGGCGTTGTCTGTTAAGCAGTTGTCTTTGGTGTATGGCATTGCCTGTTAAGCAGTTGTCTTTGGTATATGGCTTATTCTGTTAAGCAGTTGTCTTTGGTCTATTGCATTGCCTGTTAAGCTGTTGTCTTCGGTGTATGACATTGCCTGTTAAGTAGTAGTCTTTGGTGTCTGGTAGTGTCTGTTAAGCAGTTGTCTTTGGTGTATAGCATTGCCTGTTAAGCAGTTGTCTTTGGTGTATGGCATTGTCTGTTAAGCAGTTGTCTTTGGTGTATGGCATTGCCTGTTAAGCAGTTGTCTTTGGTGTATAGCATTGCCTGTTAAGTAGTTGTCTTTGGTGTATGGCATTGCCTGTTAAGAAGTTGTCTTTGGTGTATGGCATTGCCTGTTTAGCAGTTTTCTTTGGTGTATGGCAGTGTCTGTTAAGCAGTTTTCTTTGGTGTATGGCATTGTCTGTTAAGCAGTTGTCTTTGGTGTATGGCATTGCCTGTCAAGCAGCTGTCTTTAGTGTATGGCACTGCCTGTTAAGCAGTTGTCTTTGGTGTAAGGCGTTGTCTGTTAAGCAGTTGTCTTTGGTGTTTGGCATTGTCTGTTAAGCAGTTGTCTTTGGTGTTTGGCATTGCCTGTTAAGCAGTTGTCTTTGGTGTGTGGCATTGTCTGCTAAGCAGTTGTCTTTGGTGTATGGCGTTACCTGTTAAGCAGTTGTCTTTGGTGTATGGCAGTGTCTGTTAAGCAGTTGTCTTTGGTGTATGGTGTTGCCTGTTAAGCAGTTTTCTTTGGTGTATGGCATTGTCTGTTAAGCAGTTGTCTTTGGTGTATGGTATAGCCTGTCAAGCAGCTGTCTTTAGTGTATGGCACTGCCTGTTAAGCAGTTGTCTTTGGTGTATGGCAGTGTCTGTTAAGCAGTTGTCTTTGGTGTATGGCATTGTCTGTTAAGCAGTTGTCTTTGGTGTATGGCAGTGTCTGTTAAGCAGTTGTCTTTGGTGTATGGCAGTGTCTGTTAAGCAGTTGTCTTTGGTGTATGGCGTTGTCTGTTAAGCAGTTGTCTTTGGTGTATGGCATTGCCTGTTAAGCAGTTGTCTTTGGTATATGGCTTTTTCTGTTAAGCAGTTGTCTTTGGTGTATGGCATTGTCTGCTAAGCAGTTGTCTTTGGTGTATGGCATTGTCTGTTAAGCAGTTGTCTTTGGTGTATGACATTGCCTGTTAAACAGTTGTCTTTGGTGTATGGCATTGCCTGTTAAGCAGTTGTCTTTGGTATATGGCTTTTTCTGTTAAGCAGTTGTCTTTGGTGTATGGCATTGTCTGCTAAGCAGTTGTCTTTGGTGTATGGCATTGTCTGTTAAGCAGTTGTCTTTGGTGTATGACATTGCCTGTTAAGCAGTTGTCTTTGGTGTATGGCATTGTCTGTTAAGCAGTTGTCTTTGGTGTATTGCATTGCCTGTTAAGCAGTTGTCTTTGGTGTATGGCATTGCCTGTTAAGCAGTTGTCTTTGGTATATGGCTTTTTCTGTTAAGCAGTTGTCTTTGGTGTATTGCATTGCCTGTTAAGCAGTTGTCTTCGGTGTATGACATTGCCTGTTAAGCAGTTGTCTTTGGTGTAAGGCGTTGTCTGTTAAGCAGTTGTCTTTGGTGTATTGCATTGCCTGTTAAGCAGTTGTCTTCGGTGTATGGCATTGCCTGTTAAGCAGTTGTCTTTGGTATATGGCTTTTTCTGTTAAGCAGTTGTCTTTGGTGTATGGCATTGTCTGCTAAGCAGTTGTCTTTGGTGTCTGGCATTGTCTGTTAAGCAGTTGTCTTTGGTGTATGACATTGCCTGTTAAACAGTTGTCTTTGGTGTATGGCATTGCCTGTTAAGCAGTTGTCTTTGGTATATGGCTTTTTCTGTTAAGCAGTTGTCTTTGGTGTATGGCATTGTCTGCTAAGCAGTTGTCTTTGGTGTATGGCATTGTCTGTTAAGCAGTTGTCTTTGGTGTATGACATTGCCTGTTAAGCAGTTGTCTTTGGTGTATGGCATTGTCTGTTAAGCAGTTGTCTTTGGTGTATGGCATTGCCTGTTAAGCAGTTGTCTTTAGTGTATGGCATTGCCTGTTAAGCAGTTGTCTTTGGTATATGGCTTTTTCTGTTAAACAGTTGTCTTTGGTGTATTGCATTGCCTGTTAAGCAGTTGTCTTCGGTGTATGACATTGCCTGTTAAGCAGTTGTCTTTGGTGTAAGGCGTTGTCTGTTAAGCAGTTGTCTTTGGTGTATTGCATTGCCTGTTAAGCAGTTGTCTTCGGTGTATGACATTGCCTGTTAAGCAGTTGTCTTTGGTGTATTGCATTGCCTGTTAAGCAGCTGTCTTCGGTGTATGACATTGCCTGTTAAGCAGTTGTCTTTGGTGTAAGGCGTTGTCTGTTAAGCAGTTGTCTTTGGTGTATTGCATTGCCTGTTAAGCAGTTGTCTTCGGTGTATGGCATTGCCTGTTAAGCAGTTGTCTTTGGTATATGGCTTTTTCTGTTAAGCAGTTGTCTTTGGTGTATGGCATTGTCTGCTAAGCAGTTGTCTTTGGTGTATGGCATTGTCTGTTAAGCAGTTGTCTTTGGTGTATGACATTGCCTGTTAAACAGTTGTCTTTGGTGTATGGCATTGCCTGTTAAGCAGTTGTCTTTGGTATATGGCTTTTTCTGTTAAGCAGTTGTCTTTGGTGTATGGCATTGTCTGCTAAGCAGTTGTCTTTGGTGTATGGCATTGTCTGTTAAGCAGTTGTCTTTGGTGTATGACATTGCCTGTTAAGCAGTTGTCTTTGGTGTATGGCATTGTCTGTTAAGCAGTTGTCTTTGGTGTATGGCATAGCCTGTCAAGCAGCTGTCTTTAGTGTATGGCACTGCCTGTTAAGCAGTTGTCTTTGGTGTATGGCAGTGTCTGTTAAGCAGTTGTCTTTGGTGTATGGCAGTGTCTGTTAAGCAGTTGTCTTTGGTGTATGGCGTTGTCTGTTAAGCAGTTGTCTTTGGTGTATGGCATTGCCTGTTAAGCAGTTGTCTTTGGTATATGGCTTTTTCTGTTAAGCAGTTGTCTTTGGTGTATGGCGTTGCCTGTCAAGCAGCTGTCTTTAGTGTATGGCACTGCCTGTTAAGCAGTTGTCTTTGGTGTATGGCAGTGTCTGTTAAGCAGTTGTCTTTGGTGTATGGCAGTGTCTGTTAAGCAGTTGTCTTTGGTGTATGGCGTTGTCTGTTAAGCAGTTGTCTTTGGTGTATGGCATTGCCTGTTAAGCAGTTGTCTTTGGTATATGGCTTTTTCTGTTAAGCAGTTGTCTTTGGTGTATGGCATTGTCTGTTAAGCAGTTGTCTTTGGTGTATGGCATTGCCTGTTAAGCAGTTGTCTTTGGTATATGGCTTATTCTGTTAAGCAGTTGTCTTTGGTCTATTGCATTGCCTGTTAAGCTGTTGTCTTCGGTGTATGACATTGCCTGTTAAGTAGTAGTCTTTGGTGTCTGGTAGTGTCTGTTAAGCAGTTGTCTTTGGTGTATAGCATTGCCTGTTAAGCAGTTGTCTTTGGTGTATGGCATTGTCTGTTAAGCAGTTGTCTTTGGTGTATGGCATTGCCTGTTAAGCAGTTGTCTTTGGTGTATAGCATTGCCTGTTAAGTAGTTGTCTTTGGTGTATGGCATTGCCTGTTAAGAAGTTGTCTTTGGTGTATGGCATTGCCTGTTTAGCAGTTTTCTTTGGTGTATGGCAGTGTCTGTTAAGCAGTTTTCTTTGGTGTATGGCATTGTCTGTTAAGCAGTTGTCTTTGGTGTATGGCATTGCCTGTCAAGCAGCTGTCTTTAGTGTATGGCACTGCCTGTTAAGCAGTTGTCTTTGGTGTAAGGCGTTGTCTGTTAAGCAGTTGTCTTTGGTGTTTGGCATTGTCTGTTAAGCAGTTGTCTTTGGTGTATGGCATTGCCTGTTAAGTAGTAGTCTTTGGTGTATGGTGTTGCCTGTTAAGCAGTTTTCTTTGGTGTATGGCATTGTCTGTTAAGCAGTTGTCTTTGGTGTATGGCATTGCCTGTCAAGCAGTTGTCTTTAGTGTATGGCATTGCCTGTTAAGCAGTTGTCTTTGGTGTATCGCATTGTCTGTTAAGCAGTTGTCTTTGGTGTATGGCATTGACTGTTAAGCAGTTGTCTTTGGTGTATGGTGTTGCCTGTTAAGCAGTTGTCTTTGGTGTATGGCATTGTCTGTTAAGCAGTTGTCTTTGGTGTATGGCATTGCCTGTCAAGTAGCTGTCTTTAGTGTATGGCACTGCCTGTTAAGCAGTTGTCTTTGGTGTATGGCAGTGTCTGTTAAGCAGTTGTCTTTGGTGTATGGCAGTGTCTGTTTAGCAGTTGTCTTTGGTGTATGGCGTTGTCTGTTAAGCAGTTGTCTTTGGTGTATGGCATTGCCTGTTGAGCAGTTGTCTTTGGTATATGGCTTTTTCTGTTAAGCAATTGTCTTTGGTGTATTGCATTGCCTGTTAAGCAGTTGTCTTCGGTGTATGACATTGCCTGTTAAGCAGCTGTCTTTGGTGTAAGGCGTTGTCTGTTAAGCAGTTGTCTTTGGTGTATGGCATTGCCTGTTAAGCAGTTGTCTTTGGTATATGGCTTTTTCTGTTAAGCAGTTGTCTTTGGTGTATGGCATTGTCTGTTAAGCAGTTGTCTTTGGTGTTTGACATTGTCTGTTAAGCAGTTGTCTTTGGTGTATGGCATTGTCTGTTAAGCAGTGGTCTTTGGTGTATGGCATTGCCTGTTAAGCAGTTGTCTTTGGTGTATGGCATTGCCTGTTAAGTAGTAGTCTTTGGTGTCTGGTAGTGTCTGTTAAGCAGTTGTCTTTGGTGTATGCTGTTGCCTGTTAAGCAGTTTTCTTTGGTGTATGGCATTGTCTGTTAAGCAGTTGTCTTTTGTGTATGGCATTGCCTGTCAAGCAGTTGTCTTTGGTGTATGGCATTGCCTGTTAAGCAGTTGTCTTTGGTGTATGGCAATGTCTGTTAAGCAGTTGTGTTTCGTGTATGGCATTGCCTGTTAAGCAGTTGTCTTTGGTATATGGCTTTTTCTGTTAAGCAGTTGTCTTTGGTGTATTGCATTGCCTGTTAAGCAGTTGTCTTCGGTGTATGACATTGCCTGTTAAGCAGTTGTCTTTGGTGTAAGGCTTTGTCTGTTAAGCAGTTGTCTTTGGTGTATGGCATTGTCTGTTAAGCAGTTGTCTTTGGTGTATGGCATTGCCTGTTAAGCAGTTGTCTTTGGTGTATGGCATTGCCTGATAAGTAGTAGTCTTTGGTGTCTGGTAGTGTCTGTTAAGCAGTTGTCTCTGGTATATGGCTTTTTCTGTTGAGCAGTTGTCTTTGGTGTATGGCATTGTCTGTTAAGCAGTTGTCTTTGGTGCATGGCGTTGTCTGTTAAGCAGTTGTCTTTGGTGTATGGCATGGCCTGTTAAGCTGTTGTCTTCGGTGTATGACATTGCCTGTTAAGCAGTTGTCTTTGGTGTATGGCATTGTCTGTTAAGCAGTTGTCTTTGGTGTTTGGCATTGTCTGTTAAGCAGTTGTCTTTGGTGTTTGGTAGTGTCTGTTAAGCAGTTGTCTTTGGTGTATAGCATTGCCTGTTAAGCAGTTGTCTTTGGTGTATGGTGTTGCCTGTTAAGCAGTTTTCTTTGGTGTATGGCATTGTCTGTTAAGCAGTTGTCTTTGGTGTATGGCAGTGTCTGTTAAGCAGTTGTCTTTAGTTTATGGCATTGCCTGTTAAGCAGTTGTCTTTGGTGTATGGCATTGCCAGTTAAGCAGTTGTCTTTGGTGTATGGCATTGTCTGTTAAGCAGTTGTCTTTGGTGTATGGCATTGCCTGTTAAGCAGTTGTCTTTGGTGTATGGCAGTGACTGTTAAGCAGTTGTCTTTGGTGTATGGCATTGACTGTTAAGCAGTTGTCTTTGGTATATGGCATTGCCTGTTAAGAAGTTGTCTTTGGTGTATGGCATTGCCAGTTAAGCAGTTGTCTTTGGTGTATGGCATTGTCTGTTAAGCAGTTGTCTTTGGTGTATGGCATTGCCTGTTAAGCAGTTGTCTTTGGTGTATGGCAGTGACTGTTAAGCAGTTGTCTTTGGTGTATGGCATTGACTCTTAAGCAGTTGTCTTTGGTGTATGGCATTGTCTGTTAAGCAGTTGTCTTTGGTGTATGGTCTTGCCTGTTAAGCAGTTTTCTTTGGTGTATAGCATTGTCTGTTAAGCAGTTGTCTTTGGTGTATGGCATTGCCTGTCAAGCAGTTGTCTTTAGTGTATGGCATTGCCTGATAAGCAGTTGTGTTTGTTGTATGGCATTGCCTGTTAAGCAGTTGTCTTTGGTGTATGGCATTGCCTGTTAAGCAGTTGTTTTTGGTGTATGGCATTGTCTGTTAAGCAGTTGTCATTGGTGTATGGCATTGCCTGTTAAGCAGTTGTCTTTGGTGTATGGCATTGTCTGTTAAGCAGTTGTCTTTGGTGTATGGCATTGTCTGTTAAGCAGTTGTCTTTGGTGTATGGCATTGCCTGTTAAGCAGTTGTCTTTAATGTATGGCATTGCCTGTTAAGAATTTGTCTTTGGTGTATGGCATTGCCTGTTTAGCAGTTGTCTTTGGTGTATGGTGTTGCCTGTTAAGCAGTTTTCTTTGGTGTATGGCATTGTCTGTTAAGCAGTTGTCATTGGTGTATGGCATTGCCTGTCAAGCAGTTGTCTTTAGTGTATGGCATTGCCTGTTAAGCAGTTGTGTTTGGTGTATGGCATTGCCTGTTAAGCAGTTGTCTTTGGTGTATGGCATTGCCTGTTAAGCAGTTCTTTTTGGTGTATGGCATTGCCTGTTAAGCAGTTGTCATTGATGTATGGCATTGCCTGTTAAGCAGTTGTCTTTGGTGTATGGCATTGTCTGTTAAGCAGTTGTCTTTGGTGTATGGCATTGTCTGTTAAGCAGTTGTCTTTGGTGTATCTCATTGCCTGTTAAGCAGTTGTCTTTGGTGTATGGCATTGTCTGTTAAGCAGTTGTCTTTGGTGTATGGCATTGCCTGTTAAGCAGTTGTCTTTGGTGTGTGGCATTGTCTGCTAAGCAGTTGTCTTTGGTGTATGGCGTTACCTGTTAAGCAGTTGTCTTTGGTGTATGGCAGTGTCTGTTAAGCAGTTGTCTTTGGTGTATGGCAGTGTCTGTTAAGCAGTTGTCTTTGGTGTATGGCATTGTCTGTTAAGCAGTTGTCTTTGGTGTATGGCAGTGTCTGTTAAGCAGTTGTCTTTGGTGTATGGCATTGCCTGTTAAGCAGTTGTCTTTGGTGTATGGCATTGCCTGTTAAGTAGTTGTCTTTGGTGTATGGCATTGCCTGTTAAGAAGTTGTCTTTGGTGTATGGCATTGCCTGTTTACCAGTTTTCTTTGGTGTATGCCAGTGTCTGTTAAGCAGTTTTCTTTGGTGTATGGCATTGTCTGTTAAGCAGTTGTCTTTCGTGTATGGCATAGCCTGTCAAGCAGCTGTCTTTAGTGTATGGCACTGCCTGTTAAGCAGTTGTCTTTGGTGTATGGCAGTGTCTGTTAAGCAGTTGTCTTTGGTGTATGGCAGTGTCTGTTAAGCAGTTGTCTTTGGTGTATGGCGTTGTCTGTTAAGCAGTTGTCTTTGGTGTATGGCATTGCCTGTTAAGCAGTTGTCTTTGGTATATGGCTTTTTCTGTTAAGCAGTTGTCTTTGGTGTATTGCATTGCCTGTTAAGCAGCTGTCTTTGGTGTAAGGCGTTGTCTGTTAAGCAGTTGTCTTTGGTGTATGGCATTGTCTGTTAAGCAGTTGTCCTTAGTGTATGGCATTGCCTGTTAAGCAGTTCTTTTTGGTGTATGGCATTGCCTGTTAAGCAGTTGTCATTGATGTATGGCATTGCCTGTTAAGCAGTTGTCTTTGGTGTATGGCATTGTCTGTTAAGCAGTTGTCTTTGGTGTATGGCATTGTCTGTTAAGCAGTTGTCTTTGGTGTATGGCATTGCCTGTTAAGCAGTTGTCTTTGGTGTATGGCATTGTCTGTTAAGCAGTTGTCTTTGGTGTATGGCATTGCCTGTTAAGCAGTTGTCTTTGGTGTGTGGCATTGTCTGCTAAGCAGTTGTCTTTGGTGTATGGCGTTACCTGTTAAGCAGTTGTCTTTGGTGTATGGCAGTGTCTGTTAAGCAGTTGTCTTTGGTGTATGGTGTTGCCTGTTAAGCAGTTTTCTTTGGTGTATGGCATTGTCTGTTAAGCAGTTGTCTTTAGTGTGTGGCACTGCCTGTTAAGCAGTTGTCTTTGGTGTATGGCAGTGTCTGTTAAGCAGTTGTCTTTGGTGTATGGCAGTGTCTGTTAAGCAGTTGTCTTTGGTGTATGGCATTGTCTGTTAAGCAGTTGTCTTTGGTGTATGGCAGTGTCTGTTAAGCAGTTGTCTTTGGTGTATGGCATTGCCTGTTAAGCAGTTGTCTTTGGTGTATGGCATTGCCTGTTAAGTAGTTGTCTTTGGTGTATGGCATTGCCTGTTAAGAAGTTGTCTTTGGTGTATGGCATTGCCTGTTTACCAGTTTTCTTTGGTGTATGCCAGTGTCTGTTAAGCAGTTTTCTTTGGTGTATGGCATTGTCTGTTAAGCAGTTGTCTTTCGTGTATGGCATAGCCTGTCAAGCAGCTGTCTTTAGTGTATGGCACTGCCTGTTAAGCAGTTGTCTTTGGTGTATGGCAGTGTCTGTTAAGCAGTTGTCTTTGGTGTATGGCAGTGTCTGTTAAGCAGTTGTCTTTGGTGTATGGCAGTGTCTGTTAAGCAGTTGTCTTTGGTGTATGGCGTTGTCTGTTAAGCAGTTGTCTTTGGTGTATGGCATTGCCTGTTAAGCAGTTGTCTTTGGTATATGGCTTTTTCTGTTAAGCAGTTGTCTTTGGTGTATTGCATTGCCTGTTAAGCAGCTGTCTTTGGTGTAAGGCGTTGTCTGTTAAGCAGTTGTCTTTGGTGTATGGCATTGTCTGTTAAGCAGTTGTCCTTAGTGTATGGCATTGCCTGTTAAGCAGTTGTCTTTGGTGTATGGCGTTGTCTGTTAAGCAGTTGTCTTTGGTGTATGGCATTGTCTGTTAAGCAGTTGTCTTAAGTGTATGGCGTTGTCTGTTAAGCAGTTGTCTTTGGTGTATGGCATTGTCTGTTAAGCAGTTGTCTTTGGTGTATGCCATTGTCTTTTAAGCAGTTGTCTTTAGTGTATGGCATTGTATGTTAAGCAGTTGTCTTTAGTGTATGGCATTGTCTGTTAAGCAGTTGTCTTTGGTGTATGGCATTGTCTGTTAAGCAGTTGTCTTTGGTGTATGGCATTGTCTTTTAAGCAGTTGTCTTAGGTGTATTGCATTGCCTGTAAAGCAGTTGTCTTTGGTGAATGGCATTTTCTGTTAATAAGTTGTCTTTAGTGTATGGCAGTGTCTGTTAAGCAGTGGTCTTTGGTGTTTGGCATTGTCTGTTGAGCAGTTGTCTTCAGTGTATGGCATTGCCTGTTAAGCAGTTGTCTTTGGTGTATGGCATTGCCTGTTAAGCATTTGTCTTTGGTATATGGCTTTTTCTGTTAAGCAGTTGTCTTTGGTGTATTGCATTGCCTGTTAAGCAGTTGTCTTCGGTGTATGACATTGCCTGTTAAGCAGCTGTCTTTGGTGTAAGGCGTTTTCTGTTAAGCAGTTGTCTTTGGTGTATGGCATTGCCTGTTAAGCAGTTGTCTTTGGTGTATGGCATTGTCTGTTAAGCAGTTGTCTTTGGTGTATGACATTGCCTGTTAAGTAGTAGCCTTTGGTGTCTGGTAGTGTCTGTTAAGCAGTTGTCTTTGGTGTACAGCATTGCCTGTTAAGAAGTTGTCTTTGGTGTATGCTGTTGCCTGTTAAGCAGTTTTCTTTGGTGTATGGCATTGTCTGTTAAGCAGTTGTCTTTGGTGTATGGCATTGCCTGTCAAGCAGTTGTCTTTGGTGTATGGCATTGCCTGTTAAGCAGTTGTCTTTGGTGTATGGCATTGTCTGTTAAGCAGTTGTGTTTGGTGTATGGCATTGCCTGTTAAGCAGTTGTCTTTGGTGTATGGCATTGCCTGTTAAGCAGTTGTCTTTGGTGTATGGCATTGTCTGTTAAGCAGTTGTCTTTGGTGTATGGCATTGCCTGTTAAGCAGTTGTCTTCGGTGTATGACATTGCCTGTTAAGCAGTTGTCTTTGGTGTAAGGCGTTGTCTGTTAAGCAGTTGTCTTTGGTGTATGGCATTGTCTGTTAAGCAGTTGTCTTTGGTGTATGGCATTGTCTGTTAAGCAGTTGTCTCTGGTATATGGCTTTTTCTGTTAAGCAGTTGTCTTTGGTGTATTGCATTGCCTGTTAAGCTGTTGTCTTCGGTGTATGACATTGCCTGTTAAGCAGTTGTCTTTGGTGTATGGCATTGTCTGTTAAGCAGTTGTCTTTGGTATATGGCATTGTCTGTTAAGCAGTTGTCTTTGGTGTTTGGCATTGTCTGTTAAGCAGTTGTCTTTGGTGTATGGCATTGCCTGTTAAGCAGTTGTCTTTGGTGTATGGCATTGCCTGTTAAGTAGTAGTCTTTGGTGTTTGATAGTGTCTGTTAAGCAGTTGTCTTTGGTGTATAGCACTGCCTGTTAAGCAGTTGTCTTTGGTGTATGGTGTTGCCTGTTAAGCAGTTTTCTTTGGTGTATGGCATTGTCTGTTAAGCAGTTGTCTTTGGTGTATGGCATTGCCTGTCAAGCAGTTGTCTTTAGTGTATGGCATTGCCTGTTAAGCAGTTGTCTTTGGTGTATGGCATTGTCTGTTAAGCAGTTGTCTTTGGTGTATGGCATTGCCTGTTAAGCAGTTGTCTTTGGTATATGGCATTGCCTGTTAAGCAGTTGTCTTTGGGGTATGGCATTGCCTGTTAAGAATTTGTCTTTGGTGTATGGCATTGCCTGTTTAGCAGTTGGCTTTGGTGTATGCTGTTGCCTGTTAAGCAGTTTTCTTTGGTGTATGGCATTGTCTGTTAAGCAGTAGTCTTTGGTGTATGGCATTGCCTGTCAAGCAGTTGTCTTTAGTGTATGGCATTGCCTGTTAAGCAATTGTGTTTGGTGTATGGCATTGCCTGTTAAGCAGTTGTCTTTGGTGTATGGCATTGCCTGTTAAGCAGTTGTTTTTGGTGTATGGCATTGCCTGTTAAGCAGTTGTCATTGGTGTATGGCATTGCCTGTTAAGCAGTTGTCTTTGGTGTATGGCATTGTCTGTTAAGCAGTTGTCTTTGGTGTTTGGCATTGTCTGTTAAGCAGTTGTCTTTGGTGTTTGGTAGTGTCTGTTAAGCAGTTGTCTTTGGTGTATAGCATTGCCTGTTAAGCAGTTGTCTTTGGTGTATGGTGTTGCCTGTTAAGCAGTTTTCTTTGGTGTATGGCATTGTCTGTTAAGCAGTTGTCTTTGGTGTATGGCAGTGTCTGTTAAGCAGTTGTCTTTAGTTTATGGCATTGCCTGTTAAGCAGTTGTCTTTGGTGTATGGCATTGCCAGTTAAGCAGTTGTCTTTGGTGTATGGCATTGTCTGTTAAGCAGTTGTCTTTGGTGTATGGCATTGCCTGTTAAGCAGTTGTCTTTGGTGTATGGCAGTGACTGTTAAGCAGTTGTCTTTGGTGTATGGCATTGACTGTTAAGCAGTTGTCTTTGGTATATGGCATTGCCTGTTAAGAAGTTGTCTTTGGTGTATGGCATTGCCAGTTAAGCAGTTGTCTTTGGTGTATGGCATTGTCTGTTAAGCAGTTGTCTTTGGTGTATGGCATTGCCTGTTAAGCAGTTGTCTTTGGTGTATGGCAGTGACTGTTAAGCAGTTGTCTTTGGTGTATGGCATTGACTCTTAAGCAGTTGTCTTTGGTGTATGGCATTGTCTGTTAAGCAGTTGTCTTTGGTGTATGGTCTTGCCTGTTAAGCAGTTTTCTTTGGTGTATAGCATTGTCTGTTAAGCAGTTGTCTTTGGTGTATGGCATTGCCTGTCAAGCAGTTGTCTTTAGTGTATGGCATTGCCTGATAAGCAGTTGTGTTTGTTGTATGGCATTGCCTGTTAAGCAGTTGTCTTTGGTGTATGGCATTGCCTGTTAAGCAGTTGTTTTTGGTGTATGGCATTGTCTGTTAAGCAGTTGTCATTGGTGTATGGCATTGCCTGTTAAGCAGTTGTCTTTGGTGTATGGCATTGTCTGTTAAGCAGTTGTCTTTGGTGTATGGCATTGTCTGTTAAGCAGTTGTCTTTGGTGTATGGCATTGCCTGTTAAGCAGTTGTCTTTAATGTATGGCATTGCCTGTTAAGAATTTGTCTTTGGTGTATGGCATTGCCTGTTTAGCAGTTGTCTTTGGTGTATGGTGTTGCCTGTTAAGCAGTTTTCTTTGGTGTATGGCATTGTCTGTTAAGCAGTTGTCATTGGTGTATGGCATTGCCTGTCAAGCAGTTGTCTTTAGTGTATGGCATTGCCTGTTAAGCAGTTGTGTTTGGTGTATGGCATTGCCTGTTAAGCAGTTGTCTTTGGTGTATGGCATTGCCTGTTAAGCAGTTCTTTTTGGTGTATGGCATTGCCTGTTAAGCAGTTGTCATTGATGTATGGCATTGCCTGTTAAGCAGTTGTCTTTGGTGTATGGCATTGTCTGTTAAGCAGTTGTCTTTGGTGTATGGCATTGTCTGTTAAGCAGTTGTCTTTGGTGTATCTCATTGCCTGTTAAGCAGTTGTCTTTGGTGTATGGCATTGTCTGTTAAGCAGTTGTCTTTGGTGTATGGCATTGCCTGTTAAGCAGTTGTCTTTGGTGTGTGGCATTGTCTGCTAAGCAGTTGTCTTTGGTGTATGGCGTTACCTGTTAAGCAGTTGTCTTTGGTGTATGGCAGTGTCTGTTAAGCAGTTGTCTTTGGTGTATGGCAGTGTCTGTTAAGCAGTTGTCTTTGGTGTATGGCATTGTCTGTTAAGCAGTTGTCTTTGGTGTATGGCAGTGTCTGTTAAGCAGTTGTCTTTGGTGTATGGCATTGCCTGTTAAGCAGTTGTCTTTGGTGTATGGCATTGCCTGTTAAGTAGTTGTCTTTGGTGTATGGCATTGCCTGTTAAGAAGTTGTCTTTGGTGTATGGCATTGCCTGTTTACCAGTTTTCTTTGGTGTATGCCAGTGTCTGTTAAGCAGTTTTCTTTGGTGTATGGCATTGTCTGTTAAGCAGTTGTCTTTCGTGTATGGCATAGCCTGTCAAGCAGCTGTCTTTAGTGTATGGCACTGCCTGTTAAGCAGTTGTCTTTGGTGTATGGCAGTGTCTGTTAAGCAGTTGTCTTTGGTGTATGGCAGTGTCTGTTAAGCAGTTGTCTTTGGTGTATGGCGTTGTCTGTTAAGCAGTTGTCTTTGGTGTATGGCATTGCCTGTTAAGCAGTTGTCTTTGGTATATGGCTTTTTCTGTTAAGCAGTTGTCTTTGGTGTATTGCATTGCCTGTTAAGCAGCTGTCTTTGGTGTAAGGCGTTGTCTGTTAAGCAGTTGTCTTTGGTGTATGGCATTGTCTGTTAAGCAGTTGTCCTTAGTGTATGGCATTGCCTGTTAAGCAGTTCTTTTTGGTGTATGGCATTGCCTGTTAAGCAGTTGTCATTGATGTATGGCATTGCCTGTTAAGCAGTTGTCTTTGGTGTATGGCATTGTCTGTTAAGCAGTTGTCTTTGGTGTATGGCATTGTCTGTTAAGCAGTTGTCTTTGGTGTATGGCATTGCCTGTTAAGCAGTTGTCTTTGGTGTATGGCATTGTCTGTTAAGCAGTTGTCTTTGGTGTATGGCATTGCCTGTTAAGCAGTTGTCTTTGGTGTGTGGCATTGTCTGCTAAGCAGTTGTCTTTGGTGTATGGCGTTACCTGTTAAGCAGTTGTCTTTGGTGTATGGCAGTGTCTGTTAAGCAGTTGTCTTTGGTGTATGGTGTTGCCTGTTAAGCAGTTTTCTTTGGTGTATGGCATTGTCTGTTAAGCAGTTGTCTTTAGTGTGTGGCACTGCCTGTTAAGCAGTTGTCTTTGGTGTATGGCAGTGTCTGTTAAGCAGTTGTCTTTGGTGTATGGCAGTGTCTGTTAAGCAGTTGTCTTTGGTGTATGGCATTGTCTGTTAAGCAGTTGTCTTTGGTGTATGGCAGTGTCTGTTAAGCAGTTGTCTTTGGTGTATGGCATTGCCTGTTAAGCAGTTGTCTTTGGTGTATGGCATTGCCTGTTAAGTAGTTGTCTTTGGTGTATGGCATTGCCTGTTAAGAAGTTGTCTTTGGTGTATGGCATTGCCTGTTTACCAGTTTTCTTTGGTGTATGCCAGTGTCTGTTAAGCAGTTTTCTTTGGTGTATGGCATTGTCTGTTAAGCAGTTGTCTTTCGTGTATGGCATAGCCTGTCAAGCAGCTGTCTTTAGTGTATGGCACTGCCTGTTAAGCAGTTGTCTTTGGTGTATGGCAGTGTCTGTTAAGCAGTTGTCTTTGGTGTATGGCAGTGTCTGTTAAGCAGTTGTCTTTGGTGTATGGCAGTGTCTGTTAAGCAGTTGTCTTTGGTGTATGGCGTTGTCTGTTAAGCAGTTGTCTTTGGTGTATGGCATTGCCTGTTAAGCAGTTGTCTTTGGTATATGGCTTTTTCTGTTAAGCAGTTGTCTTTGGTGTATTGCATTGCCTGTTAAGCAGCTGTCTTTGGTGTAAGGCGTTGTCTGTTAAGCAGTTGTCTTTGGTGTATGGCATTGTCTGTTAAGCAGTTGTCCTTAGTGTATGGCATTGCCTGTTAAGCAGTTGTCTTTGGTGTATGGCGTTGTCTGTTAAGCAGTTGTCTTTGGTGTATGGCATTGTCTGTTAAGCAGTTGTCTTAAGTGTATGGCGTTGTCTGTTAAGCAGTTGTCTTTGGTGTATGGCATTGTCTGTTAAGCAGTTGTCTTTGGTGTATGCCATTGTCTTTTAAGCAGTTGTCTTTAGTGTATGGCATTGTATGTTAAGCAGTTGTCTTTAGTGTATGGCATTGTCTGTTAAGCAGTTGTCTTTGGTGTATGGCATTGTCTGTTAAGCAGTTGTCTTTGGTGTATGGCATTGTCTTTTAAGCAGTTGTCTTAGGTGTATTGCATTGCCTGTAAAGCAGTTGTCTTTGGTGAATGGCATTTTCTGTTAATAAGTTGTCTTTAGTGTATGGCAGTGTCTGTTAAGCAGTGGTCTTTGGTGTTTGGCATTGTCTGTTGAGCAGTTGTCTTCAGTGTATGGCATTGCCTGTTAAGCAGTTGTCTTTGGTGTATGGCATTGCCTGTTAAGCATTTGTCTTTGGTATATGGCTTTTTCTGTTAAGCAGTTGTCTTTGGTGTATTGCATTGCCTGTTAAGCAGTTGTCTTCGGTGTATGACATTGCCTGTTAAGCAGCTGTCTTTGGTGTAAGGCGTTTTCTGTTAAGCAGTTGTCTTTGGTGTATGGCATTGCCTGTTAAGCAGTTGTCTTTGGTGTATGGCATTGTCTGTTAAGCAGTTGTCTTTGGTGTATGACATTGCCTGTTAAGTAGTAGCCTTTGGTGTCTGGTAGTGTCTGTTAAGCAGTTGTCTTTGGTGTACAGCATTGCCTGTTAAGAAGTTGTCTTTGGTGTATGCTGTTGCCTGTTAAGCAGTTTTCTTTGGTGTATGGCATTGTCTGTTAAGCAGTTGTCTTTGGTGTATGGCATTGCCTGTCAAGCAGTTGTCTTTGGTGTATGGCATTGCCTGTTAAGCAGTTGTCTTTGGTGTATGGCATTGTCTGTTAAGCAGTTGTGTTTGGTGTATGGCATTGCCTGTTAAGCAGTTGTCTTTGGTGTATGGCATTGCCTGTTAAGCAGTTGTCTTTGGTGTATGGCATTGTCTGTTAAGCAGTTGTCTTTGGTGTATGGCATTGCCTGTTAAGCAGTTGTCTTCGGTGTATGACATTGCCTGTTAAGCAGTTGTCTTTGGTGTAAGGCGTTGTCTGTTAAGCAGTTGTCTTTGGTGTATGGCATTGTCTGTTAAGCAGTTGTCTTTGGTGTATGGCATTGTCTGTTAAGCAGTTGTCTCTGGTATATGGCTTTTTCTGTTAAGCAGTTGTCTTTGGTGTATTGCATTGCCTGTTAAGCTGTTGTCTTCGGTGTATGACATTGCCTGTTAAGCAGTTGTCTTTGGTGTATGGCATTGTCTGTTAAGCAGTTGTCTTTGGTATATGGCATTGTCTGTTAAGCAGTTGTCTTTGGTGTTTGGCATTGTCTGTTAAGCAGTTGTCTTTGGTGTATGGCATTGCCTGTTAAGCAGTTGTCTTTGGTGTATGGCATTGCCTGTTAAGTAGTAGTCTTTGGTGTTTGATAGTGTCTGTTAAGCAGTTGTCTTTGGTGTATAGCACTGCCTGTTAAGCAGTTGTCTTTGGTGTATGGTGTTGCCTGTTAAGCAGTTTTCTTTGGTGTATGGCATTGTCTGTTAAGCAGTTGTCTTTGGTGTATGGCATTGCCTGTCAAGCAGTTGTCTTTAGTGTATGGCATTGCCTGTTAAGCAGTTGTCTTTGGTGTATGGCATTGTCTGTTAAGCAGTTGTCTTTGGTGTATGGCATTGCCTGTTAAGCAGTTGTCTTTGGTATATGGCATTGCCTGTTAAGCAGTTGTCTTTGGGGTATGGCATTGCCTGTTAAGAATTTGTCTTTGGTGTATGGCATTGCCTGTTTAGCAGTTGGCTTTGGTGTATGCTGTTGCCTGTTAAGCAGTTTTCTTTGGTGTATGGCATTGTCTGTTAAGCAGTAGTCTTTGGTGTATGGCATTGCCTGTCAAGCAGTTGTCTTTAGTGTATGGCATTGCCTGTTAAGCAATTGTGTTTGGTGTATGGCATTGCCTGTTAAGCAGTTGTCTTTGGTGTATGGCATTGCCTGTTAAGCAGTTGTTTTTGGTGTATGGCATTGCCTGTTAAGCAGTTGTCATTGGTGTATGGCATTGCCTGTTAAGCAGTTGTCTTTGGTGTATGGCATTGTCTGTTAAGCAGTTGTCTTTGGTGTATGGCATTGTCTGTTAAGCAGTTGTCTTTGGTGTGTGGCATTGCCTGTTAAGCAGTTGTCTTTAATGTATGTCATTGCCTGTTAAGCAGTTGTCTTTGGTGTGTGGCATTGTCTGCTAAGCAGTTGTCTTTGGTGTATGGCGTTACCTGTTAAGCAGTTGTCTTTGGTGTATGGCAGTGTCTGTTAAGCAGTTGTCTTTGGTGTATGGTGTTGCCTGTTAAGCAGTTTTCTTTGGTGTATGGCATTGTCTGTTAAGCAGTTGTCTTTGGTGTATGGCATAGCCTGTCAAGCAGCTGTCTTTAGTGTATGGCACTGCCTGTTAAGCAGTTGTCTTTGGTGTATGGCAGTGTCTGTTAAGCAGTTGTCTTTGGTGTATGGCAGTGTCTGTTAAGCAGTTGTCTTTGGTGTATGGCGTTGTCTGTTAAGCAGTTGTCTTTGGTGTATGGCATTGCCTGTTAAGCAGTTGTCTTTGGTATATGGCTTTTTCTGTTAAGCAGTTGTCTTTGGTGTATGGCATTTTCTGTTAAGCAGTTGTCTTTGGTGTATGGCATTGCCTGTTAAGCAGTTGTCTTTGGTATATGGCTTATTCTGTTAAGCAGTTGTCTTTGGTCTATTGCATTGCCTGTTAAGCTGTTGTCTTCGGTGTATGACATTGCCTGTTAAGTAGTAGTCTTTGGTGTCTGGTAGTGTCTGTTAAGCAGTTGTCTTTGGTGTATAGCATTGCCTGTTAAGCAGTTGTCTTTGGTGTATGGCATTGTCTGTTAAGCAGTTGTCTTTGGTGTATGGCATTGCCTGTTAAGCAGTTGTCTTTGGTGTATAGCATTGCCTGTTAAGTAGTTGTCTTTGGTGTATGGCATTGCCTGTTAAGAAGTTGTCTTTGGTGTATGGCATTGCCTGTTTAGCAGTTTTCTTTGGTGTATGGCAGTGTCTGTTAAGCAGTTTTCTTTGGTGTATGGCATTGTCTGTTAAGCAGTTGTCTTTGGTGTATGGCATTGCCTGTCAAGCAGCTGTCTTTAGTGTATGGCACTGTCTGTTAAGCAGTTGTCTTTGGAGTAAGGCGTTGTCTGTTAAGCAGTTGTCTTTGGTGTTTGGCATTGTCTGTTAAGCAGTTGTCTTTGGTGTATGGCATTGCCTGTTAAGTAGTAGTCTTTGGTGTCTGGTAGTGTCTGTTAAGCAGTTGTCTTTGGTGTATAGCATTGCCTGTTAAGCAGTTGTCTTTGGTGTATGGCATTGTCTGTTAAGAAGTTGTCTTTGGTGTATGGCATTGCCTGTTAAGCAGTTGTCTTTGGTGTATAGCATTGCCTGTTAAGTAGTTGTCTTTGGTGTATGGCATTGCCTGTTAAGAAGTTGTCTTTGGTGTATGGCATTGCCTGTTTAGCAGTTTTCTTTGGTGTATGGCAGTGTCTGTTAAGCAGTTTTCTTTGGTGTATGGCATTGTCTGTTAAGCAGTTGTCTTTGGTGTATGGCATTGCCTGTCAAGCAGCTGTCTTTAGTGTATGGCACTGCCTGTTAAGCAGTTGTCTTTGGTGTATGGCAGTGTCTGTTAAGCAGTTGTCTTTGGTGTATGGCAGTGTCTGTTTAGCAGTTGTCTTTGGTGTATGGCGTTGTCTGTTAAGCAGTTGTCTTTGGTGTATGGCATTGCCTGTTGAGCAGTTGTCTTTGGTATATGGCTTTTTCTGTTAAGCAGTTGTCTTTGGTGTATTGCATTGCCTGTTAAGCAGTTGTCTTCGGTGTATGACATTGCCTGTTAAGCAGCTGTCTTTGGTGTAAGGCGTTGTCTGTTAAGCAGTTGTCTTTGGTGTATGGCATTGCCTGTTAAGCAGTTGTCTTTGGTGTATGGCATTGCCTGTTAAGCAGTTGTCTTTGGTGTATGGCATTGTCTGTTAAGCAGTTGTCTTTGGTGTTTGACATTGTCTGTTAAGCAGTTGTCTTTGGTGTATGGCATTGTCTGTTAAGCAGTGGTCTTTGGTGTATGGCATTGCCTGTTAAGCAGTTGTCTTTGGTGTATGGCATTGCCTGTTAAGTAGTAGTCTTTGGTGTCTGGTAGTGTCTGTTAAGCAGTTGTCTTTGGTGTACAGCATTGCCTGTTAAGCAGTTGTCTTTGGTGTATGCTGTTGCCTGTTAAGCAGTTTTCTTTGGTGTATGGCATTGTCTGTTAAGCAGTTGTCTTTGGTGTATGGCATTGCCTGTCAAGCAGTTGTCTTTGGTGTATGGCAATGTCTGTTAAGCAGTTGTGTTTGGTGTATGGCATTGTCTGTTAAGCAGTTGTCTTTGGTATATGGCTTTTTCTGTTAAGCAGTTGTCTTTGGTGTATTGCATTGCCTGTTAAGCAGTTGTCTTCGGTGTATGACATTGCCTGTTAAGCAGTTGTCTTTGGTGTAAGGCGTTGTCTGTTAAGCAGTTGTCTTTGGTGTATGGCATTGCCTGTTAAGCAGTTGTCTTTGGTGTATGGCAATGTCTGTTAAGCAGTTGTGTTTGGTGTATGGCATTGCCTGTTAAGCAGTTGTCTTTGGTATATGGCTTTTTCTGTTAAGCAGTTGTCTTTGGCGTATTGCATTGCCTGTTAAGCAGTTGTCTTCGGTGTATGACATTGCCTGTTAAGCAGTTGTCTTTGGTGTAAGGCGTTGTCTGTTAAGCAGTTGTCTTTGGTGTATGGCATTGTCTGTTAAGCAGTTGCCTTTGGTGTATGGCATTGCCTGTTAAGCAGTTGTCTTTGGTGTATGGCATTGCCTGATAAGTAGTAGTCTTTGGTGTCTGGTAGTGTCTGTTAAGCAGTTGTCTCTGGTATATGGCTTTTTCTGTTAAGCAGTTGTCTTTGGTGTATGGCATTGTCTGTTAAGCAGTTGTCTTTGGTGCATGGCGTTGTCTTTTAAGCAGTTGTCTTTGGTGTATGGCATTGCCTGTTAAGCTGTTGTCTTCGGTGTATGACATTGCCTGTTAAGCAGTTGTCTTTGGTGTATGGCATTGTCTGTTAAGCAGTTGTCTTTGGTGTTTGGCATTGTCTGTTAAGCAGTTGTCTTTGGTGTTTGGTAGTGTCTGTTAAGCAGTTGTCTTTGGTGTATAGCATTGCCTGTTAAGCAGTTGTCTTTGGTGTATGGTGTTGCCTGTTAAGCAGTTTTCTTTGGTGTATGGCATTGTCTGTTAAGCAGTTGTCTTTGGTGTATGGCATTGTCTGTTAAGCAGTTGTCTTTAGTTTATGGCATTGCCTGATAAGCAGTTGTCTTTGGTGTATGGCATTGCCAGTTAAGCAGTTGTCTTTGGTGTATGGCATTGTCTGTTAAGCACTTGTCTTTGGTGTATGGCATTGCCTGTTCAGCAGTTGTCTTTGGTGTATGGCAGTGACTGTTAAGCAGTTGTCTTTGGTGTATGGCATTGCCTGTTAAGCAGTTGTCTTTGGTATATGGCATTGCCTGTTAAGCAGTTGTCTTTGGTGTATGGCATTGTCTGTTAAGCAGCTGTCTTTGGTGTATGGTGTTGCCTGTTAAGCAGTTGTCTTTGGTGTATGGAGTTGTCTGTTAAGCAGTTGTCTTTGGTGTATGGCATAGCCTGTCAAGCAGCTGTCTTTAGTGTATGGCACTGCCTGTTAAGCAGTTGTCTTTGGTGTATGGCAGTGTCTGTTAAGCAGTTGTCTTTGGTGTATGGCAGTGTCTGTTAAGCAGTTGTCTTTGGTGTATGGCGTTGTCTGTTAAGCAGTTGTCTTTGGTGTATGGCATTGCCTGTTAAGCAGTTGTCTTTGGTATATGGCTTTTTCTGTTAAGCAGTTGTCTTTGGTGTATGGCGTTGCCTGTCAAGCAGCTGTCTTTAGTGTATGGCACTGCCTGTTAAGCAGTTGTCTTTGGTGTATGGCAGTGTCTGTTAAGCAGTTGTCTTTGGTGTATGGCAGTGTCTGTTAAGCAGTTGTCTTTGGTGTATGGCGTTGTCTGTTAAGCAGTTGTCTTTGGTGTATGGCATTGCCTGTTAAGCAGTTGTCTTTGGTATATGGCTTTTTCTGTTAAGCAGTTGTCTTTGGTGTATGGCATTGTCTGTTAAGCAGTTGTCTTTGGTGTATGGCATTGCCTGTTAAGCAGTTGTCTTTGGTATATGGCTTATTCTGTTAAGCAGTTGTCTTTGGTCTATTGCATTGCCTGTTAAGCTGTTGTCTTCGGTGTATGACATTGCCTGTTAAGTAGTAGTCTTTGGTGTCTGGTAGTGTCTGTTAAGCAGTTGTCTTTGGTGTATAGCATTGCCTGTTAAGCAGTTGTCTTTGGTGTATGGCATTGTCTGTTAAGCAGTTGTCTTTGGTGTATGGCATTGCCTGTTAAGCAGTTGTCTTTGGTGTATAGCATTGCCTGTTAAGTAGTTGTCTTTGGTGTATGGCATTGCCTGTTAAGAAGTTGTCTTTGGTGTATGGCATTGCCTGTTTAGCAGTTTTCTTTGGTGTATGGCAGTGTCTGTTAAGCAGTTTTCTTTGGTGTATGGCATTGTCTGTTAAGCAGTTGTCTTTGGTGTATGGCATTGCCTGTCAAGCAGCTGTCTTTAGTGTATGGCACTGCCTGTTAAGCAGTTGTCTTTGGTGTAAGGCGTTGTCTGTTAAGCAGTTGTCTTTGGTGTTTGGCATTGTCTGTTAAGCAGTTGTCTTTGGTGTATGGCAGTGTCTGTTAAGCAGTTGTCTTTGGTGTTTGGCATTGCCTGTTAAGCAGTTGTCTTTGGTGTGTGGCATTGTCTGCTAAGCAGTTGTCTTTAGTGTATGGCATTGTCTGTTAAGCAGTTGTCTTTGGTGTATGGCAGTGTCTGTTAAGCAGTTGTCTTTGGTGTTTGGCATTGCCTGTTAAGCAGTTGTCTTTGGTGTGTGGCATTGTCTGCTAAGCAGTTGTCTTTGGTGTATGGCGTTACCTGTTAAGCAGTTGTCTTTGGTGTATGGCAGTGTCTGTTAAGCAGTTGTCTTTGGTGTATGGTGTTGCCTGTTAAGCAGTTTTCTTTGGTGTATGGCATTGTCTGTTAAGCAGTTGTCTTTGGTGTATGGTATAGCCTGTCAAGCAGCTGTCTTTAGTGTATGGCACTGCCTGTTAAGCAGTTGTCTTTGGTGTATGGCAGTGTCTGTTAAGCAGTTGTCTTTGGTGTATGGCATTGTCTGTTAAGCAGTTGTCTTTGGTGTATGGCAGTGTCTGTTAAGCAGTTGTCTTTGCTGTATGGCAGTGTCTGTTAAGCAGTTGTCTTTGGTGTATGGCGTTGTCTGTTAAGCAGTTGTCTTTGGTGTATGGCGTTGTCTGTTAAGCAGTTGTCTTTGGTGTATGGCATTGCCTGTTAAGCAGTTGTCTTTGGTATATGGCTTTTTCTGTTAAGCAGTTGTCTTTGGTGTATGGCATTGTCTGCTAAGCAGTTGTCTTTGGTGTATGGCATTGTCTGTTAAGCAGTTGTCTTTGGTGTATGACATTGCCTGTTAAACAGTTGTCTTTGGTGTATGACATTGCCTGTTAAGCAGTTGTCTTTGGTATATGGCTTTTTCTGTTAAGCAGTTGTCTTTGGTGTATGGCATTGTCTGCTAAGCAGTTGTCTTTGGTGTATGGCATTGTCTGTTAAGCAGTTGTCTTTGGTGTATGACATTGCCTGTTAAGCAGTTGTCTTTGGTGTATGGCATTGTCTGTTAAGCAGTTGTCTTTGGTGTATGGCATTGCCTGTTAAGCAGTTGTCTTTGGTGTATGGCATTGCCTGTTAAGCAGTTGTCTTTGGTATATGGCTTTTTCTGTTAAGCAGTTGTCTTTGGTGTATTGCATTGCCTGTTAAGCAGTTGTCTTCGGTGTATGACATTGCCTGTTAAGCAGTTGTCTTTGGTGTAAGGCGTTGTCTGTTAAGCAGTTGTCTTTGGTGTATTGCATTGCCTGTTAAGCAGTTGTCTTCGGTGTATGGCATTGCCTGTTAAGCAGTTGTCTTTGGTATATGGCTTTTTCTGTTAAGCAGTTGTCTTTGGTGTATGGCATTGTCTGCTAAGCAGTTGTCTTTGGTGTCTGGCATTGTCTGTTAAGCAGTTGTCTTTGGTGTATCACATTGCCTGTTAAACAGTTGTCTTTGGTGTATGGCATTGCCTGTTAAGCAGTTGTCTTTGGTATATGGCTTTTTCTGTTAAGCAGTTGTCTTTGGTGTATGGCATTGTCTGCTAAGCAGTTGTCTTTGGTGTATGGCATTGTCTGTTAAGCAGTTGTCTTTGGTGTATGACATTGCCTGTTAAGCAGTTGTCTTTGGTGTATGGCATTGTCTGTTAAGCAGTTGTCTTTGGTGTATGGCATTGCCTGTTAAGCAGTTGTCTTTAGTGTATGGCATTGCCTGTTAAGCAGTTGTCTTTGGTATATGGCTTTTTCTGTTAAGCAGTTGTCTTTGGTGTATTGCATTGCCTGTTAAGCAGTTGTCTTCGGTGTATGACATTGCCTGTTAAGCAGTTGTCTTTGGTGTAAGGCGTTGTCTGTTAAGCAGTTGTCTTTGGTGTATTGCATTGCCTGTTAAGCAGTTGTCTTCGGTGTATTACATTGCCTGTTAAGCAGTTGTCTTTGGTGTATTGCATTGCCTGTTAAGCAGTTGTCTTCGGTGTATGACATTGCCTGTTAAGCAGTTGTCTTTGGTGTAAGGCGTTGTCTGTTAAGCAGTTGTCTTTGGTGTATTGCATTGCCTGTTAAGCAGTGTTCTTCGGTGTATGGCATTGCCTGTTAAGCAGTTGTCTTTGGTATATGGCTTTTTCTGTTAAGCAGTTGTCTTTGGTGTATGGCATTGTCTGCTAAGCAGTTGTCTTTGGTGTATGGCATTGTCTGTTAAGCAGTTGTCTTTGGTGTATTACATTGCCTGTTAAACAGTTGTCTTTGGTGTATGGCATTGCCTGTTAAGCAGTTGTCTTTGGTATATGGCTTTTTCTGTTAAGCAGTTGTCTTTGGTGTATGGCATTGTCTGCTAAGCAGTTGTCTTTGGTGTATGGCATTGTCTGTTAAGCAGTTGTCTTTGGTGTATGACATTGCCTGTTAAGCAGTTGTCTTTGGTGTATGGCATTGTCTGTTAAGCAGTTGTCTTTGGTGTATGGCATAGCCTGTCAAGCAGCTGTCTTTAGTGTATGGCACTGCCTGTTAAGCAGTTGTCTTTGGTGTATGGCAGTGTCTGTTAAGCAGTTGTCTTTGGTGTATGGCAGTGTCTGTTAAGCAGTTGTCTTTGGTGTATGGCGTTGTCTGTTAAGCAGTTGTCTTTGGTGTATGGCATTGCCTGTTAAGCAGTTGTCTTTGGTATATGGCTTTTTCTGTTAAGCAGTTGTCTTTGGTGTATGGCGTTGCCTGTCAAGCAGCTGTCTTTAGTGTATGGCACTGCCTGTTAAGCAGTTGTCTTTAGTGTATGGCAGTGTCTGTTAAGCAGTTGTCTTTGGTGTATGGCAGCGTCTGTTAAGCAGTTGTCTTTGGTGTATGGCGTTGTCTGTTAAGCAGTTGTCTTTGGTGTATGGCATTGCCTGTTAAGCAGTTGTCTTTGGTATATGGCTTTTTCTGTTAAGCAGTTGTCTTTGGTGTATGGCATTGTCTGTTAAGCAGTTGTCTTTGGTGTATGGCATTGCCTGTTAAGCAGTTGTCTTTGGTATATGGCTTATTCTGTTAAGCAGTTGTCTTTGGTCTATTGCATTGCCTGTTAAGCTGTTGTCTTCGGTGTATGACATTGCCTGTTAAGTAGTAGTCTTTGGTGTCTGGTAGTGTCTGTTAAGCAGTTGTCTTTGGTGTATAGCATTGCCTGTTAAGCAGTTGTCTTTGGTGTATGGCATTGTCTGTTAAGCAGTTGTCTTTGGTGTATGGCATTGCCTGTTAAGCAGTTGTCTTTGGTGTATAACATTGCCTGTTAAGTAGTTGTCTTTGGTGTATGGCATTGCCTGTTAAGAAGTTGTCTTGGTGTATGGCATTGCCTGTTTAGCAGTTTTCTTTGGTGTATGGCAGTGTCTGTTAAGCAGTTTTCTTTGGTGTATGGCATTGTCTGTTAAGCAGTTGTCTTTGGTGTATGGCATTGCCTGTCAAGCAGCTGTCTTTAGTGTATGGCACTGCCTGTTAAGCAGTTGTCTTTGGTGTAAGGCGTTGTCTGTTAAGCAGTTGTCTTTGGTGTTTGGCATTGTCTGTTAAGCAGTTGTCTTTGGTGTATGGCATTGCCTGTTAAGTAGTAGTCTTTGGTGTCTGGTAGTGTCTGTTAAGCAGTTGTCTTTGGTGTATAGCATTGCCTGTTAAGCAGTTGTCTTTGGTGTATGGCATTGTCTGTTAAGCAGTTGTCTTTGGTGTATGGCATTGCCTGTTAAGCAGTTGTCTTTGGTGTATAGCATTGGCTGTTAAGTAGTTGTCTTTGGTGTATGGCATTGCCTGTTAAGAAGTTATCTTTGGTGTATGGTGTTGCCTGTTAAGCAGTTTTCTTTGGTGTATGGCATTGTCTGTTAAGCAGTTGTCTTTGGTGTATGGCATTGCCTGTCAAGCAGTTGTCTTTAGTGTATGGCATTGCCTGTTAAGCAGTTGTCTTTGGTGTATCGCATTGTCTGTTAAGCAGTTGTCTTTGGTGTATGGCATTGACTGTTAAGCAGTTGTCTTTGGTGTATGGTGTTGCCTGTTAAGCAGTTGTCTTTGGTGTATGGCATTGTCTGTTAAGCAGTTGTCTTTGGTGTATGGCATTGCCTGTCAAGTAGCTGTCTTTAGTGTATGGCACTGCCTGTTAAGCAGTTGTCTTTGGTGTATGGCAGTGTCTGTTAAGCAGTTGTCTTTGGTGTATGGCAGTGTCTGTTTAGCAGTTGTCTTTGGTGTATGGCGTTGTCTGTTAAGCAGTTGTCTTTGGTGTATGGCATTGCCTGTTGAGCAGTTGTCTTTGGTATATGGCTTTTTCTGTTAAGCAATTGTCTTTGGTGTATTGCATTGCCTGTTAAGCAGTTGTCTTCGGTGTATGACATTGCCTGTTAAGCAGCTGTCTTTGGTGTAAGGCGTTGTCTGTTAAGCAGTTGTCTTTGGTGTATGGCATTGCCTGTTAAGCAGTTGTCTTTGGTGTATGGCATTGCCTGTTAAGCAGTTGTCTTTGGTGTATGGCATTGTCTGTTAAGCAGTTGTCTTTGGTGTTTGACATTGTCTGTTAAGCAGTTGTCTTTGGTGTATGGCATTGTCTGTTAAGCAGTGGTCTTTGGTGTATGGCATTGCCTGTTAAGCAGTTGTCTTTGGTGTATGGCATTGCCTGTTAAGTAGTAGTCTTTGGTGTCTGGTAGTGTCTGTTAAGCAGTTGTCTTTGGTGTATGCTGTTGCCTGTTAAGCAGTTTTCTTTGGTGTATGGCATTGTCTGTTAAGCAGTTGTCTTTTGTGTATGGCATTGCCTGTCAAGCAGTTGTATTTGGTGTATGGCATTGCCTGTTAAGCAGTTGTCTTTGGTGTATGGCAATGTCTGTTAAGCAGTTGTGTTTGGTGTATGGCATTGCCTGTTAAGCAGTTGTCTTTGGTATATGGCTTTTTCTGTTAAGCAGTTGTCTTTGGTGTATTGCATTGCCTGTTAAGCAGTTGTCTTCGGTGTATGACATTTCCTGTTAAGCAGTTGTCTTTGGTGTAAGGCGTTGTCTGTTAAGCAGTTGTCTTTGGTGTATGGCATTGTCTGTTAAGCAGTTGTCTTTGGTGTATGGCATTGCCTGTTAACCAGTTGTCTTTGGTGTATGGCATTGCCTGATAAGTAGTAGTCTTTGGTGTCTGGTAGTGTCTGTTAAGCAGTTGTCTCTGGTATATGGCTTTTTCTGTTAAGCAGTTGTCTTTGGTGTATGGCATTGTCTGTTAAGCAGTTGTCTTTGGTGCATGGCGTTGTCTGTTAAGCAGTTGTCTTTGGTGTATGGCATGGCCTGTTAAGCTGTTGTCTTCGGTGTATGACATTGCCTGTTAAGCAGTTGTCTTTGGTGTATGGCATTGTCTGTTAAGCAGTTGTCTTTGGTGTTTGGCATTGTCTGTTAAGCAGTTGTCTTTGGTGTTTGGTAGTGTCTGTTAAGCAGTTGTCTTTGGTGTATAGCATTGCCTGTTAAGCAGTTGTCTTTGGTGTATTGTGTTGCCTGTTAAGCAGTTTTCTTTGGTGTATGGCATTGTCTGTTAAGCAGTTGTCTTTGGTGTATGGCAGTGTCTGTTAAGCAGTTGTCTTTAGTTTATGGCATTGCCTGTTAAGCAGTTGTCTTTGGTGTATGGCATTGCCAGTTAAGCAGTTGTCTTTGGTGTATGGCATTGTCTGTTAAGCAGTTGTCTTTGGTGTATGGCATTGCCTGTTAAGCAGTTGTCTTTGGTGTATGGCAGTGACTGTTAAGCAGTTGTCTTTGGTGTATGGCATTGACTGTTAAGCAGTTGTCTTTGGTATATGGCATTGCCTGTTAAGCAGTTGTCTTTGGTGTATGGCATTGCCAGTTAAGCAGTTGTCTTTGGTGTATGGCATTGTCTGTTAAGCAGTTGTCTTTGGTGTATGGCATTGCCTGTTAAGCAGTTGTCTTTGGTGTATGGCAGTGACTGTTAAGCAGTTGTCTTTGGTGTATGGCATTGACTCTTAAGCAGTTGTCTTTGGTGTAT
Source organism: Phyllobates terribilis (assembly GCF_046119375.1). Lineage (NCBI taxonomy): Eukaryota > Metazoa > Chordata > Amphibia > Anura > Dendrobatidae > Phyllobates > Phyllobates terribilis. The sequence continues at coordinate 95,603 of NW_027363782.1, read as the reverse complement.
GGCATTGTCTGTTAAGCAGTTGTCTTTGGTGTATGGTCTTGCCTGTTAAGCAGTTTTCTTTGGTGTATAGCATTGTCTGTTAAGCAGTTGTCTTTGGTGTATGGCATTGCCTGTCAAGCAGTTGTCTTTAGTGTATGGCATTGCCTGATAAGCAGTTGTGTTTGTTGTATGGCATTGCCTGTTAAGCAGTTGTCTTTGGTGTATGGCATTGCCTGTTAAGCAGTTGTTTTTGGTGTATGGCATTGCTTGTTAAGCAGTTGTCATTGGTGTATGGCATTGCCTGTTAAGCAGTTGTCTTTGGTGTATGGCATTGTCTGTTAAGCAGTTGTCTTTGGTGTATGGCATTGTCTGTTAAGCAGTTGTCTTTTGTGTATGGCATTGCCTGTTAAGCAGTTGTCTTTAATGTATGGCATTGCCTGTTAAGAATTTGTCTTTGGTGTATGGCATTGCCTGTTTAGCAGTTGTCTTTGGTGTATGGTGTTGCCTGTTAAGCAGTTTTCTTTGGTGTATGGCATTGTCTGTTAAGCAGTTGTCATTGGTGTATGGCATTGCCTGTCAAGCAGTTGTCTTTAGTGTATGGCATTGCCTGTTAAGCAGTTGTGTTTGGTGTATGGCATTGCCTGTTAAGCAGTTGTCTTTGGTGTATGGCATTGCCTGTTAAGCAGTTCTTTTTGGTGTATGGCATTGCCTGTTAAGCAGTTGTCATTGATGTATGGCATTGCCTGTTAAGCAGTTGTCTTTGGTGTATGGCATTGTCTGTTAAGCAGTTGTCTTTGGTGTATGGCATTGTCTGTTTAGCAGTTGTCTTTGGTGTATGGCATTGCCTGTTAAGCAGTTGTCTTTGGTGTATGGCATTGTCTGTTAAGCAGTTGTCTTTGGTGTATGGCATTGCCTGTTAAGCAGTTGTCTTTGGTGTGTGGCATTGTCTGCTAAGCAGTTGTCTTTGGTGTATGGCGTTACCTGTTAAGCAGTTGTCTTTGGTGTATGGCAGTGTCTGTTAAGCAGTTGTCTTTGGTGTATGGTGTTGCCTGTTAAGCAGTTTTCTTTGGTGTATGGCATTGTCTGTTAAGCAGTTGTCTTTAGTGTATGGCACTGCCTGTTAAGCAGTTGTCTTTGGTGTATGGCAGTGTCTGTTAAGCAGTTGTCTTTGGTGTATGGCAGTGTCTGTTAAGCAGTTGTCTTTGGTGTATGGCATTGTCTGTTAAGCAGTTGTCTTTGGTGTATGGCAGTGTCTGTTAAGCAGTTGTCTTTGGTGTATGGCAGTGTCTGTTAAGCAGTTGTCTTTGGTGTATGGCGTTGTCTGTTAAGCAGTTGTCTTTGGTGTATGGCGTTGTCTGTTAAGCAGTTGTCTTTGGTGTATGGCGTTGTCTGTTAAGCAGTTGTCTTTGGTGTATGGCATTGCCTGTTAAGCAGTTGTCTTTGGTGTATGGCGTTGTCTGTTAAGCAGTTGTCTTTGGTGTATAGCATTGCCTGTTAAGCAGTTGTCTTTGGTATATGGCTTTTTCTGTTAAGCAGTTGTCTTTGGTGTATGGCATTGTCTGCTAAGCAGTTGTCTTTGGTGTATGGCATTGTCTGTTAAGCAGTTGTCTTTGGTGTATGACATTGCCTGTTAAACAGTTGTCTTTGGTGTATGGCATTGCCTGTTAAGCAGTTGTCTTTGGTATATGGCTTTTTCTGTTAAGCAGTTGTCTTTGGTGTATGGCATTGTCTGCTAAGCAGTTGTCTTTGGTGTATGGCATTGTCTGTTAAGCAGTTGTCTTTGGTGTATGACATTGCCTGTTAAGCAGTTGTCTTTGGTGTATGGCATTGTCTGTTAAGCAGTTGTCTTTGGTGTATGGCATTGCCTGTTAAGCAGTTGTCTTTGGTGTAAGGCGTTGTCTGTTAAGCAGTTGTCTTTGGTGTATTGCATTGCCTGTTAAGCAGTTGTCTTTGGTGTAAGGCGTTGTCTGTTAAGCAGTTGTCTTTGGTGTATTGCATTGCCTGTTAAGCAGTTGTCTTCGGTGTATGACATTGCCTGTTAAGCAGTTGTCTTTGGTGTATTGCATTGCCTGTTAAGCAGTTGTCTTCGGTGTATGACATTGCCTGTTAAGCAGTTGTCTTTGGTGTAAGGTGTTGTCTGTTAAGCAGTTGTCTTTGGTGTATTGCATTGCCTGTTAAGCAGTTGTCTTCGGTGTATGGCATTGCCTGTTAAGCAGTTGTCTTTGGTATATGGCTTTTTCTGTTAAGCAGTTGTCTTTGGTGTATGGCATTGTCTGCTAAGCAGTTGTCTTTGGTGTATGGCATTGTCTGTTAAGCAGTTGTCTTTGGTGTATGACATTGCCTGTTAAAAAGTTGTCTTTGGTGTATGGCATTGCCTGTTAAGCAGTTGTCTTTGGTGTATGGCATTGCCTGTTAAGCAGTTGTCTTTGGTGTATGGCATTGCCTGTTAAGCAGTTGTCTTTGGTATATGGCTTTTTCTGTTAAGCAGTTGTCTTTGGTGTATTGCATTGCCTGTTAAGCAGTTGTCTTCGGTGTATGACATTGCCTGTTAAGCAGTTGTCTTTGGTGTAAGGCGTTGTCTGTTAAGCAGTTGTCTTTGGTGTATTGCATTGCCTGTTAAGCAGTTGTCTTCGGTGTATGACATTGCCTGTTAAGCAGTTGTCTTTGGTGTATGGCATTGTCTGTTAAGCAGTTGTCTTTGGTGTATGGCATTGTCTGTTAAGCAGTTGTCTTTGGTGTATGGCATTGCCTGTTAAGCAGTTGTCTTTGGTGTATGGCATTGCCTGTTAAGTAGTTGTCTTTGGTGTAAGGCGTTGTCTGTTAAGCAGTTGTCTTTGGTGTCTGGTAGTGTCTGTTAAGCAGTTGTCTTTGGTAGATGGCTTTTTCTGTTAAGCAGTTGTCTTTGGTGTAAGGCGTTGTCTGTTAAGCAGTTGTCTTTGGTGTATGGCATTGTCTGTTAAGCAGTTGTCTTTGGTGTATAGCATTGCCTGTTAAGCAGTTATCTTTGGTGTATGGTGTTGCCTGTTAAGCAGTTTTCTTTGGTGTATGGCATTGTCTGTTAAGCAGTTGTCTTTGGTGTATGGCATTGCCTGTCAAGCAGTTGTCTTTAGTGTATGGCATTGCCTGTTAAGCAGTTGTCTTTGGTGTATCGCATTGTCTGTTAAGCAGTTGTCTTTGGTGTATGGCATTGACTGTTAAGCAGTTGTCTTTGGTGTATGGTGTTGCCTGTTAAGCAGTTGTCTTTGGTGTATGGCATTGTCTGTTAAGCAGTTGTCTTTGGTGTATGGCATTGCCTGTCAAGCAGTTGTCTTTAGTGTATGGCATTGCCTGTTAAGCAGTTGTCTTTGGTGTATCGCATTGTCTGTTAAGCAGTTGTCTTTGGTGTATGGCATTGCCTGTTAAGCAGTTGTCTTTGGTGTATGGCATTGACTGTTAAGCAGTTGTCTTTGGTGTATGGCATTGCCTGTTAAGAAGTTGTCTTTGGTGTATGGCATTGCCTGTTTAGCAGTTGTCTTTGGTGTATGGTGTTGCCTGTTAAGCAGTTTCTTTGGTGTATGGCATTGTCTGTTAAGCAGTTTTCTTTGGTGTATGGCAGTGTCTGTTAAGCAGTTGTCTTTGGTGTATGGCATTGTCTGTTAAGCAGTTGTCTTTGGTGTATGGCAGTGTCTGTTATGCAGTTGTCTTTGGTGTATGGCATTGCCTGTCAAGCAGTTGTCTTTAGTGTATGGCATTGCCTGTTAAGCAGTTGTATTTGGTGTATGGCATTGTCTGTTAAGCAGTTGTCTTTGGTGTCTGGTAGTGTCTGTTAAGCAGTTGTCTTTGGTGTATGGCAGTGCCTGTTAAGCAGTTGTATTTGGTGTATGGCATTGTCTGTTAAGCAGTTGTCTTTGGTGTCTGGTAGTGTCTGTTAAGCAGTTGTCTTTGGTGTATAGCATTGCCTGTTAAGCAGTTATCTTTGGTGTATGGTGTTGCCTGTTAAGCAGTTTTCTTTGGTGTATGGCATTGTCTGTTAAGCAGTTGTCTTTGGTGTATGGCATTGCCTGTCAAGCAGTTGTCTTTAGTGTATGGCATTGCCTGTTAAGCAGTTGTCTTTGGTGTATGGCATTGTCTGTTAAGCAGTTGTCTTTGGTGTATGGCATTGCCTGTTAAGCAGTTGTCTTTGGTGTATGGCATTGACTGTTAAGCAGTTGTCTTTGGTGTATGGCATTGCCTGTTAAGAAGTTGTCTTTGGTGTATGGCATTGCCTGTTTAGCAGTTGTCTTTGGTGTATGTTGTTGCCTGTTAAGCAGTTTCTTTGGTGTATGGCATTGTCTGTTAAGCAGTTGTCTTTGGTGTATGGCATTGTCTGTTAAGCAGTTGTCTTTGGTGTATGGCAGTGTCTGTTATGCAGTTGTCTTTGGTGTATGGCATTGCCTGTCAAGCAGTTGTCTTTAGTGTATGGCATTGCCTGTTAAGCAGTTGTATTTGGTGTATGGCATTCTCTGTTAAGCAGTTGTATTTGGTGTATAGCACTGTCTGTTGAGAAGTTGTCTTTAGTGTATGGCATTGCCTGTTAAGCAGTTGTCTTTGGTGTATTGCATTGCCTGTTAAGCAGTTGTCTTTGGTGTATGGCATTGTCTGTTAAGAACTTGTCTTTAGTCTATGGCAGTGTATGTTAAGCAGTGGTCTTTGGTGTACGGCGTTGACTGTTAAACAGTTTTCTTTGGTGTATGGCGTTGTATGTTAAGTAGTTGTCTTTGGTGTATGGCATTCCCTGTTAAGCAGTTGTCTTTAGTGTATGGCAAAGTCTGTTACACAGTTGTCTTTGGTGTATGGCAAAGTCTGTTACACAGTTGTCTTTGGTGTATGGCATTGTCTGTTAAGCAGTTGTCTTTAGTGTATGGCATTGCCTGTTAAGCATTTGTCTTTGGTGTATGGCATTGCCTGTTAAGCAGTTGTCTTTGGTGTATGGCATTGTCTGTTAAGCAGTTGTCTTTGGTGTATGGCATTGTCTGCTAAGCAGTTGTCTTTGGTGTATGGCGTTGCCTGTTAAGCAGTTGTCTTTGGTGTATGGCAGTGTCTTTTAAGCAGTTGTCTTTGGTTTATGGTGTTGCCTGTTAAGCAGTTTTCTTTGGTGTATGGCATTGTCTGTTAAGCAGTTGTCTTTGGTGTATGGCATAGCCTGTCAAGAAGTTGTCTTTAGTGTATGGAACTGCCTGTTAAGCAGTTGTATTTGGTGTATGGCATTGCCTGTAAAGCAGTTGCCTTTGGTGTATGGCATTGCCTGTTAAGTAGTAGTCTTTGGTGTATGGCATTGTCTGTTAAGCAGTTGTCTTTGGTGTATGGCATTGTCTGTTAAGCAGTTGTCTTTGGTGTATGGCACTGTCTGTTAAGCAGTTGTCTTTGGTGTATGGCATTGTCTGTTAAGCAGTTGTCTTTGGTGTATTGCATTGTCTGTTAAGCAGTTGTCTTTGGTGTATGGCACTGTCTGTTAAGCAGCTGTCTTTGGTGTATGGCATTGCTTGTTAAGCAGTTGTCCTTAGTGTATGGCATTATCTGTTAAGCAGTTGTCTTTGGTGTATGGCATTGCCTGTTAAGCAGTTGTCTTTGGTGTATGGCACTGTCTGTTAAGCAGTTGTCTTTGGTGTATGGCATTCTCTGTTAAGCAGTTGTCTTTGGTGTATTTCAGTGTCTGATAAACAGTTGACTTTGGTGTATGGCAATGCCTTTTAAGCAGTTGTCTTTGGTGTTTGGCAGTGTCTATTACGCAGTTGTCTTTGGTGTATGGCATTGTCTGTTAAGCAGTTGTCTTTGGTGTATGGCATTGTCTGTTAAGCAGTTGTCTTTGGGGTATGGCATTTTCTGTTAAGCAGTTGTCTTTGGTGTATGGCATAGTCTGTTAAGCAGTTGTCTGTGGTGTATAGCATTGTCTGTTAAGCAGTTGTCTTTGTTGTATGGCATTGCCTGTTAAGCAGTTGTCTTTGGTGTATGGCATTGCCTGTTAAGCAGTTGTCTTTGGTGTATGGCATTGTCTGTTAAGCAGTTGTCTTTGGTGTATGGCATTGTCTTTTAAGCAGTTGTCTTTAGTGTGTGGCAATGCCTGTTAAGCAGTTGTCTTTAGTGTATGGCATTGTCTGTTATGCAGTTGTCTTTGGTGCATGGCATTGTCTGTTAAGCAGTTGTCTTTAGTGTATGGCAGTGTCTGTTAAGCAGTTGTCTTTGGTGTATGGCAGTGTCTGTTAAGCAGTTGTCTTTGGTGTATGGCGTTGTCTGTTAAGCAGTTGTCTTTGGTGTATGGCGTTGTCTGTTAAGCAGTTGTACTTGGTGTATGGCATTGTCTGTTAAGCAGTTCTCCTTGGTGTATGGCGTTGTCTGTTATGCAGTTGTCTTTGGTGCATGGAATTGTCTGTTAAGCAGTTGTCTTTAGTGTATGGCATTGCCTGTTAAGCAGTTGTCTTTGGTGTATGGCATTGTCTGTTAAGCAGTTCTCCTTGGTGTATGGCATTGTCTGTTAAGCAGTTGTCTTTGGTGTATGGCGTTCTCTGTTAAGCAGTTGTCTTTGGTGTATGGCGTTGTCTGTCAAGCAGTTGTCCTTGGTGTATGGCATTGTCTGTTATGCAGTTGTCTTTGGTGCATGGCATTGTCTGTTAAGCAGTTGTCTTTAGTGTATGGCAATGCCTGTTAAGCAGTTGTCTTTAGTGTATGGCATTGTCTGTTATGCAGTTGTCTTTGGTGCATGGCATTGTCTGTTAAGCAGTTGTCTTTAGTGTATGGCAGTGTCTGTTAAGCAGTTGTCTTTGGTGTATGGCATTGCCTGTTAAGCAGTTGTCTTTGGTGTATGGCATTGTCTGTTAAGCAGTTCTCCTTGGTGTATGGCATTGTCTGTTATGCCGTTGTCTTTGGTGCATGGCATTGTCTGTTAAGCAGTTGTCTTTGGTGTATGGCATTGACTGTTAAGCAGTTGTCTTTGGTGTATGGCATTGCCTGTTAAGCAGTTGTCTCTGGTAAATGTTCTTTTTTGTTAAGCAGTTGTCTTTGGTGTATCGCATTGCCTGTTAAGCAGTTGTCTTTGGTGTATGGCATTACCTCTTAATCAGTTGTCTTTGGTATATGGCATTGCCTGTTAAGCAGTTGTCTTTGGTGTAATGCGTTGTCTGTTAAGCAGTTGTCTTTGGTGTATGGCATTGTCTGTTAAGCAGTTGTCTTTGGTATATGGCATTGTCTGTTAAGCAGTTGTCTTTAGTGTATGTCATTGTCTGTTAAGCAGTTGTCTTTGGTGTATGGCGTTGTCTGTTAAGCAGTTGTCTTTGGTGTATGGCATTGTCTGTTAAGCAGTTGTCCTTGGTGTATGGCATTGTCTGTTATGCAGTTGTCTTTGGTGCATGGCATTGTCTGTTAAGCAGTTGTCTTTAGTGTATGGCAATGCCTGTTAAGCAGTTGTCTTTAGTGTATGGCATTGTCTGTTATGCAGTTGTCTTTGGTGCATGGCATTGTCTGTTAAGCAGTTGTCTTTAGTGTATGGCAGTGTCTGTTAAGCAGTTGTCTTTGGTGTATGGCAGTGTCTGTTAAGCAGTTGTCTTTGGTGTATGGCGTTGTCTGTTAAGCAGTTGTCTTTGGTGTATGGCGTTGTCTGTTAAGCAGTTGTACTTGGTGTATGGCATTGTCTGTTAAGCAGTTCTCCTTGGTGTATGGCGTTGTCTGTTATGCAGTTGTCTTTGGTGCATGGCATTGTCTGTTAAGCAGTTGTCTTTAGTGTATGGCATTGCCTGTTAAGCAGTTGTCTTTGGTGTATGGCATTGTCTGTTAAGCAGTTCTCCTTGGTGTATGGCCTTGTCTGTTAAGCAGTTGTCTTTGGTGTATGGCGTTGTCTGTTAAGCAGTTGTCTTTGGTGTATGGCGTTGTCTGTCAAGCAGTTGTCCTTGGTGTATGGCATTGTCTGTTATGCAGTTGTCTTTGGTGCATGGCATTGTCTGTTAAGCAGTTGTCTTTAGTGTATGGCAATGCCTGTTAAGCAGTTGTCTTTAGTGTATGGCATTGTCTGTTATGCAGTTGTCTTTGGTGCATGGCATTGTCTGTTAAGCAGTTGTCTTTAGTGTATGGCAGTGTCTGTTAAGCAGTTGTCTTTGGTGTATGGCATTGCCTGTTAAGCAGTTGTCTTTGGTGTATGGCATTGTCTGTTAAGCAGTTCTCCTTGGTGTATGGCATTGTCTGTTATGCCGTTGTCTTTGGTGCATGGCATTGTCTGTTAAGCAGTTGTCTTTGGTGTATGGCATTGACTGTTAAGCAGTTGTCTTTGGTGTATGGCATTGCCTGTTAAGCAGTTGTCTCTGGTAAATGTTCTTTTTTGTAAAGCAGTTGTCTTTGGTGTATCGCATTGCCTGTTAAGCAGTTGTCTTTGGTGTATGGCATTACCTCTTAATCAGTTGTCTTTGGTATATGGGATTGCCTGTTAAGCAGTTGTCTTTGGTGTAATGCGTTGTCTGTTAAGCAGTTGTCTTTGGTGTATGGCATTGTCTGTTAAGCAGTTGTCTTTGGTGTATGGCATTGTCTGTTAAGCAGTTGTCTTTGGTGTATGGCATTGTCTGTTAAGCAGTTGTCTTTGGTGTATGCAATTGCCTGTTAAGCAGTTGTCTTTGGTGTATGGCATTGTCTGTTAAGCAGTTGTCCTTGGTGTATGGCATTGTCTGTTATGCAGTTGTCTTTGGTGCATGGCAATGTCTGTTAAGCAGTTGTCTTTATTGTATGGCAATGCATGTTAAGCAGTTGTCTTTAGTGTATGGCATTGTCTGTTATGCAGTTGTCTTTGGTGTATGGCATTGTCTGTTAAGCAGTTGTCTTTAGTGTATGGCAGTGTCTGTTAAGCAGTTGTCTTTGGTGTATGGCATTGCCTGTTAAGCAGTTGTCTTTGGTGTATGGCATTGTCTGTTAAGCAGTTGTCCTTGGTGTATGGCATTGACTCTTAAGCAGTTGTCTTTGGTGTATGGCATTGTCTGTTAAGCAGTTGTCTTTGGTGTATGGTCTTGCCTGTTAAGCAGTTTTCTTTGGTGTATAGCATTGTCTGTTAAGCAGTTGTCTTTGGTGTATGGCATTGCCTGTCAAGCAGTTGTCTTTAGTGTATGGCATTGCCTGATAAGCAGTTGTGTTTGTTGTATGGCATTGCCTGTTAAGCAGTTGTCTTTGGTGTATGGCATTGCCTGTTAAGCAGTTGTTTTTGGTGTATGGCATTGCTTGTTAAGCAGTTGTCATTGGTGTATGGCATTGCCTGTTAAGCAGTTGTCTTTGGTGTATGGCATTGTCTGTTAAGCAGTTGTCTTTGGTGTATGGCATTGTCTGTTAAGCAGTTGTCTTTTGTGTATGGCATTGCCTGTTAAGCAGTTGTCTTTAATGTATGGCATTGCCTGTTAAGAATTTGTCTTTGGTGTATGGCATTGCCTGTTTAGCAGTTGTCTTTGGTGTATGGTGTTGCCTGTTAAGCAGTTTTCTTTGGTGTATGGCATTGTCTGTTAAGCAGTTGTCATTGGTGTATGGCATTGCCTGTCAAGCAGTTGTCTTTAGTGTATGGCATTGCCTGTTAAGCAGTTGTGTTTGGTGTATGGCATTGCCTGTTAAGCAGTTGTCTTTGGTGTATGGCATTGCCTGTTAAGCAGTTCTTTTTGGTGTATGGCATTGCCTGTTAAGCAGTTGTCATTGATGTATGGCATTGCCTGTTAAGCAGTTGTCTTTGGTGTATGGCATTGTCTGTTAAGCAGTTGTCTTTGGTGTATGGCATTGTCTGTTTAGCAGTTGTCTTTGGTGTATGGCATTGCCTGTTAAGCAGTTGTCTTTGGTGTATGGCATTGTCTGTTAAGCAGTTGTCTTTGGTGTATGGCATTGCCTGTTAAGCAGTTGTCTTTGGTGTGTGGCATTGTCTGCTAAGCAGTTGTCTTTGGTGTATGGCGTTACCTGTTAAGCAGTTGTCTTTGGTGTATGGCAGTGTCTGTTAAGCAGTTGTCTTTGGTGTATGGTGTTGCCTGTTAAGCAGTTTTCTTTGGTGTATGGCATTGTCTGTTAAGCAGTTGTCTTTAGTGTATGGCACTGCCTGTTAAGCAGTTGTCTTTGGTGTATGGCAGTGTCTGTTAAGCAGTTGTCTTTGGTGTATGGCAGTGTCTGTTAAGCAGTTGTCTTTGGTGTATGGCATTGTCTGTTAAGCAGTTGTCTTTGGTGTATGGCAGTGTCTGTTAAGCAGTTGTCTTTGGTGTATGGCAGTGTCTGTTAAGCAGTTGTCTTTGGTGTATGGCGTTGTCTGTTAAGCAGTTGTCTTTGGTGTATGGCGTTGTCTGTTAAGCAGTTGTCTTTGGTGTATGGCGTTGTCTGTTAAGCAGTTGTCTTTGGTGTATGGCATTGCCTGTTAAGCAGTTGTCTTTGGTGTATGGCGTTGTCTGTTAAGCAGTTGTCTTTGGTGTATAGCATTGCCTGTTAAGCAGTTGTCTTTGGTATATGGCTTTTTCTGTTAAGCAGTTGTCTTTGGTGTATGGCATTGTCTGCTAAGCAGTTGTCTTTGGTGTATGGCATTGTCTGTTAAGCAGTTGTCTTTGGTGTATGACATTGCCTGTTAAACAGTTGTCTTTGGTGTATGGCATTGCCTGTTAAGCAGTTGTCTTTGGTATATGGCTTTTTCTGTTAAGCAGTTGTCTTTGGTGTATGGCATTGTCTGCTAAGCAGTTGTCTTTGGTGTATGGCATTGTCTGTTAAGCAGTTGTCTTTGGTGTATGACATTGCCTGTTAAGCAGTTGTCTTTGGTGTATGGCATTGTCTGTTAAGCAGTTGTCTTTGGTATATGGCATTGCCTGTTAAGCAGTTGTCTTTGGTGTAAGGCGTTGTCTGTTAAGCAGTTGTCTTTGGTGTATTGCATTGCCTGTTAAGCAGTTGTCTTTGGTGTAAGGCGTTGTCTGTTAAGCAGTTGTCTTTGGTGTATTGCATTGCCTGTTAAGCAGTTGTCTTCGGTGTATGACATTGCCTGTTAAGCAGGTGTCTTTGGTGTATTGCATTGCCTGTTAAGCAGTTGTCTTCGGTGTATGACATTGCCTGTTAAGCAGTTGTCTTTGGTGTAAGGTGTTGTCTGTTAAGCAGTTGTCTTTGGTGTATTGCATTGCCTGTTAAGCAGTTGTCTTCGGTGTATGGCATTGCCTGTTAAGCAGTTGTCTTTGGTATATGGCTTTTTCTGTTAAGCAGTTGTCTTTGGTGTATGGCATTGTCTGCTAAGCAGTTGTCTTTGGTGTATGGCATTGTCTGTTAAGCAGTTGTCTTTGGTGTATGACATTGCCTGTTAAAAAGTTGTCTTTGGTGTATGGCATTGCCTGTTAAGCAGTTGTCTTTGGTGTATGGCATTGCCTGTTAAGCAGTTGTCTTTGGTGTATGGCATTGCCTGTTAAGCAGTTGTCTTTGGTATATGGCTTTTTCTGTTAAGCAGTTGTCTTTGGTGTATTGCATTGCCTGTTAAGCAGTTGTCTTCGGTGTATGACATTGCCTGTTAAGCAGTTGTCTTTGGTGTAAGGCGTTGTCTGTTAAGCAGTTGTCTTTGGTGTATTGCATTGCCTGTTAAGCAGTTGTCTTCGGTGTATGACATTGCCTGTTAAGCAGTTGTCTTTGGTGTATGGCATTGTCTGTTAAGCAGTTGTCTTTGGTGTATGGCATTGTCTGTTAAGCAGTTGTCTTTGGTGTATGGCATTGCCTGTTAAGCAGTTGTCTTTGGTGTATGGCATTGCCTGTTAAGTAGTTGTCTTTGGTGTAAGGCGTTGTCTGTTAAGCAGTTGTCTTTGGTGTCTGGTAGTGTCTGTTAAGCAGTTGTCTTTGGTAGATGGCTTTTTCTGTTAAGCAGTTGTCTTTGGTGTAAGGCGTTGTCTGTTAAGCAGTTGTCTTTGGTGTATGGCATTGTCTGTTAAGCAGTTGTCTTTGGTGTATAGCATTGCCTGTTAAGCAGTTATCTTTGGTGTATGGTGTTGCCTGTTAAGCAGTTTTCTTTGGTGTATGGCATTGTCTGTTAAGCAGTTGTCTTTGGTGTATGGCATTGCCTGTCAAGCAGTTGTCTTTAGTGTATGGCATTGCCTGTTAAGCAGTTGTCTTTGGTGTATCGCATTGTCTGTTAAGCAGTTGTCTTTGGTGTATGGCATTGACTGTTAAGCAGTTGTCTTTGGTGTATGGTGTTGCCTGTTAAGCAGTTGTCTTTGGTGTATGGCATTGTCTGTTAAGCAGTTGTCTTTGGTGTATGGCATTGCCTGTCAAGCAGTTGTCTTTAGTGTATGGCATTGCCTGTTAAGCAGTTGTCTTTGGTGTATCGCATTGTCTGTTAAGCAGTTGTCTTTGGTGTATGGCATTGCCTGTTAAGCAGTTGTCTTTGGTGTATGGCATTGACTGTTAAGCAGTTGTCTTTGGTGTATGGCATTGCCTGTTAAGAAGTTGTCTTTGGTGTATGGCATTGCCTGTTTAGCAGTTGTCTTTGGTGTATGGTGTTGCCTGTTAAGCAGTTTCTTTGGTGTATGGCATTGTCTGTTAAGCAGTTTTCTTTGGTGTATGGCAGTGTCTGTTAAGCAGTTGTCTTTGGTGTATGGCATTGTCTGTTAAGCAGTTGTCTTTGGTGTATGGCAGTGTCTGTTATGCAGTTGTCTTTGGTGTATGGCATTGCCTGTCAAGCAGTTGTCTTTAGTGTATGGCATTGCCTGTTAAGCAGTTGTATTTGGTGTATGGCATTGTCTGTTAAGCAGTTGTCTTTGGTGTCTGGTAGTGTCTGTTAAGCAGTTGTCTTTGGTGTATGGCAGTGCCTGTTAAGCAGTTGTATTTGGTGTATGGCATTGTCTGTTAAGCAGTTGTCTTTGGTGTCTGGTAGTGTCTGTTAAGCAGTTGTCTTTGGTGTATAGCATTGCCTGTTAAGCAGTTATCTTTGGTGTATGGTGTTGCCTGTTAAGCAGTTTTCTTTGGTGTATGGCATTGTCTGTTAAGCAGTTGTCTTTGGTGTATGGCATTGCCTGTCAAGCAGTTGTCTTTAGTGTATGGCATTGCCTGTTAAGCAGTTGTCTTTGGTGTATGGCATTGTCTGTTAAGCAGTTGTCTTTGGTGTATGGCATTGCCTGTTAAGCAGTTGTCTTTGGTGTATGGCATTGACTGTTAAGCAGTTGTCTTTGGTGTATGGCATTGCCTGTTAAGAAGTTGTCTTTGGTGTATGGCATTGCCTGTTTAGCAGTTGTCTTTGGTGTATGTTGTTGCCTGTTAAGCAGTTTCTTTGGTGTATGGCATTGTCTGTTAAGCAGTTGTCTTTGGTGTATGGCATTGTCTGTTAAGCAGTTGTCTTTGGTGTATGGCAGTGTCTGTTATGCAGTTGTCTTTGGTGTATGGCATTGCCTGTCAAGCAGTTGTCTTTAGTGTATGGCATTGCCTGTTAAGCAGTTGTATTTGGTGTATGGCATTCTCTGTTAAGCAGTTGTATTTGGTGTATAGCACTGTCTGTTGAGAAGTTGTCTTTAGTGTATGGCATTGCCTGTTAAGCAGTTGTCTTTGGTGTATTGCATTGCCTGTTAAGCAGTTGTCTTTGGTGTATGGCATTGTCTGTTAAGAACTTGTCTTTAGTCTATGGCAGTGTATGTTAAGCAGTGGTCTTTGGTGTACGGCGTTGACTGTTAAACAGTTTTCTTTGGTGTATGGCGTTGTATGTTAAGTAGTTGTCTTTGGTGTATGGCATTCCCTGTTAAGCAGTTGTCTTTAGTGTATGGCAAAGTCTGTTACACAGTTGTCTTTGGTGTATGGCAAAGTCTGTTACACAGTTGTCTTTGGTGTATGGCATTGTCTGTTAAGCAGTTGTCTTTAGTGTATGGCATTGCCTGTTAAGCATTTGTCTTTGGTGTATGGCATTGCCTGTTAAGCAGTTGTCTTTGGTGTATGGCATTGTCTGTTAAGCAGTTGTCTTTGGTGTATGGCATTGTCTGCTAAGCAGTTGTCTTTGGTGTATGGCGTTGCCTGTTAAGCAGTTGTCTTTGGTGTATGGCAGTGTCTTTTAAGCAGTTGTCTTTGGTTTATGGTGTTGCCTGTTAAGCAGTTTTCTTTGGTGTATGGCATTGTCTGTTAAGCAGTTGTCTTTGGTGTATGGCATAGCCTGTCAAGAAGTTGTCTTTAGTGTATGGAACTGCCTGTTAAGCAGTTGTATTTGGTGTATGGCATTGCCTGTAAAGCAGTTGCCTTTGGTGTATGGCATTGCCTGTTAAGTAGTAGTCTTTGGTGTATGGCATTGTCTGTTAAGCAGTTGTCTTTGGTGTATGGCATTGTCTGTTAAGCAGTTGTCTTTGGTGTATGGCACTGTCTGTTAAGCAGTTGTCTTTGGTGTATGGCATTGTCTGTTAAGCAGTTGTCTTTGGTGTATTGCATTGTCTGTTAAGCAGTTGTCTTTGGTGTATGGCACTGTCTGTTAAGCAGCTGTCTTTGGTGTATGGCATTGCTTGTTAAGCAGTTGTCCTTAGTGTATGGCATTATCTGTTAAGCAGTTGTCTTTGGTGTATGGCATTGCCTGTTAAGCAGTTGTCTTTGGTGTATGGCACTGTCTGTTAAGCAGTTGTCTTTGGTGTATGGCATTCTCTGTTAAGCAGTTGTCTTTGGTGTATTTCAGTGTCTGATAAACAGTTGACTTTGGTGTATGGCAATGCCTTTTAAGCAGTTGTCTTTGGTGTTTGGCAGTGTCTATTACGCAGTTGTCTTTGGTGTATGGCATTGTCTGTTAAGCAGTTGTCTTTGGTGTATGGCATTGTCTGTTAAGCAGTTGTCTTTGGGGTATGGCATTTTCTGTTAAGCAGTTGTCTTTGGTGTATGGCATAGTCTGTTAAGCAGTTGTCTGTGGTGTATAGCATTGTCTGTTAAGCAGTTGTCTTTGTTGTATGGCATTGCCTGTTAAGCAGTTGTCTTTGGTGTATGGCATTGCCTGTTAAGCAGTTGTCTTTGGTGTATGGCATTGTCTGTTAAGCAGTTGTCTTTGGTGTATGGCATTGTCTTTTAAGCAGTTGTCTTTAGTGTGTGGCAATGCCTGTTAAGCAGTTGTCTTTAGTGTATGGCATTGTCTGTTATGCAGTTGTCTTTGGTGCATGGCATTGTCTGTTAAGCAGTTGTCTTTAGTGTATGGCAGTGTCTGTTAAGCAGTTGTCTTTGGTGTATGGCAGTGTCTGTTAAGCAGTTGTCTTTGGTGTATGGCGTTGTCTGTTAAGCAGTTGTCTTTGGTGTATGGCGTTGTCTGTTAAGCAGTTGTACTTGGTGTATGGCATTGTCTGTTAAGCAGTTCTCCTTGGTGTATGGCGTTGTCTGTTATGCAGTTGTCTTTGGTGCATGGAATTGTCTGTTAAGCAGTTGTCTTTAGTGTATGGCATTGCCTGTTAAGCAGTTGTCTTTGGTGTATGGCATTGTCTGTTAAGCAGTTCTCCTTGGTGTATGGCATTGTCTGTTAAGCAGTTGTCTTTGGTGTATGGCGTTGTCTGTTAAGCAGTTGTCTTTGGTGTATGGCGTTGTCTGTCAAGCAGTTGTCCTTGGTGTATGGCATTGTCTGTTATGCAGTTGTCTTTGGTGCATGGCATTGTCTGTTAAGCAGTTGTCTTTAGTGTATGGCAATGCCTGTTAAGCAGTTGTCTTTAGTGTATGGCATTGTCTGTTATGCAGTTGTCTTTGGTGCATGGCATTGTCTGTTAAGCAGTTGTCTTTAGTGTATGGCAGTGTCTGTTAAGCAGTTGTCTTTGGTGTATGGCATTGCCTGTTAAGCAGTTGTCTTTGGTGTATGGCATTGTCTGTTAAGCAGTTCTCCTTGGTGTATGGCATTGTCTGTTATGCCGTTGTCTTTGGTGCATGGCATTGTCTGTTAAGCAGTTGTCTTTGGTGTATGGCATTGACTGTTAAGCAGTTGTCTTTGGTGTATGGCATTGCCTGTTAAGCAGTTGTCTCTGGTAAATGTTCTTTTTTGTTAAGCAGTTGTCTTTGGTGTATCGCATTGCCTGTTAAGCAGTTGTCTTTGGTGTATGGCATTACCTCTTAATCAGTTGTCTTTGGTATATGGCATTGCCTGTTAAGCAGTTGTCTTTGGTGTAATGCGTTGTCTGTTAAGCAGTTGTCTTTGGTGTATGGCATTGTCTGTTAAGCAGTTGTCTTTGGTATATGGCATTGTCTGTTAAGCAGTTGTCTTTAGTGTATGTCATTGTCTGTTAAGCAGTTGTCTTTGGTGTATGGCGTTGTCTGTTAAGCAGTTGTCTTTGGTGTATGGCATTGTCTGTTAAGCAGTTGTCCTTGGTGTATGGCATTGTCTGTTATGCAGTTGTCTTTGGTGCATGGCATTGTCTGTTAAGCAGTTGTCTTTAGTGTATGGCAATGCCTGTTAAGCAGTTGTCTTTAGTGTATGGCATTGTCTGTTATGCAGTTGTCTTTGGTGCATGGCATTGTCTGTTAAGCAGTTGTCTTTAGTGTATGGCAGTGTCTGTTAAGCAGTTGTCTTTGGTGTATGGCAGTGTCTGTTAAGCAGTTGTCTTTGGTGTATGGCGTTGTCTGTTAAGCAGTTGTCTTTGGTGTATGGCGTTGTCTGTTAAGCAGTTGTACTTGGTGTATGGCATTGTCTGTTAAGCAGTTCTCCTTGGTGTATGGCGTTGTCTGTTATGCAGTTGTCTTTGGTGCATGGCATTGTCTGTTAAGCAGTTGTCTTTAGTGTATGGCATTGCCTGTTAAGCAGTTGTCTTTGGTGTATGGCATTGTCTGTTAAGCAGTTCTCCTTGGTGTATGGCCTTGTCTGTTAAGCAGTTGTCTTTGGTGTATGGCGTTGTCTGTTAAGCAGTTGTCTTTGGTGTATGGCGTTGTCTGTCAAGCAGTTGTCCTTGGTGTATGGCATTGTCTGTTATGCAGTTGTCTTTGGTGCATGGCATTGTCTGTTAAGCAGTTGTCTTTAGTGTATGGCAATGCCTGTTAAGCAGTTGTCTTTAGTGTATGGCATTGTCTGTTATGCAGTTGTCTTTGGTGCATGGCATTGTCTGTTAAGCAGTTGTCTTTAGTGTATGGCAGTGTCTGTTAAGCAGTTGTCTTTGGTGTATGGCATTGCCTGTTAAGCAGTTGTCTTTGGTGTATGGCATTGTCTGTTAAGCAGTTCTCCTTGGTGTATGGCATTGTCTGTTATGCCGTTGTCTTTGGTGCATGGCATTGTCTGTTAAGCAGTTGTCTTTGGTGTATGGCATTGACTGTTAAGCAGTTGTCTTTGGTGTATGGCATTGCCTGTTAAGCAGTTGTCTCTGGTAAATGTTCTTTTTTGTTAAGCAGTTGTCTTTGGTGTATCGCATTGCCTGTTAAGCAGTTGTCTTTGGTGTATGGCATTACCTCTTAATCAGTTGTCTTTGGTATATGGGATTGCCTGTTAAGCAGTTGTCTTTGGTGTAATGCGTTGTCTGTTAAGCAGTTGTCTTTGGTGTATGGCATTGTCTGTTAAGCAGTTGTCTTTGGTGTATGGCATTGTCTGTTAAGCAGTTGTCTTTGGTGTATGGCATTGTCTGTTAAGCAGTTGTCTTTGGTGTATGCAATTGCCTGTTAAGCAGTTGTCTTTGGTGTATGGCATTGTCTGTTAAGCAGTTGTCCTTGGTGTATGGCATTGTCTGTTATGCAGTTGTCTTTGGTGCATGGCAATGTCTGTTAAGCAGTTGTCTTTATTGTATGGCAATGCATGTTAAGCAGTTGTCTTTAGTGTATGGCATTGTCTGTTATGCAGTTGTCTTTGGTGTATGGCATTGTCTGTTAAGCAGTTGTCTTTAGTGTATGGCAGTGTCTGTTAAGCAGTTGTCTTTGGTGTATGGCATTGCCTGTTAAGCAGTTGTCTTTGGTGTATGGCATTGTCTGTTAAGCAGTTGTCCTTGGTGTATGGCATTGTCTGTTAAGCAGTTGTCTTTGGTGTATGGCATTGCCTGTTAAGCAGTTGTCTTTGGTGTATGGCATTGTCTGTTAAGCAGTTGTCTTTGGTGTATGGCATTGCCTGTTAATCAGTTGTCTTTGGTGTATGGCATTGTCTGTTAAGCAGTTGTCTTTGGTGCATGGCATTGTCTGTTAAGCAGTTGTCCTTGGTGTATGGTAGTGTCTGTTAAGCAGTTGTCTTTGGTGTATGGCATTGTCTGTTAAGCAGTTGTCTTTGGTGTATGGCTTTGTCTGTTAAGCAGTTGTCTTTGGTGTATGGCATTGCCTGTTAAGCAGTTGTCTTTGGTGTATGGCATTGTCTGTTAAGCAGTTGTCTTTGGTGTATGGCATTGTCTGTTAATCAGTTGTCTTTGGTGTATGGCATTGTCTGTTAAGCAGTTGTCTTTGGTGCATGGCATTGTCTGTTAAGCAATTGTCTTTGGTGTATGGCATTGTCTGTTAAGCAGTTGTCTTTGGTGTATGGCATTGCCTGTTAAGCAGTTGTCTTTGGTGTATGGCATTGTCTGTTAAACAGTTGTCTTTGGTGTATGGCATTGCCTGTTAAGCAGTTGTCTTTGGTGTATGGCATTGTCTGTTAAGCAGTTGTCTTTGGTGTATGGCATTGTCTGTTAAGCAGTTGTCTTTGGTGTATGGCATTGTCTGTTAAGCAGTTGTCTTTGGTGTATGGCATTGTCTGTTAAGCAGTTGTCTTTGGTGTATGGCATTGCCTGTTAAGCAGTTGTCTTTGGTGTATGGCATTGTCTGTTAAGCAGTTGTCTTTGGTGTATGGCACTGTCTGTTAAGCAGTTGTCTTTAGTGTATGGCATTGCCTGTTAAGCAGTTGTCTTTGGTGTATGGCATTGCCTGTTAAGCAGTTGTCTTTGGTGTATGGCATTGCCTGTTAAGCAGTTGTCTTTGGTGTATGGCATTGCCTGTTATGCATTTGTCTTTGGTGTATGGTGTTGTCTGTTAAGCAGTAGTCTTTGGTGTATGGCATTGCCTGTTAAGCAGTTGTCTTTGGTAAATGGCTTTTTTTGTTAAGCAGTTGTGTTTGTTGTATCGCATTGCCTGTTAAGCAGTAGTCTTTGGTGTCAGGTAGTGTCTGTTAAGCAGTTGTCTTTGGTGTATGGCATTGCCTGTTAAGCAGTTGTCTTTGGTGTATGACATTGCCTGTTAAGCAGTTGTCTTTGGTGCATGGCATTGCCTGTTAAGCAGTTGTCTTTGGTGTATGACATTGCCTGTTAAGCAGTTGTCTTTGGTGTATGGCGTTGCCTGTTAAGCAGTTGTCTTTGGTGTATGGCAGTGTCTGTTAAGCAGTTGTCTTTGGTGTTTGGCATTTTCTGTTAAGCAGTTGTCTTTGGTGTATGGCGTTGTCTGTTAAGCAGCTGTCTTTGGTGTATGGCATTGCCTGTTAAGCAGTTGTCTTTGGTGTATGGCAGTGTCTGTTAAGCAGTTGTCTTTGGTGTATGGCATTGCCTGTTAAGCAGTTGTCTTTGGTGTATGGCATTCTCTGTTAAGCAGTTGTCTTTGGTGTATGGCAGTGTCTGTTAAGCAGTTGTCTTTGGTGTATGGCATTGTCTGTTAAGAAGTTGTCTTTGGTGTATGGCATTGTCTGTTAAGCAGTTTTCTTTGGTGTATGGCATTGTCTGTTAAGCAGTTGTCTTTGGTGTATGGCATTGCCTTTTAAGCAGTTGTCTTTGGTGTATGGCAGTGTCTATTAGTCAGTTGTCTTTGGTGTATGGCATTGTCTGTTAAGCAGTTTTCTTTGGTGTATGGCATTGCCTGTTAAGCAGTTGTCTTTAGTGTATGGCATTGCCTGTTAAGCAGTAGTCTTTGGTGTATGGCATTGCCTGTTAAGCAGTTGTCTTTGGTGTATGGCATTGTCTGTTAAGCAGTTGTCCTTGGTGTATGGCATTGTCTGTTAAGCAGTTGTCTTTGGTGCATGGCATTGTCTGTTAAGCAGTTGTCTTTGGTGTATGGCATTGCCTGTTAAGCAGTTGTCTTTGGTGTATGGCATTGTCTGTTAAGCAGTTGTCTTTGGTGTATGGCATTGCCTGTTAAGCAGTTGTCTTTGGTGTATGGCATTGTCTGTTAAGCAGTTGTCTTTGGTGTATGGCATTGCCTGTTAATCAGTTGTCTTTGGTGTATGGCATTGTCTGTTAAGCAGTTGTCTTTGGTGCATGGCATTGTCTGTTAAGCAGTTGTCCTTGGTGTATGGTAGTGTCTGTTAAGCAGTTGTCTTTGGTGTATGGCATTGTCTGTTAAGCAGTTGTCTTTGGTGTATGGCTTTGTCTGTTAAGCAGTTGTCTTTGGTGTATGGCATTGCCTGTTAAGCAGTTGTCTTTGGTGTATGGCATTGTCTGTTAAGCAGTTGTCTTTGGTGTATGGCATTGTCTGTTAATCAGTTGTCTTTGGTGTATGGCATTGTCTGTTAAGCAGTTGTCTTTGGTGCATGGCATTGTCTGTTAAGGATTTGTCTTTGGTGTATGGCATTGCCTGTTAAGCAGTTGTCTTTGGTGTATGGCATTGTCTGTTAAACAGTTGTCTTTGGTGTATGGCATTGCCTGTTAAGCAGTTGTCTTTGGTGTATGGCATTGTCTGTTAAGCAGTTGTCTTTGGTGTATGGCATTGTCTGTTAAGCAGTTGTCTTTGGTGTATGGCATTGTCTGTTAAGCAGTTGTCTTTGGTGTATGGCATTGCCTGTTAAGCAGTTGTCTTTGGTGTATGGCATTGTCTGTTAAGCAGTTGTCTTTGGTGTATGGCACTGTCTGTTAAGCAGTTGTCTTTAGTGTATGGCATTGCCTGTTAAGCAGTTGTCTTTGTTGTATGGCATTGCCTGTTAAGCAGTTGTCTTTGGTGTATGGCATTGCCTGTTATGCATTTGTCTTTGGTGTATGGCATTGCCTGTTAAGCAGTTGTCTTTGGTAAATGGCTGTTTTTGTTAAGCAGTTGTGTTTGTTGTATCGCATTGCCTGTTAAGCAGTTGTCTTTGGTGTATGGCATTGCCTGTTAAGCAGTAGTCTTTGGTGTCAGGTAGTGTCTGTTAAGCAGTTGTCTTTGGTGTATGGCATTGCCTGTTAAGCAGTTGTCTTTGGTGTATGACATTGCCTGTTAAGCAGTTGTCTTTGGTGCATGGCATTGCCTGTTAAGCAGTTGTCTTTGGTGTATGACATTGCCTGTTAAGCAGTTGTCTTTGGTGTATGGCGTTGCCTGTTAAGCAGTTGTCTTTGGTGTATGGCAGTGTCTGTTAAGCAGTTGTCTTTGGTGTTTGGCATTTTCTGTTAAGCAGTTGTCTTTGGTGTATGGCGTTGTCTGTTAAGCAGCTGTCTTTGGTGTATGGCATTGCCTGTTAAGCAGTTGTCTTTGGTGTATGGCAGTGTCTGTTAAGCAGTTGTCTTTGGTGTATGGCATTGCCTGTTAAGCAGTTGTCTTTGGTGTATGGCATTCTCTGTTAAGCAGTTGTCTTTGGTGTATGGCAGTGTCTGTTAAGTAGTAGTCTTTGGTGTATGGCAGTGTCTGTTAAGAAGTTGTCTTTGGTGTATGGCATTGTCTGTTAAGCAGTTTTCTTTGGTGTATGGCATTGTCTGTTAAGCAGTTGTCTTTGGTGTATGGCATTGCCTTTTAAGCAGTTGTCTTTGGTGCATGGCAGTGTCTATTAGGCAGTTGTCTTTGGTGTATGGCATTGTCTGTTAAGCAGTTTTCTTTGGTGTATGGCATTGCCTGTTAAGCAGTTGTCTTTAGTGTATGGCATTGCCTGTTAAGCAGTAGTCTTTGGTGTATGGCATTGCCTGTTAAGCAGTTGTCTTTGGTGTATGGCGTTGCCTGTTAAGCAGTTGTCTTTGGTGTATGGGGTTGTCTGTTAAGCAGTTGTCTTTGGTGTATGGCATTGCCAGTTAAGCAGTTGTCTTTGGTGTATGGCGTTGTCTGTTAAGCAGTTGTCTTTGGTGTATGGCATTGCCTGTTAAGCAGTTGTCTTTGGTGTATGGCATTGTCTGTTAAGCAGTTGTCTTTGGTGTATGGCAGTGTCTGTTAATCAGTTGTCTTTGGTGTATGGCATTGCCTGTTAAGCAGTTGTCTTTGGTGTATGGCATTGTCTGTTAAGCAGTTGTCTTTGGTGTATGGCATTGTCTGTTAAGCAGTTGTCTTTGGTGTATTTCAGTGTCTGATAAGCAGTTGTCTTTGGTGTATGGCATTGTCTGTTAAGCAGTTGTCTTTGGTGTATTTCAGTGTCTGATAAGCAGTTGTCTTTGGTGTATGGCATTGCCTGTTAAGCAGTAGTCTTTGGTGTATGGCATTGTCTGTTAAGCAGTTGTCTTTGGTGTATGGCGTTGCCTGTTAAGCAGTTGTCTTTGGTGTATGGGGTTGTCTGTTAAGCAGTTGTCTTTGGTGTATGGCATTGCCAGTTAAGCAGTTGTCTTTGGTGTATGGCGTTGTCTGTTAAGCAGTTGTCTTTGGTGTATGGCATTGCCTGTTAAGCAGTTGTCTTTGGTGTATGGCATTGTCTGTTAAGCAGTTGTCTTTGGTGTATGGCAGTGTCTGTTAAGCAGTTTTCTTTGGTGTATGGCATTGCCTGTTAAGCAGTTGTCTTTGGTGTATGGCGTTGCCTGTTAAGCAGTTGTCTTTGGTGTATGGGGTTGTCTGTTAAGCAGTTGTCTTTGGTGTATGGCATTGCCAGTTAAACAGTTGTCTTTGGTGTATGGCGTTGTCTGTTAAGCAGTTGTCTTTGGTGTATGGCATTGCCTGTTAAGCAGTTGTCTTTGGTGTATGGCATTGTCTGTTAAGCAGTTGTCTTTGGTGTATGGCAGTGTCTGTTAATCAGTTGTCTTTGGTGTATGGCATTGCCTGTTAAGCAGTTGTCTTTGGTGTATGGCATTGTCTGTTAAGCAGTTGTCTTTGGTGTATGGCATTGTCTGTTAAGCAGTTGTCTTTGGTGTATTTCAGTGTCTGATAAGCAGTTGTCTTTGGTGTATGGCATTGTCTGTTAAGCAGTTGTCTTTGGTGTATTTCAGTGTCTGATAAGCAGTTGTCTTTGGTGTATGGCATTGCCTGTTAAGCAGTAGTCTTTGGTGTATGGCATTGTCTGTTAAGCAGTTGTCTTTGGTGTATGGCGTTGCCTGTTAAGCAGTTGTCTTTGGTGTATGGGGTTGTCTGTTAAGCAGTTGTCTTTGGTGTATGGCATTGCCAGTTAAGCAGTTGTCTTTGGTGTATGGCGTTGTCTGTTAAGCAGTTGTCTTTGGTGTATGGCATTGCCTGTTAAGCAGTTGTCTTTGGTGTATGGCATTGTCTGTTAAGCAGTTGTCTTTGGTGTATGGCAGTGTCTGTTAAGCAGTTGTCTTTGGTGTATGGCATTGCCTGTTAAGCAGTTGTCTTTGGTGTATGGCATTGTCTGTTAAGCAGTTGTCTTTGGTGTATGGCATTGTCTGTTAAGCAGTTGTCTTTGGTGTATTTCAGTGTCTGATAAGCAGTTGTCTTTGGTGTATGGCATTGTCTGTTATGCAGTTTTCTTTGGTGTATGGCATTGTCTGTTAAGCAGTTGTCTTTGGTGTATGGCATTGCCTTTTAAGCAGTTGTCTTTGGTGTATGGCATTGTCTGTTAAGCAGTTGTCTTTGGTGTATGGCATTGTCTGTTAAGCAGTTGTCTTTGGTGTATGGCATTGCCTGTTACGCAGTTGTCTTTGGAGTATGGCAGTGTCTGTTAAGCAGTTGTCTTTGGTGTATGGCATTGCCTGTTAAGCAGTTGTCTTTGGTGTATGGCATTGTCTGTTAAGCAGTTGTCTTTGGTGTATTTCAGGTTCTGATAAGCAGTTGTCTTTGGTGTATTGCATTGTCTGTTAAGCAGTTTTCTTTGGTGTATGGCATTGTCTGTTAAGCAGTTGTCTTTGGTGTATGGCATTGCCTTTTAAGCAGTTGTCTTTGGTGTATGGCATTGTCTGTTATGCAGTTGTCTTTGGTGTAAGGCGTTGCCTGTTAATCAGTTGTCTTAGGTGTGTGGCGTTGTCTGTTAAGCAGTTGTCTTTGGTGTATGGCATTGTCTGTTAAGCAGTTGTCTTTGGTGTATGGCGTTGTCTGTTAAGCAGTTTTCTTTGGTGTATGGCATTGTCTGTTAAGCATTTTTCTCTGGTGTATGGCATTGTCTGTTAAGCAGTTTTCTTTGGTGTATGGCATTGCCTGTTAAGCAGTTGTCTTTGTTGTGTGGCTTTGTCTGTTAAGCAGTTTTCTTTGGTGTATGGCATTGCCTGTTAAGCAGTTGTCTTTGTTGTGTGGCTTTGTCTGTTAAGCAGTTGTCTTTTGTGTATGGCATTGCCTGTTAAGCAGTTGTCTTTGGTGTATGGCAGTGTCTGTTAATCAGTTGTCTTTGGTGTATGGCATTGTCTGTTAAGCAGTTGTCTTTGGTGTATGGCGTTGTCTGTTAAGCAGTTGTCTTTGGTGTATGGCATTGCCTGTTAAGCAGTTGTCTTTGGTGTACGGCGTTGTCTGTTAAGCAGTTGTCTTTGGTGTATGGCATTGCCTGTTAAGCAGTTGTCTTTGGTGTATGGCATTGTCTGTTAAGCAGTTGTCTTTGGTGTATGGCAGTGTCTGTTAAGCAGTTGTCTTTGGTGTATGGCATTGCCTGTTAAGCAGTTGTCTTTGGTGTATGGCATTGTCTGTTAAGCAGTTGTCTTTGGTGTATGGCATTGTCTGTTAAGCAGTTGTCTTTGGTGTATTTCAGTGTCTGATAAGCAGTTGTCTTTGGTGTATGGCATTGTCTGTTATGCAGTTTTCTTTGGTGTATGGCATTGTCTGTTAAGCAGTTGTCTTTGGTGTATGGCATTGCCTTTTAAGCAGTTGTCTTTGGTGTATGGCATTGTCTGTTAAGCAGTTGTCTTTGGTGTATGGCATTGTCTGTTAAGCAGTTGTCTTTGGTGTATGGCATTGCCTGTTACGCAGTAGTCTTTGGAGTATGGCAGTGTCTGTTAAGCAGTTGTCTTTGGTGTATGGCATTGCCTGTTAAGCAGTTGTCTTTGGTGTATGGCATTGTCTGTTAAGCAGTTGTCTTTGGTGTATTTCAGGTTCTGATAAGCAGTTGTCTTTGGTGTATTGCATTGTCTGTTAAGCAGTTTTCTTTGGTGTATGGCATTGTCTGTTAAGCAGTTGTCTTTGGTGTATGGCATTGCCTTTTAAGCAGTTGTCTTTGGTGTATGGCATTGTCTGTTATGCAGTTGTCTTTGGTGTAAGGCGTTGCCTGTTAAGCAGTTGTCTTAGGTGTGTGGCGTTGTCTGTTAAGCAGTTGTCTTTGGTGTATGGCATTGTCTGTTAAGCAGTTGTCTTTGGTGTATGGCGTTGTCTGTTAAGCAGTTTTCTTTGGTGTATGGCATTGTCTGTTAAGCATTTTTCTCTGGTGTATGGCATTGTCTGTTAAGCAGTTTTCTTTGGTGTATGGCATTGCCTGTTAAGCAGTTGTCTTTGTTGTGTGGCTTTGTCTGTTAAGCAGTTTTCTTTGGTGTATGGCATTGCCTGTTAAGCAGTTGTCTTTGTTGTGTGGCTTTGTCTGTTAAGCAGTTGTCTTTTGTGTATGGCATTGCCTGTTAAGCAGTTGTCTTTGGTGTATGGCAGTGTCTGTTAATCAGTTGTCTTTGGTGTATGGCATTGTCTGTTAAGCAGTTGTCTTTGGTGTATGGCGTTGTCTGTTAAGCAGTTGTCTTTGGTGTATGGCATTGCCTGTTAAGCAGTTGTCTTTGGTGTACGGCGTTGTCTGTTAAGCAGTTGTCTTTGGTGTATGGCATTGTCTGTTAAGCAGTTGTCTTTGGTGTATGGCATTGTCTGTTAAGCAGTTGTCTTTGGTGTATGGCATTGCCTGTTAAGCAGTTGTCTTTGGTGTATGGCATTGTCTGTTAAGCAGTTGTCTTTGGTGTATGGCATTGTCTGTTAAGCAGTTGTCTTTGGTGTATGGCGTTGTCTGTTATGCAGTTGTCTTTGGTGTATGGCATTGTCTGTTATGCAGTTGTCTTTGGTGTATGGCGTTGTCTGTTATGCAGTTGTCTTTGGTGTATGGCATTGCCAGTTAAGCAGTTGTCTTTGGTGTATGGCATTGCCTGTTAAGCAGTTGTCTTTGGTGTATGGCATTGCCTGTTAAGCAGTTGTCTTTGGTGTATGGCGTTGTCTGTTATGCAGTTGTCTTTGGTGTATGGCATTGCCTGTTAAGCAGTTGTCTTTGGTGTACGGCGTTGTCTGTTAAGCAGTTGTCTTTGGTGTATGGCAGACCTGGGCAAACTGCGGCCCACGGGCCACATCCGGCCCTTTGACCGCTTCTGTGTGGCCCGCTGACACAGTCAGCCAGACGCAGGAGAAAGCCTGAGCTATTATCTTACTCAGACTCAGCATTCTGATTGTAGCTCCGCCCCCCTGTGGATGCCATCTTCTCATTGGTGGATGTGGGGATGCTCAGTTCCTTGCTTGCAGAGCAGAGCTACTGTAATGTCTTCAGGTGAGGAGTGTTCAAGAAGAGGGAAACTTGGACTACTACACCCATCTGCTGCACATAGTGGGCAAGTGACATCTAAGTTGAGCCCCATGGTGTAAAATAACAGCTAGGAGCTGACATTGTGTCTACTGTGCTGATCAGTTCACAGCACAGCACTGCCTCCTTTCTCAGACCGCAGTTTACACTCAGTGAGAGCAGCTAATTATCTGCAGCTTACTGAGTCTTCCCCTGGCAGCTCAGACTGATCGGAGAGAACATTTGCATTCCTAGTGAATGACTCCAACAGTGAAGTGCCCCTCCTCACCTGGGATATTCTATGTGCTCCCCAAACTGCACCCCACATACTCTGCTGCCTCTCCACCTTTGAGTGAGGGTTAACCCTTACCTCACCCTTTACACTGAGCTTTTGAGTTATTGCGCTGTGTTCTATGTCCTGTGCAGGTGAGGTAAGTGTTAAGCTCCTCACAATGCTCCCTGCTGTGATCTGTGACTTATCACAGCCATAGACTTTAATAAAGATCCCCCCCACCTGCCTGTTACCTCCTGCCCCACATGTGATGTGGATCTATGCATGTGGAACAGGGGTGGGCAAACAACTTTTTTTTTCCACATGCTCCCAATTTATGTATTGATTGATCAATTGCCAATGCTTGCTATGATAAACTTTATTGTAGCAAGTATTATCAGGGTGTGTTCACACAACTGTATTTTCGGTCCTAGTGCTTTTCGTGAAAAAAATAAAATAAACCTGACTTCACACGGACAGGACTAGTAGCAATGCTTTGCAATTGAGCTATTCAGATTACAGTTTAAGTCCATGGCCCCACTATCAGTATTTGGCAGAATTTTTTTCTCAGGAGTGGGAGCCAAAACCAGGTGAGGAACAATCAGAGAATAATAGAAGATATAATAGAAACAAGTCACCAGTTCTGCATTTATCACCCACTCCTGAGAAAAAATACTGACTGAATACTGATAGTGGGGCCGTGGCCTAACACAGACCAAGTATCCGTGTGAAAAAGATCACAGCACACACCAGTTTCTTCTGTGTATCGGATAACACTCACTTATTGAAGTCAGAGTTTGCAAAAAAAAAATTGAATCACATATTAATCATCTGTATGGCATCTGATTTTTACAGATACATTTCGATTACAATCATACGAAACTGTATTTGTTTTTGTACATTTTATTCACTTCTGATATATAAAAATGGATCACAATACAGATGATAAAAATAGTCTGCCTTTCTGGATGACAATCATGACATCGCTCGTGTAAACGTAATCATATAATCACCTTCTTTTTATAAAGCGATAAAATTAATATTGAGCAGAATTAAAGGGGCGGCCTAAAACAGAAGGTAAATTTCATACTAAATGTCTATTTAATTCAATCCAATCACTTATCTAGTACAGTTCAATTAAAAATTCGCTACCGTTTCCTCTCTACTCTAACTTCTTGTTTGTTTTTTCTCATCCAATGATGTTTTGTTGAGAATTCCAGTGCATTTTGGGATACTCACATGGGACGTCATCAAGGGGAAAAGGATGCGATCACTGACGCTGCTTTCCTCACATTTAAACGAAGCACCATCAGTGACCTCTGTTTCGGAGTCTGGGTTAGTCCCTGCTTGCTGCGTGGTGTCCTTACAATTTCCACTGACAGCGCACTCTCTTGCTGGCTCATCACTTCTCTTTAGAGCCAGCAAGGGAGTGCACTGTCACTGTTCATTCAAAGGAATATAGTGCCGGGAGCTCATACTGTCCATAGGTCATAATTTATAACCGATGCATTATCAGTAGAGCAGGGACTAGCCCAACCTCTGAAACAGACATAATTGATGCCACTTAATTTCATGGAGGGGGCAGAAACTGCGGAAGTGACCACAGCTACTACCACCTTATGACGTCCTGTGTGAGTATTCCAAACAAAATGCCATTGCAGGTTAAAAAAAAAAGACTGGAAGTCAGACTAGAGAGGGTATATTAGGGAATTTTCAATTGAAGTATATAAAAAAAGGAGATTAGAAAATTACATTATTTAGATAAATGTTTAGTATGAAATTCACCTTTGGTTTCGGACCACCCCTTTAAGTTCAGTCGACTGGTTCGGCCCTCAAAAGCAGTGCCAGTTTGTCATGTGGCCCCTTGGGAAAATTAATTGCCCACCCCTGGTGTATGGCATAGTTTGTTAAGCAGTTGTCTGTGGTGTATAGCATTGTCTGTTAAGCAGTTGTCTTTGGTGTATGGCATTGTCTGTTAAGCAGTTGTCTTTGGTGTATGGCATTGCCTGTTAAGCAGTTGTCTTTGGTGTATGGCGTTGTCTGTTAAGCAGTTGTCTTTGGTGTATGGCATTGCCTGTTAAGCAGTTGTCTTTGGTGTATGGCATTGTCTGTTAAGCAGTTGTCTTTGGTGTATGGCGTTGTCTGTTAAGCAGTTGTCTTTGGTGTATGGCATTGCCTGTTAAGCAGTTGTCTTTGGTGTATGGCGTTGTCTGTTAAGCAGTTGTCTTTGGTGTATGGCATTGCCTGTTAAGCAGTTGTCTTTGGTGTATGGCATTGTCTGTTAAGCAGTTGTCTTTGGTGTATGGCGTTGTCTGTTAAGCAGTTGTCTTTGGTGTATGGCATTGTCTGTTAAGCAGTTGTCTTTGGTGTATGGCACTGTCTGTTAAGCAGTTGTCTTTGGTGTATGGCATTGTCTGTTAAGCAGTTGTCTTTGGTGTATGGCATTGTCTGTTAAGCAGTTGTCTTTGGTGTATGGCATTGCCTGTTAAGCAGTTGTCTTTGGTGTATGGCAGTGTCTGTTAAGCAGTTGTCTTTGGAGTATGGAATTGCTTGTTAAGCAGTTGTCTTTGGTGTATGGCATTGCCTGTTAAGCAGTTGTCTTTGGTGTATGGCATTGTTAAGCAGTTGTCTTCGGTGTATTTCATTGTCTGATAAGCAGTTGTCTTTGGTGTATGGCATTGTCTGTTAAGCAGTTTTCTTTGGTGTATGGCATTGTCTGTTAAGCAGCTGTCTTTGGTGTATGGCATTGCCTTTTAAGCAGTTGTCTTTGGTGTATGGCAGTGTCTATTAGGCAGTTGTGTTTGGTGTATGGCATTGTCTGTTATGCAGTTGTCTTTAGTGTATGGCATTGCCTGTTAAGCAGTTGTCTTTGGTGTATGGCATTGTCTGTTAAGCAGCTGTCTTTGGTGTATGGTGTTGCCTGTTAAGCAGTTGTCTTTGGTGTATGGAGTTGTCTGTTAAGCAGTTGTCTTTGGTGTATGGCATTGTCTGTTAAGCAGTTGTCTTTGGTGTATGGCGTTGTCTGTTAAGCAGTTTTCTTTGGTGTATGGCATTGCCTGTTAAGCAGTTGTCTTTGGTATATGGCTTTGTCTGTTAAGCTGTTGTCTTTGGTGTATGGCATTGTCTGTTAAGCAGTTGTCTTTGGTGTATGGCATTGCCTGTTAAGCAGTTGTCTTTGGTGTATGGCATTGCCTGTTAAGCAGTTGTCTTTGGTGTATGGCATTGTCTGTTAAGCAGTTGTCTGTGGTGTATGGCATTGTCTGTTAAGCAGTTGTCTGTGGTGTAAGGAATTGCCTGTTAAGCAGTTGTCTTTGGTGTATGGCATTGTCTGTTAAGCAGTTGTCTGTGGTGTATGGCATTGTCTGTTAAGCAGTTGTCTTTCTTGTATGGCATTGTCTGTTAAGCAGTTGTCTTTGGTGTATGGCATTGCCTGTTAAGCAGTTGTCTTTGGTGTATGGCATTGTCTGTTAAGCAGTTGTCTTTGGTGTATGGCATTGCCTGTTAAGCAGTTGTCTTTGGTGTATGGCAGTGTCTGTTAAGCAGTTGTCTTTGGTGTATGGAATTGCTTGTTAAGCAGTTGTCTTTGGTGTATGGCATTGCCTGTTAAGCAGTTGTCTTTGGTGTATGGCATTGTTAAGCAGTTGTCTTCGGTGTATTTCATTGTCTGATAAGCAGTTGTCTTTGGTGTATGGCATTGTCTGTTAAGCAGTTTTCTTTGGTGTATGGCATTGTCTGTTAAGCAGCTGTCTTTGGTGTATGGCATTGCCTTTTAAGCAGTTGTCTTTGGTGTATGGCAGTGTCTATTAGGCAGTTGTGTTTGGTGTATGGCATTGTCTGTTATGCAGTTGTCTTTAGTGTATGGCATTGCCTGTTAAGCAGTTGTCTTTGGTGTATGGCATTGTCTGTTAAGCAGCTGTCTTTGGTGTATGGTGTTGCCTGTTAAGCAGTTGTCTTTGGTGTATGGAGTTGTCTGTTAAGCAGTTGTCTTTGGTGTATGGCGTTGTCTGTTAAGCAGTTTTCTTTGGTGTATGGCGTTGCCTGTTAAGCAGTTGTCTTTGGTGTATGGCTTTGTCTGTTAAGCTGTTGTCTTTGGTGTATGGCATTGTCTGTTAAGCAGTTGTCTTTGGTGTATGGCATTGCCTGTTAAGCAGTTGTCTTTGGTGTATGGCATTGCCTGTTAAGCAGTTGTCTTTGGTGTATGGCATTGTCTGTTAAGCAGTTCTCTTTGGTGTAAGGAATTGCCTGTTAAGCAGTTGTCTTTGGTGTATGGCATTGTCTGTTAAGCAGTTGTCTGTGGTGTATGGCATTGTCTGTTAAGCAGTTGTCTTTCTTGTATGGCATTGTCTGTTAAGCAGTTGTCTTTGGTGTATGGCATTGCCTGTTAAGCAGTTGTCTTTGGTGTATGGCATTGCCTGTTAAGCAGTTGTCTTTGGTGTATGGCAGGGTCTGTTAAAGCAGTTGTCTTTGGTGTATGTCATTGCCTGTTAAGCAGTTGTGTTTGGTGTATGGCATTGTCTGTTAAGCAGTTGTCTTTGGTGTATGGCATTGCCTGTTAAGCAGTTGACTTTGGTGTATGGCATTGTCTGTTAAGTAGTTGTCTTTGGTGTATGGCATTGCCTTTTAAGCAGTTGTCTTTGGTGCATGGCATTGTCTGTTAAGCAGTTGTCCTTGGTGTATGGCATTGTCTGTTATGCAGTTGTCTTTGGTGCATGGCATTGTCTGTTAAGCAGTTGTCTTTAGTGTATGGCATTGCCTGTTAAGCAGTTGTCTTTAGTGTATGGCATTGACTGTTAAGCAGTTGTCTTTGGTGTATGGCATTGCCTGTTAAGCAGTTGTCTTTGGTGTATGGCGTTGTCTGTTAAGCAGTTGTCTTTGGTGTATGGCATTGCCTGTTAAGCAGTTGTCTTTGGTATATGGCTTTTTCTGTTAAGCAGTTGTCTTCGGTGTATAGCATTGCCTGTTAAGCAGTTGTCTTTGGTGTATGGCATTGTCTAATAAGCAGTTGTCTTTGGTGTAAGGCGTTGTCTGTTAAGCAGTTGTCTTTGGTGTATGGCATTGCCTTTTAAGCAGTTGTCTTTGGTGTATGGCATTGTCTGTTAAAAAGTTGTCCTTGGTGTATGGCATTGTCTGTTATGCAGTTGTCTTTGGTGCATGGCATTGTCTGTTAAGCAGTTGTCTTTAGTGTATGGCATTGCCTGTTAAGCAGTTGTCTTTAGTGTATGGCATTGACTGTTAAGCAGTTGTCTTTGGTGTATGGCATTGCCTGTTAAGCAGTTGTCTTTGGTGTATGGCGTTGTCTGTTAAGCAGTTGTCTTTGGTGTATGGCATTGTCTGTTAAGCAGTTGTCTTTGGTATATGGCTTTTTCTGTTAAGCAGTTGTCTTCGGTGTATAGCATTGCCTGTTAAGCAGTTGTCTTTGGTGTATGGCATTGTCTAATAAGCAGTTGTCTTTGGTGTAAGGCGTTGTCTGTTAAGCAGTTGTCTTTGGTGTATGGCATTGTCTGTTAAGCAGTTGTCTTTGGTGTATGGCATTGCCTGTTAAGCAGTTATCTTTGGTGTAAGGCATTGCCTGTTAAGAAGTTGTCTTTGGTGTATGGCATTGCCTGTTAAGCATTTGTCTTTGGTGTATGGCATTGCCTGTTAAGCAGTTGTCTTTGGTGTATGGCTTTGTCTGTTAAGCAGTTGTCTTTGGTGTATTGCATTGTCTGTTAAGCAGTTTTCTTTGGTGTATGGCATTGTCTGTTAAGCATTTTTCTCTGGTGTATGGCATTGTCTGTTAAGCAGTTGTCTTTGGTGTATGGCATTGCCTGTTAAGCAGTTGTCTTTGGTGTATGCCTTTGCCTGTTAAGCAGTTGTCTTTGGTGTATGGCATTGCCTGTTAAGCAGTTGTCTTTGGTGTATGGCAGTGTCTGTTAAGCAGTTGTCTTTGGTGTATGGCATTGTCTGTTAAGCAGTTGTCTTTGGTGTATGGCATTGTCTGTTAAGCAGTTGTCTTTGGTGTATGTCATTGCCTGTTAAGCAGTTGTCTTTGGTGTATGGCATTGCCTGTTAAGCAGTTGTCTTTGCTGTATGGCATTGTCTGTTAAGCAGTTGTCTTTGGTGTATGGCTTTGTCTATTAAGCAGTTGTCTTTGGTGTATGGCATTGTCGGTTAAGCAGTTGTCTTTAGAGTATGGCATTGTCTGTTATGCAGTTGTCTTTGGTGTATGGCATTGTCTGTTAAGCAGTTGTCTTTGGTGTATGGCATTGCCTGTTAAGCAGTTGTCTTTGGTGTATGGCATTGTCTGTTAACCAGTTGTCTTTGGTGTATGTCATTGCCTGCTAAGCAGTTGTCTTTGGTGTATGGCATTGCCTGTTAAGCAGTTGTCTTTGGTGTATGGCATTGTCTGTTAAGCAGTTCTCTTTGGTGTAAGGAATTGCCTGTTAAGCAGTTGTCTTTGGTGTATGGCATTGTCTGTTAAGCAGTTGTCTGTGGTGTATGGCATTGTCTGTTAAGCAGTTGTCTTTCTTGTATGGCATTGTCTGTTAAGCAGTTGTCTTTGGTGTATGGCATTGCCTGTTAAGCAGTTGTCTTTGGTGTATGGCATTGTCTATTAAGCAGTTGTCTTTGGTGTATGGCATTGCCTGTTAAGCAGTTGTCTTTGGTGTATGGCAGTGTCTGTTAAGCAGTTGTCTTTGGTGTATGGAATTGCTTGTTAAGCAGTTGTCTTTGGTGTATGGCATTGCCTGTTAAGCAGTTGTCTTTGGTGTATGGCATTGTTAAGCAGTTGTCTTCGGTGTATTTCATTGTCTGATAAGCAGTTGTCTTTGGTGTATGGCATTGTCTGTTAAGCAGTTTTCTTTGGTGTATGGCATTGTCTGTTAAGCAGCTGTCTTTGGTGTATGGCATTGCCTTTTAAGCAGTTGTCTTTGGTGTATGGCAGTGTCTATTAGGCAGTTGTGTTTGGTGTATGGCATTGTCTGTTATGCAGTTGTCTTTAGTGTATGGCATTGCCTGTTAAGCAGTTGTCTTTGGTGTATGGCATTGTCTGTTAAGCAGTTGTCTTTGGTGTATGGAGTTGTCTGTTAAGCAGTTGTCTTTGGTGTATGGCATTGTCTGTTAAGCAGTTGTCTTTGGTGTATGGCGTTGTCTGTTAAGCAGTTTTCTTTGGTGTATGGCATTGCCTGTTAAGCAGTTGTCTTTGGTGTATGGCTTTGTCTGTTAAGCTGTTGTCTTTGGTGTATGGCATTGTCTGTTAAGCAGTTGTCTTTGGTGTATGGCATTGCCTGTTAAGCAGTTGTCTTTGGTGTATGGCATTGCCTGTTAAGCAGTTGTCTTTGGTGTATGGCATTGTCTGTTAAGCAGTTCTCTTTGGTGTAAGGAATTGCCTGTTAAGCAGTTGTCTTTGGTGTATGGCATTGTCTGTTAAGCAGTTGTCTGTGGTGTATGGCATTGTCTGTTAAGCAGTTGTCTTTCTTGTATGGCATTGTCTGTTAAGCAGTTGTCTTTGGTGTATGGCATTGCCTGTTAAGCAGTTGTCTTTGGTGTATGGCATTGCCTGTTAAGCAGTTGTCTTTGGTGTATGGCAGGGTCTGTTAAAGCAGTTGTCTTTGGTGTATGTCATTGCCTGTTAAGCAGTTGTGTTTGGTGTATGGCATTGTCTGTTAAGCAGTTGTCTTTGGTGTATGGCATTGCCTGTTAAGCAGTTGTCTTTGGTGTATGGCATTGTCTGTTAAGTAGTTGTCTTTGGTGTATGGCATTGCCTTTTAAGCAGTTGTCTTTGGTGTATGGCATTGTCTGTTAAAAAGTTGTCCTTGGTGTATGGCATTGTCTGTTATGCAGTTGTCTTTGGTGCATGGCATTGTCTGTTAAGCAGTTGTCTTTAGTGTATGGCATTGCCTGTTAAGCAGTTGTCTTTAGTGTATGGCATTGACTGTTAAGCAGTTGTCTTTGGTGTATGGCATTGCCTGTTAAGCAGTTGTCTTTGGTGTATGGCGTTGTCTGTTAAGCAGTTGTCTTTGGTGTATGGCATTGCCTGTTAAGCAGTTGTCTTTGGTATATGGCTTTTTCTGTTAAGCAGTTGTCTTCGGTGTATAGCATTGCCTGTTAAGCAGTTGTCTTTGGTGTATGGCATTGTCTAATAAGCAGTTGTCTTTGGTGTAAGGCGTTGTCTGTTAAGCAGTTGTCTTTGGTGTATGGCATTGTCTGTTAAGCAGTTGTCTTTGGTGTATGGCATTGCCTGTTAAGCAGTTATCTTTGGTGTAAGGCATTGCCTGTTAAGAAGTTGTCTTTGGTGTATGGCATTGCCTGTTAAGCATTTGTCTTTGGTGTATTGCATTGTCTGTTAAGCAGTTTTCTTTGGTGTATGGCATTGTCTGTTAAGCATTTTTCTCTGGTGTATGGCATTGTCTGTTAAGCAGTTGTCTTTGGTGTATGGCATTGCCTGTTAAGCAGTTGTCTTTGGTGTATGCCTTTGCCTGTTAAGCAGTTGTCTTTGGTGTATGGCATTGCCTGTTAAGCAGTTGTCTTTGGTGTATGGCAGTGTCTGTTAAGCAGTTGTCTTTGGTGTATGGCATTGTCTGTTAAGCAGTTGTCTTTGGTGTATGGCATTGTCTGTTAAGCAGTTGTCTTTGGTGTATGGCATTGTCTGTTAAGCAGTTGTCTTTGGTGTATGGCATTGCCTGTTAAGCAGTTGTCTTTGCTGTATGGCATTGTCTGTTAAGCAGTTGTCTTTGGTGTATGGCTTTGTCTATTAAGCAGTTGTCTTTGGTGTATGGCATTGTCGGTTAAGCAGTTGTCTTTAGAGTATGGCATTGTCTGTTATGCAGTTGTCTTTGGTGTATGGCATTGTCTGTTAAGCAGTTGTCTTTGGTGTATGGCATTGTCTGTTAAGCAGTTGTCTTTGGTG
This sequence comes from Phyllobates terribilis, assembly GCF_046119375.1. NCBI lineage: Eukaryota > Metazoa > Chordata > Amphibia > Anura > Dendrobatidae > Phyllobates > Phyllobates terribilis. Next base: position 60,095 of record NW_027363782.1, on the reverse strand, counting down.
TATGGCATTGTCTGTTAAGCAGTTGTCTTTGGTGTATGGCATTGTCTGTTAAGCAGTTGTCTTTGGTGTATGGCATTGCCTGTTATGCAGTTGTCTTTGGTGTATGGCATTGTCTGTTAAGCAGTTGTCTTTGGTGTATGGCTGTGTCTGTTAAGCAGTTGTCTTTGGTTTATGGCATTGCCTGTTAAGCAGTTGTTTGGTGACTGGTAGAGTCTGTTAAGCAGTTGTCTTTGGTATATGGCGTTGCCTGATAAGCAGTTGTCTTTGGTGTATGGCATTGCCTGTTAAGCAGTTGTCTTTGGTGTATGGCATTGTCTGTTAAGCATTTGCCTTTCGTGTATGGCATTGCCTGTTAAGCAGTTGTCTTTGGTGTTTGGCTTTGTCTGTTTAGCAGTTGTCTTTGGTGTATGGCATTGTCGGTTAAGCAGTTGTCTTTAGTGTATGGCATTGACTGTTAAGCAGTTGTCTTTGGTGTATGGCATTGCCTGTTAAGCAGTTGTTTCATGTCTGGTAGTGTCTGTTAAGCAGATGTCTTTGGTGTATTGCGTTGCCTGATAAGCAGTTGTCTTTGGTGTATGGCATTGTCTGTTAAGAAGTTGTCTTTGCTGTATGGCATTGCCTGTTAAGCAGTTGTCTTTGGTGTATGCCTTTGCCTGTTAAGCAGTTGTCTTTGGTGTATGGCATTGCCTGTTAAGCAGTTGTCTTTGGTGTATGGCAGTGTCTGTTAAGCAGTTGTCTTTGGTGTATGGCATTGTCTGTTAAGCAGTTGTCTTTGGTGTATGGCATTGTCTGTTAAGCAGTTGTCTTTGGTGTATGGCATTGTCTGTTAAGCAGTTGTCTTTGGTGTATGGCATTGCCTGTTAAGCAGTTGTCTTTGCTGTATGGCATTGTCTGTTAAGCAGTTGTCTTTGGTGTATGGCTTTGTCTATTAAGCAGTTGTCTTTGGTGTATGGCATTGTCGGTTAAGCAGTTGTCTTTAGAGTATGGCATTGTCTGTTATGCAGTTGTCTTTGGTGTATGGCATTGTCTGTTAAGCAGTTGTCTTTGGTGTATGGCATTGTCTGTTAAGCAGTTGTCTTTGGTGTATGGCATTGTCTGTTAAGCAGTTGTCTTTGGTGTATGGCATTGTCTGTTAAGCAGTTGTCTTTGGTGTATGGCATTGCCTGTTATGCAGTTGTCTTTGGTGTATGGCATTGTCTGTTAAGCAGTTGTCTTTGGTGTATGGCTGTGTCTGTTAAGCAGTTGTCTTTGGTTTATGGCATTGCCTGTTAAGCAGTTGTTTGGTGACTGGTAGAGTCTGTTAAGCAGTTGTCTTTGGTATATGGCGTTGCCTGATAAGCAGTTGTCTTTGGTGTATGGCATTGCCTGTTAAGCAGTTGTCTTTGGTGTATGGCATTGTCTGTTAAGCATTTGCCTTTCGTGTATGGCATTGCCTGTTAAGCAGTTGTCTTTGGTGTTTGGCTTTGTCTGTTTAGCAGTTGTCTTTGGTGTATGGCATTGTCGGTTAAGCAGTTGTCTTTAGTGTATGGCATTGACTGTTAAGCAGTTGTCTTTGGTGTATGGCATTGCCTGTTAAGCAGTTGTTTCATGTCTGGTAGTGTCTGTTAAGCAGATGTCTTTGGTGTATTGCGTTGCCTGATAAGCAGTTGTCTTTGGTGTATGGCATTGTCTGTTAAGAAGTTGTCTTTGCTGTATGGCATTGCCTGTTAAGCAGTTGTCTTTGGTTTATGGCATTGTCTGTTAAGCAGTTATCTTTGGTGTATGGCATTGCCTGTTAAGCAGTTGTCTTTGCTGTATGGCATTGTCTGTAAAGCAGTTGTCTTTGGTGTATGGCATTGCCTGTTAAGCAGTTGTCTTTGCTGTATGGCATTGTCTGTAAAGCAGTTGTCTTTAGTGTATGGCGTTGTCTGTTAAGCAGTTGTCTTTGGTGTATGGCATTGCCTGTTAAGCAGTTGTCTTTGGTGTATGGCATTGCCTGTTAAGCAGTTGTCTTTGGTGTATGGCATTGTCTGTTAAGCAGTTGTCTTTGGTGTATGGCATTGCCTGTTAAGCAGTTGTCTTTGGTGTATGGCATTGCCTGTTAAGCAGTTGTCTTTGGTGTATGGCATTGTCTGTTAAGCAGTTGTCTTTGGTGTATGGAATTGTCTGTTAAGCAGTAGTCTTTGGTGTATGGCATTGCCTGTTAAGCAGAGGTCTTTGGTGTATGGCATTGTCTGTTAAGCAGTTGTCTTTGGTGTATGGCATTGCCTGTTAAGCAGTTGTCTTTAGTGTATGGCATTGTCTGTTAAGCAGTTGTCTTTGACTTATGGCAGTGTCTGTTAAGCAGTTGTCTTTGGTGTTTGGCATTGTCTGTTAAGCAGTTTTCTTTGGTGTATGGCATTGTCTGTTAAGCAGTTTTCTTTGGTGTATGGCATTGCCTTTTAAGCAGTTGTATTTGGTGTATGGCATTGTCTGTTAGGCAGCTGTCTATGGTGTATGGCAGTGTCAGTTAAGCAGTTGTCTTTGGTGTATGGCATTCCCTGTTAAGCAGTTGTCTTTAGTGTATGGCATTGTCTGTTAAGCAGTTGTCTTTGACTTATGGCAGTGTCTGTTAAGCAGTTGTCTTTGGTGTTTGGCATTGTCTGTTAAGCAGTTTTTCTTTGGTGTATGGCATTGTCTGTTAAGCAGTTTTCTTTGGTGTATGGCATTGCCTTTTAAGCAGTTGTATTTGGTGTATGGCATTGTCTGTTAGGCAGCTGTCTATGGTGTATGGCAGTGTCTGTTATGCATTTGTGTTTAGTGTATGGCATTGCCTGCTGATCAGTTGTCTTTGGTGTATGGCTTTGCCTGTTAAACAGTTGTCTTTGGTGTATGGCTTTGTCATTTAAGCAGTTGTCTTTGGTGTATTGCATTGTCTGTTAAGCAGTTTTCTTTGGTGTATGACATTGTCTGTTAAGCAGTTTTCTTTGGTGTATGGCATTGTCTGTTAAGCAGTTGTCTTTGGTGTATGGCATTGCCTGATAAGCAGTTGTCTTTGGTGTATGGCAGTGTCTGTTAAGCAGTTGTCTTTGGTGTATGGCATTGTCTGTTAAACAGTTGTCTTTGGTGTATGGCATTGTCTGTTAAGCAGTAGTCTTTGGTGTATGGCATTGCCTGTTAAGCAGTTGTCTTTGGTGTATGGCATTGTCTGTTAAGCAGTTGTCTTTGGTGTATGGCATTGTCTGTTAAGCAGTTGTCTTTGGTGTATGGCGTTGTCTTTTATGCAGTTGTCTTTGGTGTACGGCATTGTCTGTTAAGCAGTTGTCTTTGGTGTATGGCATTGTCTGTTAAGCAGTTGTCTTTGATGTATGGCATTGCCTGTTAAGCAGTTGTCTTTAGTGTATGGCATTGTCTGTTAAGCAGTTGTCTTTGGTGTATGGCATTGCCTGTTAAGCAGTTGTCTTTTGTGTATGGCATTGTCTGTTAAGCAGTTGTCTTTGGTGTATGGCGTTGTCTTTTATGCAGTTGTCTTTGGTGTACGGCATTGTCTGTTAAGCAGTTGTCTTTGGTGTATGGCATTGTCTGTTAAGCAGTTGTCTTTGATGTATGGCATTGCCTGTTAAGCAGTTGTCTTTAGTGTATGGCATTGTCTGTTAAGCAGTTGTCTTTGGTGTATGGCATTGCCTGTTAAGCAGTTGTCTTTTGTGTATGGCATTGTCTCTTAAGCAGTTGTCCTTGGTGTGTGGCATTGCCTGTTAAGCAGTTGTCTTTGGTGTATGGCATTGCCTGTTAAGCAGTTGTCTTTGGTGTATGGCATTGTCTGTTAAGCAGTTGTCTTTGGTGTATGGCATTGCCTGTTAAGCAGTTGTCTTTGGTGTATGGCATTGCCTGTTAAGCAGTTGTCTTTGGTGTATGGCATTGTCTGTTAAGCAGTTGTCTTTGGTGTATGGAATTGTCTGTTAAGCAGTAGTCTTTGGTGTATGGCATTGCCTGTTAAGCAGTTGTCTTTGGTGTATGGCATTGTCTGTTAAGCAGTTGTCTTTGGTGTATGGCATTGCCTGTTAAGCAGTTGTCTTTAGTGTATGGCATTGTCTGTTAAGCAGTTGTCTTTGACTTATGGCAGTGTCTGTTAAGCAGTTGTCTTTGGTGTTTGGCATTGTCTGTTAAGCAGTTTTCTTTGGTGTATGGCATTGTCTGTTAAGCAGTTTTCTTTGGTGTATGGCATTGTCTGTTAAGCAGTTTTCTTTGGTGTATGGCATTGCCTTTTAAGCAGTTGTATTTGGTGTATGGCATTGTCTGTTAGGCAGCTGTCTATGGTGTATGGCATTGTCTGTTATGCAGTTGTGTTTAGTGTATGGCATTGCCTGCTAATCAGTTGTCTTTGGTGTATGGCTTTGCCTGTTAAACAGTTGTCTTTGGTGTATGGCATTACCTGTTAAGCAGTTGTCTTTGGTGTATGGCTTTGTCATTTAAGCAGTTGTCTTTGGTGTATTGCATTGTCTGTTAAGCAGTTTTCTTTGGTGTATGACATTGTCTGTTAAGCAGTTTTCTTTGGTGTATGGCATTGTCTGTTAAGCAGTTGTCTTTGGTGTATGGCATTGCCTGTTAAGCAGTTGTCTTTGGTGTATGCCATTGCCTGTTAAGCAGTTGTCTTTGGTGTATGGCATTGCCTGATAAGCAGTTGTCTTTGGTGTATGGCAGTGTCTGTTAAGCAGTTGTCTTTGGTGTATGGCATTGTCTGTTAAACAGTTGTCTTTGGTGTATGGCATTGTCTGTTAAGCAGTAGTCTTTGGTGTATGGCATTGCCTGTTAAGCAGTTGTCTTTGGTGTATGGCATTGCCTGTTAAGCAGTTGTCTTTGGTGTATGGCATTGTCTGTTAAGCAGTTGTCTTTGGTGTATGGCATTGTCTGTTAAGCAGTTGTCTTTGGTGTATGGCATTGCCTGTTAAGCAGTTGTCTTTGGTGTATGGCATTGTCTGTTAAGCAGTTGTCTTTGGTGTATGTCATTGCCTGTTAAGCAGTTGTCTTTGGTGTATGGCATTGCCTGTTAAGCAGTTGTCTTTGGTGTATGGCATTGTCTGTTAAGCAGTTCTCTTTGGTGTAAGGAATTGCCTGTTAAGCAGTTGTCTTTGGTATATGGCATTGTCTGTTAAGCAGTTGTCTGTGGTGTATGGCATTGTCTGTTAAGCAGTTGTCTTTCTTGTATGGCATTGTCTGTTAAGCAGTTGTCTTTGGTGTATGGCATTGCCTGTTAAGCAGTTGTCTTTGGTGTATGGCATTGTCTATTAAGCAGTTGTCTTTGGTGTATGGCATTGCCTGTTAAGAAGTTGTCTTTGGTGTATGGCAGTGTCTGTTAAGCAGTTGTCTTTGGTGTATGGAATTGCTTGTTAAGCAGTTGTCTTTGGTGTATGGCATTGCCTGTTAAGCAGTTGTCTTTGGTGTATGGCATTGTTAAGCAGTTGTCTTCGGTGTATTTCATTGTCTGATAAGCAGTTGTCTTTGGTGTATGGCATTGTCTGTTAAGCAGTTTTCTTTGGTGTATGGCATTGTCTGTTAAGCAGCTGTCTTTGGTGTATGGCATTGCCTTTTAAGCAGTTGTCTTTGGTGTATGGCAGTGTCTATTAGGCAGTTGTGTTTGGTGTATGGCATTGTCTGTTATGCAGTTGTCTTTAGTGTATGGCATTGCCTGTTAAGCAGTTGTCTTTGGTGTATGGCATTGTCTGTTAAGCAGCTGTCTTTGGTGTATGGTGTTGCCTGTTAAGCAGTTGTCTTTGGTGTATGGAGTTGTCTGTTAAGCAGTTGTCTTTGGTGTATGGCATTGTCTGTTAAGCAGTTGTCTTTGGTGTATGGCGTTGTCTGTTAAGCAGTTTTCTTTGGTGTATGGCATTGCCTGTTAAGCAGTTGTCTTTGGTGTATGGCTTTGTCTGTTAAGCTGTTGTCTTTGGTGTATGGCATTGTCTGTTAAGCAGTTGTCTTTGGTGTATGGCATTGCCTGTTAAGCAGTTGTCTTTGGTGTATGGCATTGCCTGTTAAGCAGTTGTCTTTGGTGTATGGCATTGTCTGTTAAGCAGTTCTCTTTGGTGTAAGGAATTGCCTGTTAAGCAGTTGTCTTTGGTGTATGGCATTGTCTGTTAAGCAGTTGTCTGTGGTGTATGGCATTGTCTGTTAAGCAGTTGTCTTTCTTGTATGGCATTGTCTGTTAAGCAGTTGTCTTTGGTGTATGGCATTGCCTGTTAAGCAGTTGTCTTTGGTGTATGGCATTGCCTGTTAAGCAGTTGTCTTTGGTGTATGGCAGGGTCTGTTAAAGCAGTTGTCTTTGGTGTATGTCATTGCCTGTTAAGCAGTTGTGTTTGGTGTATGGCATTGTCTGTTAAGCAGTTGTCTTTGGTGTATGGCATTGCCTGTTAAGCAGTTGTCTTTGGTGTATGCCATTGTCTGTTAAGTAGTTGTCTTTGGTGTATGGCATTGCCTTTTAAGCAGTTGTCTTTGGTGTATGGCATTGTCTGTTAAAAAGTTGTCCTTGGTGTATGGCATTGTCTGTTATGCAGTTGTCTTTGGTGCATGGCATTGTCTGTTAAGCAGTTGTCTTTAGTGTATGGCATTGCCTGTTAAGCAGTTGTCTTTAGTGTATGGCATTGACTGTTAAGCAGTTGTCTTTGGTGTATGGCATTGCCTGTTAAGCAGTTGTCTTTGGTGTATGGCGTTGTCTGTTAAGCAGTTGTCTTTGGTGTATGGCATTGCCTGTTAAGCAGTTGTCTTTGGTATATGGCTTTTTCTGTTAAGCAGTTGTCTTCGGTGTATAGCATTGCCTGTTAAGCAGTTGTCTTTGGTGTATGGCATTGTCTAATAAGCAGTTGTCTTTGGTGTAAGGCGTTGTCTGTTAAGCAGTTGTCTTTGGTGTATGGCATTGTCTGTTAAGCAGTTGTCTTTGGTGTATGGCATTGCCTGTTAAGCAGTTATCTTTGGTGTAAGGCATTGCCTGTTAAGAAGTTGTCTTTGGTGTATGGCATTGCCTGTTAAGCATTTGTCTTTGGTGTATTGCATTGTCTGTTAAGCAGTTTTCTTTGGTGTATGGCATTGTCTGTTAAGCATTTTTCTCTGGTGTATGGCATTGTCTGTTAAGCAGTTGTCTTTGGTGTATGGCATTGCCTGTTAAGCAGTTGTCTTTGGTGTATGCCTTTGCCTGTTAAGCAGTTGTCTTTGGTGTATGGCATTGCCTGTTAAGCAGTTGTCTTTGGTGTATGGCAGTGTCTGTTAAGCAGTTGTCTTTGGTGTATGGCATTGTCTGTTAAGCAGTTGTCTTTGGTGTATGGCATTGTCTGTTAAGCAGTTGTCTTTGGTGTATGGCATTGCCTGTTAAGCAGTTGTCTTTGGTGTATGGCATTGCCTGTTAAGCAGTTGTCTTTGCTGTATGGCATTGTCTGTTAAGCAGTTGTCTTTGGTGTATGGCTTTGTCTATTAAGCAGTTGTCTTTGGTGTATGGCATTGTCGGTTAAGCAGTTGTCTTTAGAGTATGGCATTGTCTGTTATGCAGTTGTCTTTGGTGTATGGCATTGTCTGTTAAGCAGTTGTCTTTGGTGTATGGCATTGTCTGTTAAGCAGTTGTCTTTGGTGTATGGCATTGTCTGTTAAGCAGTTGTCTTTGGTGTATGGCATTGTCTGTTAAGCAGTTGTCTTTGGTGTATGGCATTGCCTGTTATGCAGTTGTCTTTGGTGTATGGCATTGTCTGTTAAGCAGTTGTCTTTGGTGTATGGCTGTGTCTGTTAAGCAGTTGTCTTTGGTTTATGGCATTGCCTGTTAAGCAGTTGTTTGGTGACTGGTAGAGTCTGTTAAGCAGTTGTCTTTGGTATATGGCGTTGCCTGATAAGCAGTTGTCTTTGGTGTATGGCATTGCCTGTTAAGCAGTTGTCTTTGGTGTATGGCATTGTCTGTTAAGCATTTGCCTTTCGTGTATGGCATTGCCTGTTAAGCAGTTGTCTTTGGTGTTTGGCGTTGTCTGTTTAGCAGTTGTCTTTGGTGTATGGCATTGTCGGTTAAGCAGTTGTCTTTAGTGTATGGCATTGACTGTTAAGCAGTTGTCTTTGGTGTATGGCATTGCCTGTTAAGCAGTTGTTTCATGTCTGGTAGTGTCTGTTAAGCAGATGTCTTTGGTGTATTGCGTTGCCTGATAAGCAGTTGTCTTTGGTGTATGGCATTGTCTGTTAAGAAGTTGTCTTTGCTGTATGGCATTGCCTGTTAAGCAGTTGTCTTTGGTTTATGGCATTGTCTGTTAAGCAGTTGTCTTTGGTGTATGGCATTGCCTGTTAAGCAGTTGTCTTTGCTGTATGGCATTGTCTGTAAAGCAGTTGTCTTTGGTGTATGGCATTGCCTGTTAAGCAGTTGTCTTTGCTGTATGGCATTGTCTGTAAAGCAGTTGTCTTTAGTGTATGGCGTTGTCTGTTATGCAGTTGTCTTTGGTGTATGGCATTGTCTGTTAAGCAGTTGTCTTTGGTGTATGGCATTGTCTGTTAAGCAGTTGTCTTTGGTGTATGGCATTGCCTGTTAAGCAGTTGTCTTTGGTGTATGGCATTGTCTGTTAAGCAGTTGTCTTTGGTGTATGGCATTGCCTGTTAAGCAGTTGTCTTTGGTGTATGGCATTGCCTGTTAAGCAGTTGTCTTTGGTGTATGGCATTGTCTGTTAAGCAGTTGTCTTTGGTGTATGGAATTGTCTGTTAAGCAGTAGTCTTTGGTGTATGGCATTGCCTGTTAAGCAGAGGTCTTTGGTGTATGGCATTGTCTGTTAAGCAGTTGTCTTTGGTGTATGGCATTGCCTGTTAAGCAGTTGTCTTTAGTGTATGGCATTGTCTGTTAAGCAGTTGTCTTTGACTTATGGCAGTGTCTGTTAAGCAGTTGTCTTTGGTGTTTGGCATTGTCTGTTAAGCAGTTTTCTTTGGTGTATGGCATTGTCTGTTAAGCAGTTTTCTTTGGTGTATGGCATTGCCTTTTAAGCAGTTGTATTTGGTGTATGGCATTGTCTGTTAGGCAGCTGTCTATGGTGTATGGCAGTGTCAGTTAAGCAGTTGTCTTTGGTGTATGGCATTGCCTGTTAAGCAGTTGTCTTTAGTGTATGGCATTGTCTGTTAAGCAGTTGTCTTTGACTTATGGCAGTGTCTGTTAAGCAGTTGTCTTTGGTGTTTGGCATTGTCTGTTAAGCAGTTTTTCTTTGGTGTATGGCATTGTCTGTTAAGCAGTTTTCTTTGGTGTATGGCATTGCCTTTTAAGCAGTTGTATTTGGTGTATGGCATTGTCTGTTAGGCAGCTGTCTATGGTGTATGGCAGTGTCTGTTATGCAGTTGTGTTTAGTGTATGGCATTGCCTGCTGATCAGTTGTCTTTGGTGTATGGCTTTGCCTGTTAAACAGTTGTCTTTGGTGTATGGCTTTGTCATTTAAGCAGTTGTCTTTGGTGTATTGCATTGTCTGTTAAGCAGTTTTCTTTGGTGTATGACATTGTCTGTTAAGCAGTTTTCTTTGGTGTATGGCATTGTCTGTTAAGCAGTTGTCTTTGGTGTATGGCATTGCCTGATAAGCAGTTGTCTTTGGTGTATGGCAGTGTCTGTTAAGCAGTTGTCTTTGGTGTATGGCATTGTCTGTTAAACAGTTGTCTTTGGTGTATGGCATTGTCTGTTAAGCAGTAGTCTTTGGTGTATGGCATTGCCTGTTAAGCAGTTGTCTTTGGTGTATGGCATTGCCTGTTAAGCAGTTGTCTTTGGTGTATGGCATTGTCTTTTAAGCAGTTGTCTTTGGTGTATGGCGTTGTCTTTTATGCAGTTGTCTTTGGTGTACGGCATTGTCTGTTAAGCAGTTGTCTTTGGTGTATGGCATTGTCTGTTAAGCAGTTGTCTTTGATGTATGGCATTGCCTGTTAAGCAGTTGTCTTTAGTGTATGGCATTGTCTGTTAAGCAGTTGTCTTTGGTGTATGGCATTGCCTGTTAAGCAGTTGTCTTTTGTGTATGGCATTGTCTGTTAAGCAGTTGTCTTTGGTGTATGGCGTTGTCTTTTATGCAGTTGTCTTTGGTGTACGGCATTGTCTGTTAAGCAGTTGTCTTTGGTGTATGGCATTGTCTGTTAAGCAGTTGTCTTTGATGTATGGCATTGCCTGTTAAGCAGTTGTCTTTAGTGTATGGCATTGTCTGTTAAGCAGTTGTCTTTGGTGTATGGCATTGCCTGTTAAGCAGTTGTCTTTTGTGTATGGCATTGTCTCTTAAGCAGTTGTCCTTGGTGTGTGGCATTGCCTGTTAAGCAGTTGTCTTTGGTGTATGGCATTGCCTGTTAAGCAGTTGTCTTTGGTGTATGGCATTGTCTGTTAAGCAGTTGTCTTTGGTGTATGGCATTGCCTGTTAAGCAGTTGTCTTTGGTGTATGGCATTGCCTGTTAAGCAGTTGTCTTTGGTGTATGGCATTGTCTGTTAAGCAGTTGTCTTTGGTGTATGGAATTGTCTGTTAAGCAGTAGTCTTTGGTGTATGGCATTGCCTGTTAAGCAGTTGTCTTTGGTGTATGGCATTGTCTGTTAAGCAGTTGTCTTTGGTGTATGGCATTGCCTGTTAAGCAGTTGTCTTTAGTGTATGGCATTGTCTGTTAAGCAGTTGTCTTTGACTTATGGCAGTGTCTGTTAAGCAGTTGTCTTTGGTGTTTGGCATTGTCTGTTAAGCAGTTTTCTTTGGTGTATGGCATTGTCTGTTAAGCAGTTTTCTTTGGTGTATGGCATTGTCTGTTAAGCAGTTTTCTTTGGTGTATGGCATTGCCTTTTAAGCAGTTGTATTTGGTGTATGGCATTGTCTGTTAGGCAGCTGTCTATGGTGTATGGCATTGTCTGTTATGCAGTTGTGTTTAGTGTATGGCATTGCCTGCTAATCAGTTGTCTTTGGTGTATGGCTTTGCCTGTTAAACAGTTGTCTTTGGTGTATGGCATTACCTGTTAAGCAGTTGTCTTTGGTGTATGGCTTTGTCATTTAAGCAGTTGTCTTTGGTGTATTGCATTGTCTGTTAAGCAGTTTTCTTTGGTGTATGACATTGTCTGTTAAGCAGTTTTCTTTGGTGTATGGCATTGTCTGTTAAGCAGTTGTCTTTGGTGTATGGCATTGCCTGTTAAGCAGTTGTCTTTGGTGTATGCCATTGCCTGTTAAGCAGTTGTCTTTGGTGTATGGCATTGCCTGATAAGCAGTTGTCTTTGGTGTATGGCAGTGTCTGTTAAGCAGTTGTCTTTGGTGTATGGCATTGTCTGTTAAACAGTTGTCTTTGGTGTATGGCATTGTCTGTTAAGCAGTAGTCTTTGGTGTATGGCATTGCCTGTTAAGCAGTTGTCTTTGGTGTATGGCATTGCCTGTTAAGCAGTTGTCTTTGGTGTATGGCATTGTCTGTTAAGCAGTTGTCTTTGGTGTATGGCGTTGTCTTTTATGCAGTTGTCTTTGGTGTACGGCATTGTCTGTTAAGCAGTTGTCTTTGGTGTATGGCATTGTCTGTTAAGCAGTTGTCTTTGATGTATGGCATTGCCTGTTAAGCAGTTGTCTTTGCTGTATGGCATTGTCTGTAAAGCAGTTGTCTTTAGTGTATGGCGTTGTCTGTTATGCAGTTGTCTTTGGTGTATGGCATTGTCTGTTAAGCAGTTGTCTTTGGTGTATGGCATTGCCTGTTAAGCAGTTGTCTTTGGTGTATGGCATTGCCTGTTAAGCAGTTGTCTTTGGTGTATGGCATTGTCTGTTAAGCAGTTGTCTTTGGTGTATGGCATTGCCTGTTAAGCAGTTGTCTTTGGTGTATGGCATTGCCTGTTAAGCAGTTGTCTTTGGTGTATGGCATTGTCTGTTAAGCAGTTGTCTTTGGTGTATGGAATTGTCTGTTAAGCAGTAGTCTTTGGTGTATGGCATTGCCTGTTAAGCAGAGGTCTTTGGTGTATGGCATTGTCTGTTAAGCAGTTGTCTTTGGTGTATGGCATTGCCTGTTAAGCAGTTGTCTTTAGTGTATGGCATTGTCTGTTAAGCAGTTGTCTTTGACTTATGGCAGAGTCTGTTAAGCAGTTGTCTTTGGTGTTTGGCATTGTCTGTTAAGCAGTTTTCTTTGGTGTATGGCATTGTCTGTTAAGCAGTTTTCTTTGGTGTATGGCATTGTCTGTTAAGCAGTTTTCTTTGGTGTATGGCATTGCCTTTTAAGCAGTTGTATTTGGTGTATGGCATTGTCTGTTAGGCAGCTGTCTATGGTGTATGGCATTGTCTGTTATGCAGTTGTGTTTAGTGTATGGCATTGCCTGCTAATCAGTTGTCTTTGGTGTATGGCTTTGCCTGTTAAACAGTTGTCTTTGGTGTATGGCATTACCTGTTAAGCAGTTGTCTTTGGTGTATGGCTTTGTCATTTAAGCAGTTGTCTTTGGTGTATTGCATTGTCTGTTAAGCAGTTTTCTTTGGTGTATGACATTGTCTGTTAAGCAGTTTTCTTTGGTGTATGGCATTGTCTGTTAAGCAGTTGTCTTTGGTGTATGGCATTGCCTGTTAAGCAGTTGTCTTTGGTGTATGCCATTGCCTGTTAAGCAGTTGTCTTTGGTGTATGGCATTGCCTGATAAGCAGTTGTCTTTGGTGTATGGCAGTGTCTGTTAAGCAGTTGTCTTTGGTGTATGGCATTGTCTGTTAAGCAGTAGTCTTTGGTGTATGGCATTGCCTGTTAAGCAGTTGTCTTTGGTGTATGGCATTGCCTGTTAAGCAGTTGTCTTTGGTGTATGGCATTGTCTGTTAAGCAGTTGTCTTTGGTGTACGGCGTTGTCTTTTATGCAGTTGTCTTTGGTGTACGGCATTGTCTGTTAAGCAGTTGTCTTTGGTGTATGGCATTGTCTGTTAAGCAGTTGTCTTTGATGTATGGCATTGCCTGTTAAGCAGTTGTCTTTAGTGTATGGCATTGTCTGTTAAGCAGTTGTCTTTGGTGTATGGCATTGCCTGTTAAGCAGTTGTCTTTTGTGTATGGCATTGTCTGTTAAGCAGTTGTCCTTGGTGTGTGGCATTGCCTGTTAAGCAGTTGTCTTTGGTGTATGGCATTGCCTGTTAAGCAGTTGTCTTTGGTGTATGGCATTGTCTGTTAAGCAGTTGTCTTTGGTGTATGGCATTGCCTGTTAAGCAGTTGTCTTTGGTGTATGGCATTGCCTGTTAAGCAGTTGTCTTTGGTGTATGGCATTGCCTGTTAAGCAGTTGTCTTTGGTGTATGGAATTGTCTGCTAAGCAGTTGTCTTTGGTGTATGGAATTGCCTGCTAAGCAGTTGTCTTTGGTGTATGGCATTGCCTGTTCAGCAGTTGTCTTTGGTGTATGGCATTGTCTGTTAAGCAGTTGTCTTTGGTGTATGGCATTGCCTGTTAAGCAGTTGTCTTTGGTGTATGGCATTGCCTGTTAAGCAGTTGTCTTTGGTGTATGGCATTGTCTGTTAAGCAGTTGTCTTTGGTGTATGGAATTGTCTGTTAAGCAGTTGTCTTTGGTGTATGGCATTGCCTGTTAAGCAGTTGTCTTTAGTGTATGGCATTGTCTGTTATGCAGTAGTCTTTGCTGTATGGTATTGTCTGTTAAGCAGTTGTCTTTGGCTTATGGCAGTGTCTGTTAAGCAGTTGTCTTTGGTGTTTGGCATTGTCTGTTAAGCAGTTTTCTTTGGTGTATGGCATTGTCTGTTAAGCAGTTTTCTTTGGTGTATGGCATTGCCTGTTAAGCAGTTCTCTTTGGTGTATGGCATTGTCTGTTAAGCAGTTGTCTTTAGTGTATGGAATTGTATGTTAAGCAGTTGTCTTTGGTGTATGGCATTGCCTGTTAAGCAGTTGTCTTTAGTGTATGGCATTGTCTGTTATGCAGTAGTCTTTGCTGTATGGTATTGTCTGTTAAGCAGATGTCTTTGACTTATGGCAGTGTCTGTTAAGCAGTTGTCTTTGGTGTTTGGCATTGTCTGTTAAGCAGTTGTCTTTGGTGTATGGCATTGCCTGTTAAGCAGTTGTCTTTGGTGTATGGCCTTGTCTGTTAAGCAGTTGTCTTTGGTGTATGACATTGCCTGTTAAGCAGTTGTCTTTGGTGTATGACATTGCCTGTTAAGCAGTTGTCTTTGGTGTATGGCATTGTCTGTTAAGCAGTTGTCTTTGGTGTATGGCATTGTCTGTTAAGCAGTTGTCTTTGGTGTATGGCATTGCCTGTTAAGCAGTTGTCTTGGTGTATGGCATTGTCTGTTAAGCAGTTGTCTTTGGTGTATGGCATTGTCTGTTAAGCAGTTGTCTTTAGTGTATGGCATTGTCTGTTAAGCAGTTGTCTTTGGTGCATGGCATTGCCTGTTAAGCAGTTGTCTTTGGTGTATGGCATTGCCTGTTAAGCAGTTGTCTTTGGTGTATGGCATTGTCTGTTAAGCAGTTGTCTTTGGTGTATGGCATTGTCTGTTAAGCAGTTGTCTTTGGTGTATGACATTGCCTGTTAAGCAGTTGTCTTTGGTGTATGGCATTGTCTGTTAAGCAGTTGTCTTTGGTGTATGGAATTGTCTGTTAAGCAGTTGTCTTTGGTGTATGGCATTGCCTGTTAAGCAGTTGTCTTTGGTGTATGGCATTGTCTGTTAAGCAGTTGTCTTTGGTGTATGGAATTGTCTTTTAAGCAGTTGTCTTTGGTGTATGGAATTGTCTTTTAAGCAGTTGTCTTTGGTGTATGGCATTGTCTGTTAAGCAGTTGTCTTTGGTGTATGGCATTGTCTGTTAAGCAGCTGTATTTGGCTTATGGCACTGTCTGTTAAGCAGTTGTCTTTGGTGTATGGCATTGTCTGTTAAGCAGTTGTCTTTGGTGTATGGCATTGCCTGTTAAGCAGTTGCCTTTGGTGTATGGCATTGTCTGTTAAGCAGTTGTCTTTGGTGTTTGGCATTGTCTGTTAAGCAGTTGTCTTTGGTGTATGGCGTTGCCTGTTAAGCAGTTGTCTTTGGTGTATGGCTTTGTCTGTTAAGCAGTTGTCTTTGGTGTATATCCACAGAGGACCGGACGCCGGAGTCTGAGGCTGTGTGGATTGCATATCCAACAGCAGATACTGCAAGGCAGGAGATTGCAGGTCTCCTGGCCCGACAGAAGCCCGGAGGCTCAGCCACACGAAAAGACCCGTACCGCCACAGAGGAGCGAGGAATACACAAGGTCCGAGTCGCCAGCCATACGGTTGAGCGCAGGCCTACAACTTCACCTGGCCAGGAGGACTCTAGGATTCTTCCCAGACTGATCAGGCCCTCATCACTAGCCGGTACTCCCGTTGGGGCCCATATAATTGCCAGCAGTAAAGACCCTGGGACTGCACTGCAAAGACTCTGTGTTGTCATTACTGATACCTTGCACTACCACCACCATCATCCATACACGCTGCCCTGAAGCTCCACTCTTCCTGTGGGGAGTTACATCACCTTGCTGCACATACCACCAGCTTCAGCGGACTGCTCCGCAGCTGCGGTTCCCAATAACCGCATTCCACAGGTGGTGTAGTCGGACTATACATAACAGATATAGATAAACTACCCTTAGATTGACCACCTGGGTCACGGACCGGGTCATCGCCACGGTGACTACAATCCCCAGCATCTACAGGCCCGGTTCCGGGTACCCCATGGCCCAGGGGGCGTGTCAACTTTGGCGTAGTCGGCAGGATCTCATGCCCACTACCACCGGGTACTGCGCGCCTTCACAGACTGTGTCTAATACCGTGGTGAAGATTTCCCGCCATTTGTTGCCGTTTTCCCGCCATTGTCCGCCATTTTCGAGTCGCCGCGCGAGAAGAAGAGGGGCGTGATCGCTGGAACCACACGAAGTCTAAAGCCCTGCCCCACACACGGACACAGCGCCAGGTCCTGGAAGGAGCCACAGTGAACGCTGACGTAAGACGCGTGCGACGCCAGGTCCTCGACAGAGACCATCGCCTGCGGAACTGCGGCCTACGGAAGAAAAGAGAAGGAAGGTAGGCCACGGTTCACTAGGGGGTAGGAAGACGCCCGATATGGAGGGAACTTCAACCACCGGCGCGGCCGCTGCCGCGGTAATGCCATTCTCCATGCCATATATACCGGGGGCGGCGTGGTTGCCCCAGTACTCAGGAGAGTCGCACACCCTGAGTGACTTCAAGGAGAGACTAAGCAGTTTATTTAAAGTATACCCCCTGTCCGAGGAGCAGAAAGTGAGCATCCTCGTAGGCCAGTTGATTGGTGCAGCCCAGAGAGAAGTAAAATCCTGGTCAGCAAGAGAAAAAGGGACTGTAAAAGAGATACTGGCCCACCAAAAGGACACTTTTGACACCCGTACTACGGCAGAGATAAAGATGAAGTTTTATGGGTGCAAACAACGGTCGCAGGACAGTGTACGGGACTATGCTTTAAACCTGCAGGAGACGCTGAGGGCCATCAAACAAGTAGACCCTGACAGTGTGCGTGATGAAAACAGGCTGTTAACTGAGCAATTTATTGAGGGTTTACTGTCCAGCGCCCACCGCACCCAGCTGCGCATAATGGCTCTGCAAAACCCTGACTTGGACTTTGCTCAATTTAAAGACAGGGCCATCCGGGTGCTACAGGAACCAGCACAAGGGGGCGCTACAGCTCACCGGCGCCCGGCTATCACCTACCACCAGGAGGTGGCACCCTTTTCCCCTGAGCCTGTAGGAGCTGATGCACAGACTCTGGACAATGCCCCGTCTACAGACCTGCACCATCAGGTCCAAGAGTTAACTAAAAGTGTAGCTACGCTAACCAAAATTGTGCAGGCCTTGCAGGTGTATCCCAAAGGAAAGATCCAGCTGGCTTCCAGTCCGGAGGACGTCCCTTGGCGCCGAGAGAAGAGGATTCCACCATCCAGAGAGAGGAACAGCGACCTCTACGACCAGGACAGACAACCCATCTCCCGCCGCTGCAACCAGCCAGGACATTATGCAAGGTACTGTCATTTAAACGAGCAAAATCTGGGGCAGAGGGCCAACCCCCAGGTGTAAGAACACCAGGCCCATCAAGCTGGCTAGACAAATATGTGGGTGGACGACCAGTCCTACCTATCGTGCTGGACGGCTTTCCAATGAGCGTGTTGCTGGACACTGGGTCCCAGGTGACCACCATCCCCTACATTCTTTTCAAATGGTTCTGGCCTGATTCGGACATTACCCTCCGTCCAGACGAACATTTGAGTATTTATGCTAGCAATGGTCTACCCGTACCTCAGGTGGGGTACAAAGAAGTGACCATAAAGGTTGGCAAAGTCAAACTGCCAGCACAAGGACTGATTATTGTCGACATTGATCGCCGAGAAAGTCATCCCATGATAACCTTAGGCACTAATGTCATTGAAAATTGTCTTGCAGAAATAATTGTCTTGTTACAGCAGGTTGCAGAGACCGCCAGTTCCAGCCAGCAGCGGGTTCTACAAAGAGAGATCAGAGCCCTGATGAAAAGACAACAGGTAGAACTGTCTGGTGGTGAAATTGGCAGTGTCAGGATGAGTGACCCATTCCCTATTGCCATGCCCCCAAGAAGTGAAATGCTGATATGGTGCCGGGCAGCAATAGGTCTCCGGGGTAGAGATTACCAGGCCCTGGTAGAGCCCGTCTACTCTGACAGTAGGCCCACCATTTTGACAGCCAGGGGAGTGGTTGATGTCCGCCAAGGGAGAGTGCCAGTCCGCATCCTGAACATTGGGGAAAAAGAAGTTCACTTTCCCCGGTATGCCACCCTAGCCAAGCTAATTACCGTCAAGCAAAATGCTATAAAAACAGTGGAACCCTTACCTCCATCCAACCAGGCAGAGGGTAATGGTTCCGAGGGACAGATGGAGGACTGGTGTCAGAAGCTGCATGTGGGCACTGACTCCACCCCTCAACACCAAAAACAAGGAGTATACCGGGTGGTGCAAGAGTATGAAAGGGTCTTCAGTAAACACCCACTCGACTTTGGGCAGGTAAAGGGGGTTCAACACCATATCCCCACGGGAGACAATCCACCCATTAAAGAAAGGTACCGGACTGTACCGCCAGCACACTACCAAAATGCCAAAGGGATGTTGCGAGAGATGAAGGAGGCTGGGGTAATAAGTAGTGTTGAGCCACCCCCGTAGTGTTCGAGTTCGGTTCGGTTCGTCGAACACCCGTGTGTTCGCCGAACTGTTCGTCGAACTGTTCGTCGAACACCTTCGAACACCGTTAAAACCAATGGCAGGCAAACAAAAACACATAGAAACACATAGAAAACACCTTCAAAGGTGTCCAAAAGCTGACAAACTGCTCAGAAGACACAACTAACACATGGAAAAGTGACAAGTACATATAGTCATGCGAAAATAAAAGAGGTGGAGGAGTAAAAGGAGGGGGAGACACAGATATAGGCATGTCATGCCCTTCTAAAATCCAAAAAGTGAGAAGCCGACACGGCCAGTCCGCTCCTGCCCGTGCCACCTCCGTGTCGCCGGGTTTGTGCCAGAGCCGCGGTGAACCCTGACGGCCAGCCCCCCTCTCCCAATACTGGTGCCTGTCCGCTGGTGGGTCGAGCGAGCCCCCCTGTGGTGGAGGCAGCTCTAAGCTTTTTAATTTAAATTGTCTCTCTAATTTGAATGAATACACTTTAAATCCATTTACAAGGATCTATTGGAGGGCAAGTCTCATGCCAGCAGCCGCGTAATTCCAGCTCCAGTAGCGTCCACTAAAGCTGCTGCAGTTAAAAAGTTTTTATAAGGATCGAGCTCGGTTGTCCACCGCAAGGCATCCTACTGCCAGTCCCAGCCCCTATGCCTTGGGGTGCCTCCTGATGCTCTTCACTGAGTATCCCATGGTCCCGAAGCATTTCCTTTGAAAAAATTAAGTGTCTAAACTACAGGTGGTGTAGCTTGCTTAACAGCCGGGATAATCCGCTGACTAGCAGACACTGCTACTAGGCACAAAGTATTTCCTGGGCTAGATGCAGTTAAAAATTTGTAATTAGATACTCTCGTTGGATGCTGAGAAAGCATTCCATAGAGTCTCCTGGCACGCCATATATGATTCTCTTAAAAAGCTTGGGGTAGGGGTCTAGGGGACCCTTTTATAGCCAAAATCACGGCCCTGTATCGCAATACGTCACCTAGGCTGAAGATAAATGGAACTGTAGCACCCTGAGGGCTCGGTTGCTACAGACGTATTGCACCTCACCCAGAGGTGTGATATCTCACTCTCAGGTAAGGATGGAGTGTGGATCAGGACCCGACACCTGCATGCATTACACCACATTGCCGTGGGGCAGGGCGACCAATATGCCCCTGAGATGGGCACGACAGTCCCTGTCCCTGGCTGGAGTGGGGGGAGGGAACACTGAGGAAGGGGAACCCTGTAGTGCAGGAGCAGGGAGGAAGCAGTTCCTGGGTGCATTGAGAAGGGAGTATAAAAGGTGGGCACCATCTTAGTTCAGTGCAGAGAAGTCTGAGCAGAAGTGGCAGGGAGCAGGGGCTCTGCATGAGCTCTGCTCCGGAGGCGGGCCTAGTAACAGAGGCCCAGGCCTGGAAGAGGGAGAAGGAAGGAAGAGGAGCGGAGAAGGCTCCAGGAACGAGGAATGAAGGGATCCCAGGGGTGCGGACGGGCGAGTCGCCACCGCACGCCCGAATCCACCTGCGTGGAGGGGTCAGGCCAAAGGGGGAGACCGGTCCCCGAACTAGTGGAGGCAGGAAACGACCCTCAGCTAGAAACCGGAGGCTCTGACATTTTATGTGGCGCAGCCCCTCGCTACACCCGCTAGGAAGGCACCACATAGGGTCAGGGAAACTGGCGCCAAGTTTACCAAGAGGAGGCCCGAGGCAGCCGGACAAAAGTGTTGGTAAGAAAGGCCAGACAAAGGACACACAAAGGGGGTCCTGTGAAGTGCTCCAAAGTTATCTGGGAGTTGTCTGAGCCCCTCACCTGGTGAGCACAGTACGACGTGGGCAGCCGTTACCTGCAGACGTGGTCTGGATAATAAGAACTGTGAGTAAAGGCCCTGGACTGCATCACTGACTCCGTGTCGTTACTGCTGCTGCCCTGCACCATCACCCCCATCCTCCGCATACACTGCCCTGAGGCTATACTCCTCCCGTGGGGAGTTATGCTACGCTCTGCTGCACCCACAACACCAGCCTCAGCGGTCTGCCCTGGAGCGGCGGTTCACTCTGACCGCAATCCACGGGTGGCGTAGTCGGACATTTAAACATCAAAACCACATAAATAGTTCCGCCACTGGTTTGACCGCCCTGAGCCACGGAACCGGGTCGCCGCCACGAAGACTACAACCACCAGCATCCACCAAAAAGGGTCCGGCTCCGGGTGTCCCAAGGCCCAGGGGGTGCGTCAGAACATTTTCATCACCTTTCACAATCACCAATGGGACAAGGCAGGGATGTCCTCTGTCCCCTCTCTTATACATCCTAGTGACGGAGCACCTGCTCTCATCAATTCGCCATAAACCCAATATTAGGTGGATTGAGGTGGGAGGCACCGAGTACAAGTGCTCTCTATTTGCTGATGATGTCCTAGTATATATCACTCAATCACATATATCCATCCATGCTGTTATGGCTGAAATAGATCACTTTGTTACATGGTAAAATTTTAAAATCAATGCAGCGAAGTCTGAGGCCCTCGATGTCTCCCTCCCTAAATCCATATAGGATTCCATCCAGTCCAACTTTCCCTTTGCCTGGCCCTCACAGGGTATCAAATACTTAGGAATTCCTATTCATAGAGACCTCTCCCATCTATGTTATCTTAATTTTGGGCCCTTTATTGAACAATTCCATACAGACCACGGTTGGCAAGTTAGAACTGTAAGATTCACTACGTGAACCGCTGGTGTTTTGTGGAAAAGCACATGTACACCGCGTTCCAAATTATTATGCAAAAAGTGTTTAGGAGTGATAAGGGAAGAATTTGTTTGTTTGTCAGTTAAACTCATTGATGGTGATGTGTGTCAGGGCTCTTTATATCACTGTAAGCAATTGCAGACACCTGTGCTAATTAGTTTGGCAGGTGTGTCCAATGAAAGGCAAGACTACTTAAGAAGGCTCTCTCACATTATTAAGCAGCCTACATTTTCTGCCAAAATGGGAAAGAAAAAGGATGTGTCGGCTGCTGAGAAGCAACAAATTGTGGAGTGTTTAGGTCAAGGCATGACTACAATCAACATTGTGCGATGATCACGATGAAGTGTCTTGGCAATCAAGAAGTATGTAGCTGATTCACAGTACACACGTGTGCGTGCTGATAAGGGCAAATTGAGGACTCTTTCCTACAGGCAATTACGTCAGGTTGAAAGAGCAGCGGCAAAAAAGCCTTGTCATAGCAGCAGACAAGTTTTTGAAGCTGCTTGTGCCTCCAACGTCCCCCGAACAACAAGATGCAGGGTCCTTCAGAGGTTTGCAGCTGTGCATACGCCATCCTGTCGACCTCCTCTATCCACTTCACACAAGCAGAAACGGCTCCAGTGGGCCAAACATTACATGAAGACTGATTTCAAAACTGTTTTGTTCACGGATGAGTGCCGTGCAGCGCTCGATGGTCCAGATGGATGGAGTGGAGGATGGCTGGTTGATGGACACCCCACGCAAACACGGCTACAGCGCCAACAAGGAGGAGGTGGAGTAATGTTTTGGGCTGGAATCATGGGGAGAGAGATTGTCGGCCCCTTTAGGATCCCTGAAGGCGCTAAAGATGAACTCCATAATGTATGTGGATTTTCTCAAACAGCACTTCCTGCCATGGTTCAAGAAGAAGAACCGTGTATTTCACAGCAAGATCATTTTTCTGCATGATAATGCACCATCTCATGCTGCACATAAAACATCTGCATCTCTGGCTGATATGGGCATAAAAGGGGACAAACTTATGGTGTGACCCCCATGCTCCCCTGACCTCTACCCCATTCAGAACCTTTGGAGCATCATTAAAAGGAGTGTCTATGATGGCGGGAGGCAGTTCACATCTAAGCAACAGATCTGGGAGGGTATTCTGTCCTCATGCAAAACAATTGAAGCAGAAACCATCCAAAACCTGACAAATTCAATGGACGAGAGAGTTCAGAAGCTCCTTTTGAACAAAGGGTCCTATGTGAAAATGTAACATCACCTAGAATAAAGTTTTGAGTTGAAAACTGTTTGATTTCAGTTTCTAACAACCTGCTAATGCTTATAATTTCAAAAATGACCATTTTTTTGGTCTTTATTAAAATGAAAAGGTTGATCGAAAAGTTTGGGGGATCTAAGAGTGTGGCAACCCAGTAGTCATGATTACTTCGAATTCTGACAATATGAGGGTCATGCTGCAGGTAGTGCAGCAAGAAGGCACTTATGTGTCTTGCGCATCTCGGAGCCCCAAAATTATTTTCCGGGCTAGATGCAGCTAAAAATTATTTTTAATTTTAAATCTGGTGGAGCTTATTATAGATGGCCTAATAGGATCAGTGCTGCACACTGCTACAAAGCCCAAATTATTTTCCAGTCAAGATACAGATAAACATGATTAGTAATTTGAAAGCTTAAAACGTTTGGTAGGGTGATTTTAACCAATCATCAAGCTTTTACTCTCCCCAGGATGACACAGGGGTAGAAAAGTCGTTTCGGATCCATGATTTGTTCATCTTTATGAACGTGAGTCTGTCTACATTATCAGTGGAGAGCCGCGTGCGCTTATCTGTCAGCACACCACCAGCAGCGCTGAACACACGTTCAGACAGAACGCTGGCTGCGGGGCATGACAAGATCTCCAAGGCGTAAGTGGCTAGCTCCGGCCATTTATCCAGATTGGAAGCCCAAAAAGAGCAAGGGTCCAGTGACACAGTCATGGCTTCAATGTTTACTTGGAGATACTCCTGTACCATCGTCTCTAGGCGTTGACTATGTGTCAGACTTCTTGTCTCCTGTGGCCTTGCAAAGGATGGGCTAAAAAAGTGGTGAAATGATTCCGCAAAATTGATGTTACCAGCAGATACTGTGGTTCTGTTACGGTTTGAGTGCTGAACACTTGACGGTCCCACGGTTGGCAAGTTGGAACTGTGAGATTCACTACGTGCACCACTGGTATTTTGTGGAAAAGCACATGTAAGATTCTGCAACAGTCTCTGCTGATACTCCTGCATGCGTGTATCCCTTTCTATGGCAGGAATAATTTCTGCAAATTTACTTTTGTACTGGGGATCTAACAGTGTGGCAACCCAGTAGTCAGGATTATTTCTAATTCTCACAATTCGAGGGTCATGTTGCAGGTAGTGCAGCAAGAAGGCACTCATGTGTGTTGTGCATCCAGGAGCACCAAGTCCCTGTTGTGTTGGTGGCGAGGTAACAATCATGCTTCCTTCCTCTGTCCTCTCCCCCCAACCTCGCACAACAGAAATGTGATCAAGGTCTCCCTCATCTGATGAGTCTTCCATCAGTTCGTCCTCCACTTCTTCCTGGGCTCCTGCACCTTCCTCACTAGTTTGGCTGCTACCATGCGCCCTGGTAAAACCATCTCCCCCACCCTCACATGCCTGCCGCCTTGGTGCTGCCGACCGTCTGGACCTTGCAGATGTTAGCCCTTCTGCATACAACTCCTCCTCCTCTACTTCCTCCACCTCCTCTTGTGCCACCACCTGACTCCGAATTCTGTTTAACATGTGCTCCAGCATGTAAATCACCGGAATAGTCATGCTGATAATGGCATCGTCAGCACTAAACATCTTCGTCGCCATTTCAAAACTGTGCAGAAGGGTGCATAGGTCCCTGATCTGAGACCACTCCTCCAGCGTGATTTGCCCCACCTCTGAATCTCGTTGGCCCAGGCTATACGTCAGAACGTATTGCACCAGGGCTTGTCGGTGCTGCCACAGTCGCTGCAACATGTGCAGAGTTGAATTCCACCGGGTAGGCACATCGCATTTTAGCCGGTGAAGTGGCAGGCCCAACGACTTCTGTAGAGATGTAAGTCGCTGAGCTGCGGGATGCGAACGGCGGAAGTGAGCACACAGCGACCGTGCCCTCTGCAGAAGGCCATCTAGTCTGGGATAGTGGGCTAAAAATTGCTGGACAACCAGGTTCAACACGTGAGCCATACAAGGCACGTGTGTGACATTGCCCCGGCGAAGGGCCGCACCCAGGTTTGCAGCATTGTCGCACACGGCCTTCCCTGGTTTCAGGTCCAGTGGAGATAACCATTCATGAAATTGGTTCTCCAGAGCTGACCACAACTCCTCAGCTGTGTGACTCACATTTCCCAGACATTTCAATGTAAAAACCGCCTGATGACGTTGAGCCCTACTGCCAGCATAGTAAGGAGGTGTGCAGGATCCCTTCTGCGCAGTTAGAAAGCTTGTGGCATGACCAGACAGGCTTTGGGTGCAGGTGGAAGACCGAGAGGAGGTTGAGGAGGCAGAAGCAGTGGAGGAACTTTGACATAAAGAGGATTGACGCACAACTCGTGGGGACGGCAAGACTTGGACAGCAGCCCCTTGTCCTGCTGTCACCATAGTTACCCAGTGCCCAGTCAGCGACATGTAACGCCCCTGTCCATGCCTACTCGTCCAAGTGTCTGTGGTGAAATGCACCCTGTCACACACAGAGTTTCTCAAAGAAGCGGTGATGTTGTGTGCGACATGCTGGTGGAGCGCAGGCACACCTTTCTTTGAGAAGTAGTGCCGACTGGGCATCTGGTACTGGGGCACTGCGACGGACATAAGGTCTCGAAAATCCTCTGTGTGCACCAGGCGGAAAGGCAGCATTTCTGTAGCCAAGAGCTTGCAGATGGTGAAATTCAACCTCTTAGCTTTCTCATGGCTAGGAGGAAATGGTCTTTTACTTGTCCACATCTGAGGGACCGAGGTCTGGCTATTGTGCTTAGACGGGGTTGATAAGGGTGTCCCCGGCAAACTGCCGGTCTGTGAGGAAGATGCAGGCGGACATGTTAGGTTGCCTTCATCCAAAGGTGGTGCTATCGATGTCGGACAGCGCTCAACACCAGCTGGTGTTACCACCTCCAAAGAAAATGATGACCTGCCAATCACGCTGGCTGTTGCGGGTAAAGAGGTGGCAGGTCTGCGCCCCAAAACAGGTATGACTGCTGTCCCCCCAGTCACAGAGGATGAAGAGGCCGCGGATGCACAAGATATGGCAGACGGTGGTTGGCCCGGCCGGCTAGGCCGCATTGTAGCACACTGAGCTTCCCACTGCAACTTATGCTTCATGTCCATGTGCCGGTTCATGCATGAAGTACTCAAACTATGTATTTTTTGGCCTCTACTTAGCTTTTGCTGACAAATGTTACAGATAACACGAGTTGGGTCATCTTTATCGATCTGAAAAAATGCCCAGGCTATGCAAGGCTTAGCACCCATGCGACCTGAAGAGCCACCACGACTTGTGGTGAGAGGCAGAGTTGTGTTTGAGGATGCAGTTGTTGACGTGCTTCCAGTACTACGTCTCTGTCCAGGAAGGCGCAACCTGACCTCGTCATCACTAGCATCTTCCTCCACCTCCTCTGCTGACCTCATCTCTTGGCTGACTGTGGGTTGACAGTAAGTGGGATCTCCGACCTCATCATCATCACCCTGTGCGTTATCACACCCGTCGTCCTCAGAGCCAACCTGTTCCTGCCCTGACAAAAAACTAAAGTTGTCGCTCCAATCAGGTATTTGAGTCTTATCATCGTCTTCCTCATTGTCTCCACCAACAGGAGTTACAGTTTGGGAATGAGGGTCTACATTATGGTCAGAACCTTCTGCGTCTGGTCCTGGATCCGACTCATAAAGATTCTGGGCATCAGTGCAGATCATTTCCTCGTCTGGATTCACAGAAGCGCTGGAGTCGACCTCTGATTCCCAGGCTATAGTATGAGTAAACAGCTCTGCAGACTCAACCATCTGTTCTACCTCATACTCAGACGGGCAGCTGGAGATTTGGGAGCTGTGAGGAAGCAAGTGCGATTTGGGTGACACCTTTGAGGACTGGAGTATTTGTGATGTTGAAGTTGATGTGGAGGAGAGCCCACTTAAAGGAACACTTGATATCCGTTGAAGCACCTGCTGTTTTTGTGCCTCATCTGGAATTTGTAGCGATTGGCGTGGCCGTAAGAAAGGGATCTTATCACATTGTCCGCTAAAAGAAGTAGACATTTTAGTTTGGCTGGAAGATGGTCTTTCTTCTGCAGATGTTACTGTTGCTTTAACACCTACCCCACGGACACAACCTTTTTTCCCCTTCCCAACACGCCTATTCCCCTTTCCACCAGCAGCAGGCCTTTTTCCACTCATTTTGGTGGTTAACTAATTCACAACTCTGGAGTTGTTTGCACAAAAAAACAATGGATGGTAACCGAGCAGAGCTGAGTGGCCAAACTGTGGTATTAGGCCAAAACTATTGGCTGGGTTAGATGCAGAAAAAAATTATTTTGAATTTGCAGCCTGATGGAGGTCAGTATAGATGGACTAATAGAGAAAGTCCGACACACTACTAGAAGGCCAAATATTTTTTCAGAGGTAGATGCAGAAAAAAATATATTCAGTTTGCAACCTGATGGAGGTCAGTATAGATGGACTAATACAACAAGTCCCGCACACAGCTAGAAGCCCAAATATTTTTTCAGAGGTACTGTAGATGCAGATAAAAATTATTTTTAATTTGCAACCTGATGGAGGTCAGTATAGATGGACTAATAGAGAAAGTCCGACACACTACTAGAAGGCCAAATATTTTTTCAGAGGTAGATGCAGAAAAAAATATATTCAGTTTGCAACCTGATGGAGGTCAGTATAGATGGACTAATACAACAAGTCCCACACACAGCTAGAAGCCCAAATATTTTTTCAGAGGTACTGTAGATGCAGATAAAAATTAGTTTTAATTTGCAACCTGATCGAGGTCAGTATAGATGGACTAATAGAGAAAGTCCGACACACTACTAGAAGGCCAAATATTTTTTCAGAGCTAGATGCAGAAAAAAATTATATTCAGTTTGCAACCTGATGGAGGTCAGTATAGATGGATTAATAGAACAAGACCCACACACAGCTAGAAGCCCAATATTTTTTCAGAGGTAGATGCAGAAAAAAATATATTCAGTTTGCAACCTGATGGAGGTCAGTATAGATGGACTAATAGAACAAGTCCCACACACTGCTAGAAGCCCAAATATTTTTTCAGAGGTACTGTAGATGCAGATAAAAATTAGTTTTAATTTGCAACCTGATGGAGGTCAGTATAGATGGACTAATAGAGAAAGTCCGACACACTACTAGAAGGCCAAATATTTTTTCAGAGCTAGATGCAGAAAAAAATTATATTCAGTTTGCAACCTGATGGAGGTCAGTATAGATGGACTAATAGAGAAAGTCCGACACACTACTAGAAGGCCAAATATTTTTTCAGAGGTAGATGCAGAAAAAAATATATTCAGTTTGCAACCTGATGGAGGTCAGTATAGATGGATTAATAGAACAAGACCCACACACAGCTAGAAGCCCAATATTTTTTCAGAGGTAGATGCAGAAAAAACTATATTCAGTTTGCAACCTGATGGAGGTCAGTATAGATGGACTAATAGAACAAGTCCCACACACTGCTAGAAGCCCAAATATTTTTTCAGAGGTACTGTAGATGCAGATAAAAATTAGTTTTAATTTGCAACCTGATGGAGGTCAGTATAGATGGACTAATAGAGAAAGTCCGACACACTACTAGAAGGCCAAATATTTTTTCAGAGGTAGATGCAGAAAAAAATATATTCAGTTTGCAACCTGATGGAGGTCAGTATAGATGGATTAATAGAACAAGACCCACACACAGCTAGAAGCCCAATATTTTTTCAGAGGTAGATGCAGAAAAAAATATATTCAGTTTGCAACCTGATGGAGGTCAGTATAGATGGACTAATAGAACAAGTCCCACACACTGCTAGAAGCCCAAATATTTTTTCAGAGGTACTGTAGATGCAGATAAAAATTAGTTTTAATTTGCAACCTGATGGAGGTCAGTATAGATGGACTAATAGAGAAAGTCCGACACACTACTAGAAGGCCAAATATTTTTTCAGAGGTAGATGCAGAAAAAAATATATTCAGTTTGCAACCTGATGGAGGTCAGTATAGATGGATTAATAGAACAAGACCCACACACAGCTAGAAGCCCAATATTTTTTCAGAGGTAGATGCAGAAAAAAATATATTCAGTTTGCAACCTGATGGAGGTCAGTATAGATGGACTAATAGAACAAGTCCCACACACTGCTAGAAGCCCAAATATTTTTTCAGAGGTACTGTAGATGCAGATAAAAATTAGTTTTAATTTGCAACCTGATGGAGGTCAGTATAGATGGACTAATAGAATGATGCTATGCCCAAAAGATTTTACTTCACTAGGTGCAGTAAAAAAATTGGTATTCTATACACAGGTGGTATATCTTGCAACACAGATAGGCTACTCCACTGACTAACACACTCTGCAATAGGCCAAAAAGGATTAGCTTTGCTAGATTCAGCCAAATGCTGTGAAAAAAACTTGCACAGCACTGGCACAGACCTGCCTGGCAAAAACTGATAGGAACTCATGTAACCTAGTCCTGAAAAGGACTGCAATTACAATTAGTCTTTACTCCCACAACCGATCTATTTAAGAGCACAGACCTCCCTGATAAAAGTCGTAGGAAATGCTGTAACCTAGTCCTTAAAAGGACTGCAATCACAACTATTCCCTACTCCCAAGCTATCTGTATATTTGTGCGAAAATTGGCTTGAAATTAACAAGGTATAGCGCACACAGCAACAGCGGTGCCGTCTAACACGCAGCTGCAGCAGTGAGAAAATGGTGGCGACGGGGAAAATGGCTTGGTCTTATAGGGCAAGGACATGTGACATACACTGCCAATGACACATGCCCTTGCTTGTGTGAAAAAAGCACTTCGCTCCGTGTGTGCGCTGCTGATAGGCTGACAGATTGCACCTCCCCACTGTAAATGCGGGAAAGAGAAAAAAAAATGGAGATCTTCATTGTTCCTGCAGAGATCCATCCCCTGCCCCTCCCCCCACCCCGCTGTACACTCAAACTGCGTATTAAAATTAATTTTCATCATTACTGAGAAAAAATCCAGTTATGATTTTGGTGCACGAACAGTTATCGAACATAACCTCGAACAGCCGAATTTTTCTCAAATTGTTCGTGTTCGCCGAACGGCTCGAACACCGCCCAAAACAGCTCGAATTTGAGATTGGCGAACAGTTCGAGTAGAACAACGCTCATCTCTAGTAATAAGAGACAGTTGTAGCCCCTGGGCAGCTCCATTAGTTCTTGTAAAGAAAAAGGATGGCACAATGAGAATGTGTGTAGAGTAGAGGCAAATTAACCGCATAACACATAAAGATGCATACCCGCTACCCAGGATAGAGGAGTCACTAGCTGCGTTAAAATCTGCTAATTATTTCTCTACTTTGGATCTTACTAGTGGGTATAGGCAGGTTCCTGTAGCAGAGGCGGATAAGGAGAAGACCGCATTCACCACCCCGATGGGCCTCAGCGAGTTCACCTACATGCCATTCGGGCTCTGCAACGCCCCAGGAACCTTCCAGCGGTTGATGGAGTGGGGTCTAGGGCATAAGAATTTCGAGACAGTCCTGCTGTACCTGGATGATGTCATAGTATACTCCAAGACATATGAGGATCATCTGAAGCACCTGGCGGAAGTGTTTGAAGCCCTGGCTGGCTTTGGCCTGAAGGTGAAGCCGTCTAAATGCCACCTGCTGAAGCCCAAAGTACAGTACTTAGGACATGTGGTAAGCGCTGACGGTGTAGCACCAGACCCCGATAAGATCACCGTAATCAAGGACTGGCCGAGACCTTCCACCATCAAAGAAGTGCGGCAGTTCCTCGGGTTGGTAGGCTACTACCGAAGGTTTATACCAGGCTTCACCAAGATGGCGGCACCCATGCAGGACCTCCTGATAGGCCAGTCCAGGAAGGCCAAGAACCAGAAACCACCATTCAAATGGGGCAAGCTGGAAGATGAGTCCTTCACCAGGTTGAAGATGACCCTAACAGGAGACGAGGTCCTGGCCTACCCTGATTATGGCCAACCCTTCATCCTTCACACGGACGCGAGGAACGTGGGACTAGGAGCGGTGCTGTCCCAGATCCAGCAAGGCAGAGAAAGGGTGATCGCCTACGCCAGCAGGAAGCTCCGGCCCACAGAAAGAAACCCAGAGAACTACAGCTCCTTCAAGTTGGAGTTTCTTGCCATCGTCTGGGCTGTGACTGAGAGCTTCAAACATTATCTCGCCTCTTCCAAATTCACTGTGTACACGGATAATAACCCGCTGACACACCTGGACACTGCAAAACTTGGTGCCCTGGAACAAAGATGGATGGTCCGACTGTCTAATTACGAATTCACCATCAAGTACCGGGCTGGGCACAAGAATGCAAACGCAGATGCGCTGTCCAGAATTCCTAACTTGCCAGACGAGGGAGAAGACCCAGAGGAGCTGGAAGAGATAGAAATCCCCGCGTTCCACCGCCATGGGAAAAAGCAGTGCTCCCATTGTGTGAAGAACAGGTGTTCATCCAACAGAGAAGCCACATTCAATCCATTGCCCCACCATGGATGGGCAGAAACACAAGACAGTGACCCGGCTGTTTTCCTAGTCAAAGAGTTGCCGACACAAGCTGACTCATACCCTGATTCAGATGCTCCAGAAGAGACCAAACAGCTGTGGAAAGAAAAGAGCAAGCTGTTCATCTATGAAGGGAAGCTGTGTCGAAGAACTGTCAACTCCCGGACACCTGAGCTGGTCTGGCAGGTGGTAGTCCCGAGGCGAGATGCGTCTATGGTCCTGGAAGCGTACCACGATGGAGCGGGACATTTTGGATGGAAGAAGCTGGAAGTCATGCTACGTGAACGGTTCTATTGGGTTGGCATGAGGAAAGCAGTCGAGAGGTGGCGTCGAGAATGCGGACCATGCAACCTGAGAAGAAAAGACCGTGACAGCCAGAGGGCTCCCCTGCAGCCCATCATCACCAAGCAGCGACTCGAACTGGTAGCCCTGGACCATGTGAAGCTATCCCCGAGCAGGTCAGGCTAAGTCTACGCTCTCACCATCGTAGACCACTACTCCCGGTTCCTGGTAGTAGTGAGAGTCAAGGACCAAACGGCTCAGACAGCAGCCAGAGCTTTCCAACAACACTTCTGCCGCCCGCATGGTTACCCAGAACGTGTGCTAACTGACCAAGGTCCGGCCTTCAAAGCAGAAGTATTCCAGGAATTCTGCAACCTGTACGGCTGCAAGAAGATCCGTACAACGCCTTATCATTCCCAGACCAACGAGATGTGTGAAAAGATGAATCAGGTGGTGATAGACCTACTGAAGACGTTGCCCCTGGAGGAACGCAGCCTGTGGCCAGAAAAGTTGCCAGACCTGGTGGATCTCTACAATCACATTCCAGTGAATTCCACCAACTGCACACCTGCTTACCTGATGAGAGCAAGACCTGGTAAGCTGCCCATCGATCTGGATATGGGAGTTCTGACACCAGAGGACACCTCACCAGATGCGGATTGAGATACTGAGCGGAAACTACAATACCGTAAGGTACAGGAAAGTGTTGAAAGAAGTCTGTCCCAAGCAAGAGAAAGGCAAGAGAGGACTTACAATCAACATGCACCAGCTGCCCCCTTGTCACCAGGAAAGCAAGTCCTAAAGAGAAAAAGGCAGCTCCATAAATTGGATGACCAGTGGGAAAAAGAGCCGTATACCATTCTACCATCAAGTCATGATAACACCAAGGTGTACCTCATAAGTAAGGATGGAGGAGAAACGACAGCAACAGTTTCCAGAGACCACCTGAAGAAATGTCCTGAGCAACTACAGCATGCTGAAGAAGGCCAAGGTATCCCTCAACCCGCAGAGGAAGTGGAAGAAATGGTCAGCACAGTACTCGGAGAATTTTCCCGGTCATGGACGCAAGTGAATAATGCCATTGTTGTGCCAGTCCTTACATTTATCCAACCAGCCCCTCAGGGAGCTGTAGAAGTCCCAGTAGAGTTGGAAGAACCATTGGCCCCAGAAACAGAAGATTCCTCATCGGCAGACCAGGAGAATCTACCCTCTGCTAGTAGCGAACCTGTCGTACCCACAGTAAGCCAAAGGATCCATGCGGAGCTGCCCAACCTACCAGAGACACCTCCAAACACCTGTAGTGTGGTGAACATTGAACCCAGCACACCAGGGGTAAATACAGGGGACCAAGGTAGAACACAGATAGACAGTGTGTTACGTAGATCTACCAGAAGCACCAGAGGTCAAATCCCTGCTCGCTGGAGGATTTAGATGTAACCCATAACTGTAGTATTGCAAATGTTGAAATGTTTTATATGTGTGTACTGATTATGTTTTTCCAGTTACCCGACAGGGTTCAAAGACTTTCAGGTTATGGACAGTGAGTAACCAAAAACTTGCCCTGTAAATAGTTGCACCTATAAAGTGCCCCCCTTGCAACAGACCGCGGAACAAAAATCTGTCTGGAGTGGTCCCACTTGTGGTCCAACTGGACTGCCTAAGCCTTGCAGCCACGCCCAAAGTCAACTTTGGGGTTTGTTTTGGACAGGTCCCCCATTCTACAACTGTACCTTGTTTGGGTGAAATGGACACCTGGTTACGGATGATACCGTGACCTATAAGGACTGTAATGCCTGTAAATATGTACATGTATTGTTATTTCTATTGTTTATTGTTATCTGTTATATTTTTGCAAAATATGCTCATTCCCAGAGTATTGAAATTTACTAGGGGGGAATGTGGCACCCCAGAGGGTCTGGTTGCCACAGTGGTAGTAATACCATGTCTGGGAGCAAAGCAGGAGTTTCCTGGGCAGGAACACATTACATGCAACACCTCCTGCCCCAGACCAGATTGGGGAGGATCCTGCCCTTTATAACTGGATCTGGAGGCGGGGTTAGGGAGTCTGAGTCTAGAGTTCAGTGTGTGGAGTCAAGTAGGACATGAAGGAGTAAAGAGCCAGGGACTGGAGTTGGAGTTAGCTCGTCCTGGATAGTATCCACAGAGGACCGGACGCCGGAGTCTGACGCTGTGGGCATTGCATACCCAGCAGCAGATACCGCAGGGCAGGAGATTGCAGGTTTCCTGGCCCAACAGAAGCCCGGAGGCTCAGCCACACGAAAGGACCCGTACCGCCACAGAGGAGAGAGGAATACACAAGGCCCGAGTCGCCAGCCATACGGGTGAGTGCAGCACGTTACACTCAGGGACGTGGGCTACAACATGACTATAAGCGGGATAGCCCAAAAAGTATAGTCAGAACGGCAGGCCTACAGCTTCACCTGGCCAGGAGGACTCTAGGATTGTTCCCAGACTGATCAGGCCCTCATCACTAGCCGGTACTCCCGTTGGGGCCCATATAATTGCCAACAGTAAAGACCCA
Organism: Phyllobates terribilis; assembly: GCF_046119375.1. NCBI lineage: Eukaryota > Metazoa > Chordata > Amphibia > Anura > Dendrobatidae > Phyllobates > Phyllobates terribilis. The sequence continues at coordinate 26,712 of NW_027363782.1, read as the reverse complement.
GGGACTGCACTGCAAAGACTCCATGTTGTCATTACTGATACCTTGCACTACCACCACCATCATCAATACACGCTGCCCTGAAGCTCCACTCTTCCTGTGGGGAGTTACATCACCTTGCTGCACATACCACCAGCTTCAGCGGACTGCTTCGCAGTGGCGGTTCCCAATAACCGCATTCCACAGGTGGCTTAGTCGGACTATACATAACAGATATACATAAACTACCCTTAGATTGACCACCTGGGTCACGAACCAGGTCACCGCCACGGTGACTACAACCCCCAGCATCTACAGGCTCTGGGTACCCCACGGCCCAGGGGGCGCATCACCGGCTGTTCATCTATAGAGAGAAGCTGTGCCAGAGGTACGTCAACCCTGAAACCCTTGAGATGGTATGGCAGATTGTAGTGCCCAAGACAGATATCCAGATGGTGTTGGAAGCCTACCACGATCAGGAGAGGCACTTTGGCTGGAAGAAGCTAGAAACCCTGCTGAAGTGTTGGTTTTATTGGGTAGGAATGCGCAGTTCCATTGAGAGGTGGTGCTGGAATTGTGTACCCTGTAGCCTCAGAAGAAATGACTACAGCAGCCAGAAGGCACCCCTGCAACCCATCAAGACAACTCGACCTTTGGAGATCGTGGCCATGGATCATGTCAAGCTGTCACCCAGCAGGTCAGGATATTCCTATGCCCTGACCATGGTGGATCACTACTCTCGGTTCCTGGTGGTCGCCCCCCGTCAAGGATCTAACGGCAGAAACTGCGGCGAAGACGTTTCAGGCGTACTTCTGCAGGCCCCATGGAAACCCGGAGCAGGTCCTGATGGATCAAGGCCCAGCCTTCGCGGCTGAATTGTTCAAGGAGTTCTGCCATCTGTACGGGTGTAAAAAGATCCAGACCACACCGTACCACCCCCAAACCAACGGTCTCTGTGAAAAGATGAATAACATCGTCATCGACCTGCTGAAGACCTTACCACTAGAGGAGAGAAATCAGTGGCCAGACGTACTACTTGACCTGGTAGATCTGTACAACCACATACCTGTGAGTTCCACCAATTGTACTCCAGCATATCTCATGCGAGCCAGACCCAGGAAGTTGCCCATGGACCTGGAGCTAGGTGTAGTGGAACCAGAAGCAGATATGTCCACTGAGGACTGGGACACGACAAGACAGGAGCAGTACAGAAGAGTACAGGCCTGTGTCGAAGACAGTCTCACTCATGTGAGGGACAAGCAGGAAGCAAACTACAATAAAAGTGCGCCCGCAGAACCCTTCACACCAGGAGAAGTGGTGTTAAAAAGAAAAAGGAGAAACCACAAACTTGATGACCAGTGGGAGAGAGAACCCTACACTGTGTTAAATTCAAGATTTGGTAACAGGAAAACCTGTCTAATTACTAAGAACGGAGGAAGAACGACTGCAATGCTATCTAGAGACCATCTGAAGTTATGTCCAGACCTGCTAAAGCCCCAAGAAGAAGTGCCTCTCACCGTACTGGAGGAGCCTAAAGAAGCAGTACTCCATACTGACTTAGGAGATTTCCCGGCAGATTGGCCTCAACTAGGAGGAGCAGTAATAATACCTGTGATCCACTTCTTTCAACAGGCAGAAGACCCTCCACAGCAAGTAGAGCCTGTAAGTGCTTCATAGAATCATAGAATGGTAGAGTTGGAAGGGACCTCCTGGGTCATCTGGTCCAACCCCCTGCTCAAAGCAGGATTCACTAGATCATCTCAGACAGATGTCTGTCCAGCCTCTGTTTGAAGACGTCCATTGAAGGGGAACTCACCACCTCTCGTGGCAGCCTGTTCCACTCATTAATCACCCTGTCAAAAAGTTTTTTCTAATATCTAATCTGTGTCTCCTCCCATTTAGTTTCATCCCATTGCTTCTAGTCTTTCCTTGTGCAAATGAGAATAAAGATGATCCTTCTACAATGTGACAGCCCTTGACATATTTGTAGACAGCTATTAAGTCTCCTCTCAGTCTTCTTTTTTGCAAGCTAAACATTCCCAAATCCTGCAAACATTCCTCATAGGACATGGTTTACAGACCAGTCACCATTCTGGTCGCTCTTCTCTGAACTTGCTCCAGTTTGTCTATGTCTTTTTTAAAATGTGGTGCCCAAAACTGTACACAGTATTCCAGATGAGGTCTGACCAAAGAGGAGTAAAGACCGATAATGACTTCACGTGATCTAGACTGTATGCTTCTGTTAATACATCCCAGAATTGTATTTGCCTTTTTTGCTGCTGCATCACACTGTTGACTCATGTTCAGTCTATGATCTATTAGTATACCCAAGTCTTTTTCACATGTACTGTTGCTTAGCTCTATTCCTCCCATTCTGTATATGCTTTTTTCATTTTTATTGCCCAGATGTAGTACTTTGCATTTTTCCCTGTTAAAAACCATTCTGTTGGTTGCTGCCCACTGCTCCAGTTTATTTAGGTCTTTTTGAATCCTCTCTCTCTCTTCTCTAGTATTAGCTATCCCTCCTAGCTTTGTGTCATCAGCAAATTTAATCAGTTTACCCTCAATTCCTTCATCTAAATCATTGATAAAGATGTTGAACAATACAGGTCCCAGGACGGAGCCCTGTGGTACCCCACTTGAGACATTCATCCAGCTGGATGTGAAGCCATTTACAACCACCCTTTGAGTCCGATCACTAAGCCAGTTATGAATCCACCTAACAGTTGCCTGGTCCATTGCATACTTGGTCATTTTTTCAATAAGGATGGTGTGAGATACTTTGTCAAATGCTTTGCTGAAGTCAAGATATACCATATTTACAGCATTTCCCTGATCCACCCAGTCAGTGATTCTGTCATAGAAGGAAATTAAGTTAGTCTGACATGACTTGTTAGTTACAAACCCATGCTGACTCTGATTAATCACTTCATTCTTATCCATGTACTTACATACATGTTGTTTAATAATTTGTTCAAAGATCTTTCCTGGTATAGAAGTCAGACTCACCGGCCTATAGTTCCCTGGGTCCACCTTCTTCCCCTTTTTGAAGATAGGAACAACATTTGCTCTTCTCCAGTCTTCTGGGACTTCTCCTGTTCTCCAAGAATTTTCAAAGATTATGGAGAGTGGTTCTAAAATTTCTTCTACGATCTCCTTCAGTACTCTGGGGTGTAATTCATCTGGACCTGGAGACTTGAACTCATTTATGTTAGCTAAATATTCCCTCACAATCTTTCTGTTTACAGATAACTTGGATTCCTCTATTCCTTTAAAAGGACAGTGAAGATCAGTTGATGTTACATTTTCTTTCTGAGAGAAAACAGATGCAAAATAGGAATTAAAAAGTTCGGCCTTCTCAACATCCTCTCTTACCATTTCTCCATTTTCATCCTGTAAAAATCCTATAGCATCTTTGACTTTTCTTTTACTTTTGACATACCCCCAAAATCCTTTTTTATTGCTTTTGACTTCTCTTGCAAGCCTTAATTCATTGTCAGCTTTAGCTAACCTGATACGTGCCCTACAGGATCTGCAGACTGCATTATAATCTTCTTTAGATATGCCTCCCTCTTTCCATTTAATAAACATTTCTTTCTTTTTAGCATGTGTTTAAGTTCTGTGTTCATCCATCCTGGTTTCCTTAAATGCTTCCCATTCTTCCTACTTTTCGGGATTGTTAACGATTGTGCTTTGAGAATCTCATTTTTAAAAATTTCCCATCCTTCCTGGACATTTTTGTCCTTAAGGACATCCAGCCATTGGATCCCTCCTATTCTCTTGCTGAGTCTCTTAAAATCTGCCTTTCTAAAATCTAACCTTGAAGTTTGAGTCTTCACATGTCTTCCTCCTCTAGTTATCCAAAATTCTATAATAGCATGATCGCTGCCTCCTAGGGTCCCAGCCACCTTTACCTCCTCAACCATTTCCTCCCTGTTTATAAGGATTAGATCCAAAGTAACAGATCCCCTTGTTTTCTCCCCTACCTTTTGGAAGATAAAGTTGTCAGCAAGAGAGGATAAGAATTTGCTTGACCTGTTAGTTTTACTTGAGAGAGATTCCCAACAAATGTCTGGATAGTTGAAATCTCCCATGACCACTACGTCATATTTTTTGGAGAACTTGGTCATTTGATACATAAAGAGTTCATCCATATCTTCAGCTTGCCCAGGTGGCCTGTAGTAAATGCCTACAATGGTGTCCTTTCCGTTGTTCTCTCCTTGTATTCTTACCCAAACAGTTTCCACAGAACTCCCAGTCTCTGAAGCTTCAATCTCTGTGCAGATATACGCTTTTCTAACATACAATGCAACACCTCCTCCTCGTTTATCAAGTCTGTTTCTTGCAAATAAGTTGTATCCTTTTAGCCTTTTATTCCAATCATGTGTATCGTCCCACCAAGTTTCAGTGATTCCAATGACATCATATTCCTTTTCCTGCATTAGTAGTTCCAATTCTCCTTGTTTGTTGCCCATGCTTTGTGCATCTGTATAAAAACATTTTAGTTTGTGATTGGTTTCTCTTCCTCCCATATTTTTATTATTTAGATTTTTTTGTCTTTGTTCTTCTTTTCCACTTCCAGTAGCAGAGATCTCAATAGTATTTGTCAGCTGTATGGCTTTTTCTGGCCTTTTGCTTCCCTTCCCACATTGTTCTAGTTTAAAGCTCTTCTGATGAGTGTAGCAAGGCGACTTCCAAATACATGTTTTCCAGTCTTCGTAAGGTGCACCCCATCTCTAGCAAGTAGTCCATCGTATAGGTAATTCATTCCGTGATCCAGAAATCCAAATCCTTGTTGACGGCACCATCGACGTAGCCAGTTGTTCACCTGTAGAATCTCATTCCACCTCATTGTTCCATGGCCATCCACTGGGAGGATGGATGAGAAGACCACCTGCGCTCCCAATTCTTTCACTTTCTTGCCTAAGTCTTCAAAGTCACTGCAGATGGTTTCCAGGTCTTTTCCTGCGGTGTCATTTGTCCCCACATGTATTAGCAGGAATGGGTAGTGATCTGTAGGTCTGAAGAGTCTTGATATTCTGTCAGACACATCTTTAATTTTTGCTCCTGGAAGACAGCACATTTCTCTTGAGGTTATGTCTGGTCTGCAGATAGCGGCCTCTGTTCCTCTTAACAGGGAATCCCCCATGACCACCACTCTCCGTTTTTTCTTCACAACATTATTCTTTCTCCATCCAGGAGGATTCTGAGGGCTTACAAGGTTATTCATTGCTGGCAAAGTCTTATTTTGCTGTATTTCTTCATGGTTCTCCTGCGTGAGAGCCTGGTACTGGTTCCTGAGCAGTATGGGTGCTGACTGCCTCTCGATCCTCCTGCTTCTGTGGGTCACATGCTTCCATTCCTCTGTTTCGTCAGGTGCAGTTCGAATTTCTTCTCTTTCTGAATCATGAAGAGATAATTCTGCTCTGTCTAAGAACTCTTCACCTTCCTTAATGATTTTCAAGGTAGTTAACCTCTCTTCTAGATTTCGCAACTTTTCCTCCAACAGGGACACAAGCTTGCATTTCTGGCATGTGAAGTTTTGCTTTTCCACTGGCAAGTCTGTGAACATGTAGCAGGATATGCAGCTCACCAAATGGCTCCTGGACTCTTCCATGTTCTTATTGTTAATGTTCTGAAAACCGGCGCGCGGTTTACCGATGTCCTCTTTTCAGCTCCAACAGCCAAAATCCAGTGTTCTTTGAGCTCACGGAGACTCTTCACTTACCCCAAAATGCAGTGGGAATATGCAAATTATCTCCTCAGGACTCCTCCCCTGGTTTACCGATGTCCTCTTTTCAGCTCCAACAGCCAAAATCCAGTGTTCTTTGAGCTCGCGGAGACTCTTCACTTACCCCAAAATGCAGTGGGAATATGCAAATTATCTCCTCAGGACTCCTCACCTGGTTTACCGATGTCCTCTTTTCAGCTCCAACAGCCAAAATCCAGTGTTCTTTGAGCTCGCGGAGACTCTTCACTTACCCCAAAATGCAGTGGGAATATGCAAATTATCTCCTCAGGACTCCTCCCCTGGTTTACCGATGTCCTCTTTTCAGCTCCAACAGCCAAAATCCAGTGTTCTTTGAGCTCGCGGAGACTCTTCACTTACCCCAAAATGCAGTGGGAATATGCAAATTATCTCCTCAGGGCTCCTCCCCTGGTTTACCGATGTCCTCTTTTCAGCTCCAACAGCCAAAATCCAGTGTTCTTTGAGCTCGCGGAGACTCTTCACTTACCCCAAAATGCAGTGGGAATATGCAAATTATCTCCTCAGGACTCCTCCCCTGGTTTCAGAAGAGCCTGCTCAAGAAGAATCCCCGGTTGGAGCAGAGCAAGAAGGCCCAGCCAATGGTATACTTGCCAGTCCCTTAGAGAGGTTAAGGCAACCCTGCAGTTCCCCAGCACTTAGAACTGACAGAATGGGAGGTAGTGCAAATACTAGTGCCTCATGCATCCCAGTACCACGTAGGTCGACACGTAGCACACGAGGTCAGACCCCTGTCAGATACAGAGAGTAAAGAAGGAACCTCTGACAGAGTAAATAGTGCCCCTGGGGTATTATGTTGTGTATTTTCATGTATGTATTTTTTAACTTGTGTTTTGCTTTATAATGGACAATTTAAGTGAAATGGACACTTTTCCTTGTTGCCTTTAGTTACCCGTAAGGGTACATACAGAACTTAGTGGCTGAGGAGTATGTGCAGCCCAAAAACTGATTCTTGTAAATAATTGCACTCCCTGGAGTGCCCCTTTATGTGACCTCAGAAGAAAAACCTGTCTGGAGTGACACTAACGGAGGTCCAACTCAGGATCGCCATGCCCTGCAGCCACCCCAGGGCCTACGTTGAGGGTTTGGGACAGGTCCCTCAAGCTATCAAATACTATGCCCTGTGAGATGGACATCCTGTCAGGGAACCTCACCAAAAGAGACTTGAATTCTGAGGTTGCTTATTGTACATATGTCTATTTATTATTTATAATGTTTATTAGGTAACGTTCAAGCAAGTGCCTCCCATAAAGGGAAGATTGTTATTATTGTTGTTATAAAAAGTACTTCAGTCCGGGAGTACTGAGCTTTGCTAGGGGGGAATGTGGCGCCCTGCTGTGCATTGGTGCCACAGATCCTAGAGGGGTGCATGAACAGATTCTTCCACAAGAGACCCTCATAGCATACACACACCTCCACCTTCCACCTCAGACCACCAGAGGGAGCCGTTAGGGATATAAAAAGGGAAGGTGGAGTTAGGCAGTCAGTCTGGAGAACAGTTTCCTCCGGGACAGAGCTAGTTCCAGTCTGTGAGGATCCAGTCTGTAGAAGGAAGCCTGTGGAGAGGAGCTCCTGCAGTAGCCATCCTGCAGTGGAGCATAGTCCAGACTCATTGAGCTCAGGTAGTGAGCCCAAGGCGTGCCGACGCCATAAGAGCGGTGAAGAGTAGCGAGGCCTACTGCCAGTGTGAAGCCTAGTGAGGGCCCCGAGCAGGCCGAAGGCAAGAGGAGTAAGCGAGCTACATAGGGGGCAGAGGAGCTTAACCAGCTCACCCCACAAGCATTTACCGGACACCGGGTCCGTGTCTGCAAGGATCTCTAGGACCAGCAGAAACAACTGGGATCCCTGGCGAACTACATGTCCCAGGAATACCAAAAACTGACCGTAATACCAGGGTCAGGAGTCACTGAGGCCCAAGAAACCAGGGAGTGTGAACTCCAACAGAAGGCCCTACCACCAGGTCAGCAGGTGCAAGACAGAGACCAAGTTAGGCCTAGCTTCAGGCAGGTCATAAACTTACTAGGAAAAGGCAAGAAACAGGAGGCCCCACACCCGCTCACTGGGGAGAGTCCTGAAATGCACCCTTCACCCTACAGTACCCCGGATCGTGCCTGAAAACACCACAAGTAAAGGTACTGAAGTGAACTGTCGTGTGTGTGCCTATTCTTCCTTTGACCCGGCTGGGTCCCCTCTGTCCTGCATCCCTTCTCCTACGCTGCCCTGAGGCCCCGCTTCACCTGTGGGGAGCAGAACCAACTAAGCTGCCCGACCACCGGCCTCAGAGGACTGTAGCAGCGCTGGTGAGTCTCACCAGACACCACAGGTGGCGTCACGAACTTTCCCCTTTTCCCATACACCTTTCCCCCAATTCCTTGCTTTTTTTAAGAGTGACCCCAGGGTACGGCCCCGGGAGCCGGCCACCACGGCATCCCCCAAAACTAACAGCAAGGCCCGGGCGCCGAGTCCCCATCCCTTGGGGGCGCCACAAATGTTCATCACAATTTTCAGATTTATATTTTTAAAATAATTAGAAAACCATGTGTCATTTCCTTTACACTTCATAAATACTTGCTATTTTATGTTGGTATATCACATATAATCCCAATCAAATACATTTAAGTTTGTGGTTGAAATATGAAAAAATGTGGAAAGGTTTGACTAGCCCAGGGGATGGGGATGAGTCGGTACCCGGGCCTTTGCCTCGCCTTGGTGATGTCGCGGTGGTCGGCTCCCGGGCCCGTACCCCGGGGTCACTCTTTAAAAGGGTGGATATTTGTTTATTTTATAAAAGTTTGTGACGCCACCTGTGGTTTCTGGTGAGAATCACCAGTGCTGCGGCAGCCCACTGACGCCGGTGATAAGGCAGCTCGATGGTATAGCTCCCCACAGGTGGAGCTTGGCCTCAGGGCAGCGTACGGAGAGGGGGATGCAGGACAGGCGAGACCCAGCCGGGTCAGAGCAAGAATGGGGACGGACACGATAGTCACTTCAGTACCTTTTACTGATGGAAAATCAGGCACATCCCGGAGCACTGTAGGGTGAAGGGTGCATATCAGGATCCTCCCCAATGAGCAGGTGTAGGGCCTCCTGTTTCTTGCCTCTGCGTAGTAAGTTTTTGACCTGCCTGGAGCTAGGCCTAACTTGGTCTCTGCCCTGCGCTGGCTGACCATGTGGTAGGACCTTTTCTCGGGGTACACGCTCTTCAGCTTGCGGGGCCTATGAGTCTCCTGGCTCTGTTACGTATCAGCACTTTAGCAATCCTGGGACTTGTAGTTCTCCAGGGATTCCGGTTATACCTTACTGGGTAGTAGAGATCCCGGCAAGCTTCGGACCCGGTGTCCGGTAAATTATTCGGAGTGAGCTAGGTAAGCTCCTCTGCCCCCTATGTACTAACTCTCCACTAGAGATGAGCGTTGTTCTACTCGAACTGTTCGCCAATCTCAAATTCGAGCTGTTTTCGGCGGTGTTCGAGCCGTTCGGCGAACACGAACAATTTGAGAAAAATTCGGCTGTTCGAGGTTATGTTCGATAACTGTTCGTGCACCAAAATCATAACTGGATTTTTTCTCAGTAATGATGAAAATTAATGTTAATACGCAGTTTGAGTGCACAGCGGGGTGGGGGAGGGGCAGGGGATGGATCTCTGCAGGAACAATGAAGATCTCCATTTTTTTTTTCTCTTTCCCGCATTTACAGTGGGGAGGTGCAATCTGTCAGCCTATCAGCAGCGCACACACGGAGCGAAGTGCTTTTTTTCACACAAGAAAGGGCATGTGTCATTGGCAGTGTATGTCACATGTCCTTGCCCTATAAGACCAAGCCATTTTCCCCGTCGCCACCATTTTCTAACTGCTGCAGCTGCGTGTTAGACGGCACCGTTGTTGCTGTGTGCGCTATACCTTGTTAATTTCAAGCCAATTTTCGCACAAATCTACAGATAGCTTGGGAGTAGGAAATAGTTGTGATTGCAGTCCTTTTAAGCACTAGGTTACAGCATTTCCTACGACTTTTATCAGGCAGGTCTGTGCTCTTAAATAGATAGATTGTGGGAGTAAAGACTAATTGTAATTGGAGTCCTTTTCAGGACTAGGTTACATCAGTTCCTATCAGTTTTTGCCAGGCAGGTCTGTGCCAGTGCTGTGCAAGTTTTTTTCACAGCATTTGGCTGAATCTAGCAAAGCTAATCCTTTTTGGCCTATTGCAGAGTGTGTTAGTCAGTGGAGTAGCCTATCTGTGTTGCAAGATATACCACCTGTGTATAGAATACCAATTTTTTTACTGCACCTAGTGAAGTAAAATCTTTTGGGCATAGCATCATTCTATTAGTCCATCTATACTGACCTCCATCAGGTTGCAAATTGAATATAATTTTTTTCTGCATCTAGCTCTGAAAAAATATTGGGCTTCTAGCTGTGTGTGGGACTTGTTGTATTAGTCCATCTATACTGACCTCCAACAGGTTGCAAACTGAATATATTTTTTTCTGCATCTACCTCTGAAAAAATATTGGGCTTCTAGCTGTGTATGGGACTTGTTCTATTAATCCATCTATACAGACCTCCATCAGGTTGCAAACTGAATATATTTTTTTCTGCATCTACCTCTGAAAAAATATTGGGCTTCTAGCTGTGTGTGGGACTTGTTGTATTAGTCCATCTATACTGACCTCCATCAGGTTGCAAACTGAATATATTTTTTTCTGCATCTACCTCTGAAAAAATATTGGGCTTCTAGCTGTGTGTGGGACTTGTTCTATTAATCCATCTATACAGACCTCCATCAGGTTGCAAACTGAATATATTTTTTTCTGCATCTACCTCTGAAAAAATATTGGGCTTCTAGCTGTGTGTGGGACTTGTTGTATTAGTCCATCTATACTGACCTCCATCAGGTTGCAAACTGAATATATTTTTTTCTGCATCTACCTCTGAAAAAATATTGGGCTTCTAGCTGTGTGTGGGACTTGTTCTATTAATCCATCTATACAGACCTCCATCAGGTTGCAAACTGAATATATTTTTTTCTGCATCTACCTCTGAAAAAATATTGGGCTTCTAGCTGTGTGTGGGACTTGTTGTATTAGTCCATCTATACTGACCTCCATCAGGTTGCAAATTAAAAATAATTTTTATCTGCATCTACAGTACCTCTGAAAAAATATTTGGGCTTCTAGCAGTGTGTGGGACTTGTTCTATTAGTCCATCTATACTGACCTCCATCAGGTTGCAAATTGAATATAATTTTTATCTGCATCTAGCTCTGAAAAAATATTTGGCCTTCTAGCAGTGTGTGGGACTTTCTCTATTAGTCCATCTATACTGACCTCCATCAGGTTGCAAATTGAATATAATTTTTATCTGCATCTAGCTCTGAAAAAATATTTGGCCTTCTAGCAGTGTGTGGGATTTTCTCTATTAGTCCATCTATACTGACCTCCATTAGGTTGCAAATTAAAAATAATTTTTATCTGTATCTACCTCTGAAAAAATATTTGGGCTTCTAGCTGTGTGTGGGACTTGTTCTATTACTCCATCTATACTGACCTCCATCAGGTTGCAAACTGAATATATTTTTTTCTGCATCTACCTCTGAAAAAATATTGGGCTTCTAGCTGTTTGTGGGACTTGTTGTATTAGTCCATCTATACTGACCTCCATCAGGTTGCAAATTAAAAATAATTTTTATCTGCATCTACAGTACCTCTGAAAAAATATTTGGGCTTCTAGCTGTGTGTGGGACTTGTTCTATTAGTCCATCTATACTGACCTCCATCAGGTTGCAAATTGAATATAATTTTTATCTGCATCTAGCTCTGAAAAAATATTTGGCCTTCTAGCAGTGTGTGGGACTTTTTCTATTAGTCCATCTATACTGACCTCCATCAGGTTGCAAATTAAAAATAATTTTTATCTGCATCTAGCTCTGAAAAAATATTTGGCCTTCTAGCAGTGTGTGGGACTTTCTCTATTAGTCCATCTATACTGACCTCCATCAGGTTGCAAATTAAAAATAATTTTTATCTGCATCTACCTCTGAAAAAATATTTGGGCTTCTAGCTGTGTGTGGGACTTGTTCTATTAATCCATCTATACTGACCTCCATCAGGTTGCAAACTGAATATATTTTTTTCTGCATCGACCTCTGAAAAAATATTGGGCTTCTAGCTGTGTGTGGGACTTGTTGTATTAGTCCATCTATACTGACCTCCATCAGGTTGCAAATTAAAAATAATTTTTATCTGCATCTACAGTACCTCTGAAAAAATATTTGGGCTTCTAGCTGTGTGTGGGACTTGTTCTATTAGTCCATCTATACTGACCTCCATCAGGTTGCAAATTGAATATAATTTTTATCTGCATCTAGCTCTGAAAAAATATTTGGCCTTCTAGCAGTGTGTGGGACTTTCTCTATTAGTCCATCTATACTGACCTCCATCAGGTTGCAAATTAAAAATAATTTTTATCTGCATCTAGCTCTGAAAAAATATTTGGCCTTCTAGCAGTGTGTGGGACTTTCTCTATTAGTCCATCTATACTGACCTCCATCAGGTTGCAAATTAAAAATAATTTTTATCTGCATCTACCTCTGAAAAAATATTTGGGCTTCTAGCTGTGTGTGGGACTTGTTCTATTAATCCATCTATACAGACCTCCATCAGGTTGCAAACTGAATATAATTTTTTTCTGCATCTAGCTCTGAAAAAATATTTGGCCTTCTAGCAGTGTGTGGGACTTGTTCTATTAGTCCACCTATACTGACCTCCATCAGGTTGCAAATTTAAAATAATTAATTTGTCTGCATCTAGCTCTGAAAAAATATTTGGCCTTCTAGCAGTGTGTGGGACTTTCTCTATTAGTCCATCTATACTGACCTCCATCAGGTTGCAAACTGAATATATTTTTTTTCTGCATCTACCTCTGAAAAAATATTGGGCTTGTAGCTGTGTGTGGGACTTGTTCTATTAATCCATCTATACAGACCTCCATCAGGTTGCAAACTGAATAAAAAATTTTTCTGCATCTACCTCTGAAAAAATATTTGGGCTTCTAGCTGTGTGTGGGATTGTTCTATTAGTCCATCTATACTGACCTCCATCAGGTTGCAAATTGAATATAATTTTTTTCTGCATCTAACCCAGCCAATAGTTTTGGCCTAATACCACAGTTTGGCCACTCAGCTCTGCTCGGTTCCCATCCATTGTTTTTTTGTTCAAACAACTCCAGCGTTGTGAATTAGTTAACCACCAAAATGAGTGGAAAAAGGCCTGCTGCTGGTGGAAAGGGGAATAGGCGTGTTGGGAAGGGGAAAAAAGGTTGTGTCCGTGGGGTAGGTGTTAAAGCAACAGTAACATCTGCAGAAGAAAGACCATCTTCCAGCCAAACTAAAATGTCTACTTCTTTTAGCGGACAATGTGATAAGATCCCTTTCTTACGGCCAGGCCAATCGCTACAAATTCCAGATGAGGCACAAAAACAGCAGGTGCTTCAACGGATATCAAGTGCTTCTTTAAGTGGGCTCTCCTCCACATCAACTTCAACATCACAAATACTCCAGTCCTCAAAGGTGTCACCCCAATCGCACTTGCTTCCTCACAGCTCCCAAATCTCCAGCTGCCCGTCTGAGTATGAGGTAGAACAGATGGTTGAGTCTGCAGAGCTGTTTACTCATACTATAGCCTGGGAATCAGAGGTCGACTCCAGCGCTTCTGTGAATCCAGACGAGGAAATGATCTGCACTGATGCCCAGAATCTTTATGAGTCGGATCCAGGACCAGACGCAGAAGGTTCTGACCATAATGTAGACCCTCATTCCCAAACTGTAACTCCTGTTGGTGGAGACAATGAGGAAGACGATGATGAGACTCAAATACCTGATTGGAGCGACAACTTTAGTTTTTTGTCAGGGCAGGAACAGGTTGGCTCTGAGGACGACGGGTGTGATAACGCACAGGGTGATGATGATGAGGTTGGAGATCCCACTTACTGTCAACCCACAGTCAGCCAAGAGATGAGGTCAGCAGAGGAGGTGGAGGAAGATGCTAGTGACGACGAGGTCAGGTTGCGCCTTCCTGGACAGAGACGTAGTACTGGAAGCACGTCAACAACTGCATCCTCAAACACAACTCTGCCTCTCACCACAAGTCGTGGTGGCTCTTCAGGTCGCATGGGTGCTAAGCCTTGCATAGCCTGGGCATTTTTTCAGATCGATAAAAATGACCCAACTCGTGTTATCTGTAACATTTGTCAGCAAAAGCTAAGTAGAGGCCAAAAAATACATAGTTTGAGTACTTCATGCATGAACCGGCACATGGACATGAAGCATAAGTTGAAGTGGGAAGCTCAGTGTGCTACAATGCGGCCTAGCCGGCCGGGCCAACCACCGTCTGCCATATCTTGTGCATCCGCGGCCTCTTCATCCTCTGTGACTGGGGGGACAGCAGTCACACCTGTTTTGGGGCGCAGACCTGCCACCTCTTTACCCGCAACAGCCAGCGTGATTGGCAGGTCATCATTTTCTTTGGAGGTGGTAACACCAGCTGGTGTTGAGCGCTGTCCGACATCGATAGCACCACCTTTGGATCAAGGCAACCTAACATGTCCGCCTGCATCTTCCTCACAGACCGGCAGTTTGCCGGGGACACCCTTATCAACCCCGTCTAAGCACAATAGCCAGCCCTCGGTCCCTCAGATGTGGACAAGTAAAAGACCATTTCCTCCTAGCCATGAGAAAGCTAAGAGGTTGAATTTCACCATCTGCAAGCTCTTGGCTACAGAAATGCTGCCTTTCCGCCTGGTGGACACAGAGGATTTTCGATACCTTATGTCCGTCGCAGTGCCCCAGTACCAGATGCCCAGTCGGCACTACTTCTCAAAGAAAGGTGTGCCTGCGCTCCACCAGCATGTCGCACACAACATCACCGCTTCTTTGAGAAACTCTGTGTGTGACAGGGTGCATTTCACCACAGACACTTGGACGAGTAGGCATGGACAGGGGCGTTACATGTCGCTGACTGGGCACTGGGTAACTATGGTGACAGCAGGACAAGGGGCTCCTGTCCAAGTCTTGCCGTCCCCACGAGTTGTGCGTCAATCCTCTTTATGTCAAAGTTCCTCCACTGCTTCTGCCTCCTCAACCTCCTCTCGGTCTTCCACCTGCACCCAAAGCCTGTCTGGTCATGCCACAAGCTTTCTAACTGCGCAGAAGGGATCCTGCACACCTCCTTACTATGCTGGCAGTAGGGCTCAACGTCATCAGGCGGTTTTTACATTGAAATGTCTGGGAAATGTGAGTCACACAGCTGAGGAGTTGTGGTCAGCTCTGTAGAACCAATTTCATGAATGGTTGTCTCCACTGGACCTGAAACCAGGGAAGGCCGTGTGCGACAATGCTGCAAACCTGGGTGCGGCCCTTCGCCGGGGCAATGTCACACACGTGCCTTGTATGGCTCACGTGTTGAACCTGGTTGTCCAGCAATTTTTAGCCCACTATCCGAGACTAGATGGCCTTCTGCAGAGGGCACGGTCGCTGTGTGCTCACTTCCGCCGTTCGCATCCCGCAGCTCAGCGACTTACATCTCTACAGAAGTCGTTGGGCCTGCCACTTCACCGGCTAAAATGCGATGTGCCTACCCGGTGGAATTCAACGCTGCACATGTTGCAGCGACTGTGGCAGCACCGACAAGCCCTGGTGCAATACGTTCTGACGTATAGCCTGGGCCAACGAGATCCAGAGGTGGGGCAAATCACGCTGGAGGAGTGGTCTCAGATCAGGGACCTATGCACCCTTCTGCACAGTTTTGAAATGATTAGAAAAAAATGTAAGAAAAAATATATGTGTGAATGTGTCTATTATGTCATAGAACCTATATATGTGACACATAAACTAGATATAGTATAAAATATAACATTTATTGATGATAATTTAAAAATACATAATAAGAAATGGGGAAAGGAATCACAAAAGAGAAAAAGGGCCACACAGGTAAGTATCAGCAGTACTCAGATGAACATGCGCAAAAATGACAAGAATGTCTCAACCAATTCTCCACATGAAGTGTTAAAGTATTATATATGCAGGTAATAAAGTGGAACAGTGATAAAGTGCAATGTGCTGATATACTTCCCACAATATTAAATGTATAGAGAATAACAGACAAAATGAGAATGGTGTACAAAGATTAGACATATGTTACATGCTAGGCTGGTACTGACCCGAGAGGCCTGGATCCAACGCGCGTTTCGCCGGAGCTTTCACAAGGATAACAAGGATATCCTTGTGAAAGCTCCGGCGAAACGCGCGTTGGATCCAGGCCTCTCGGGTCAGTACCAGCCTAGCATGTAACATATGTCTAATCTTTGTACACCATTCTCATTTTGTCTGTTATTCTCTATACATTTAATATTGTGGGAAGTATATCAGCACATTGCACTTTATCACTGTTCCACTTTATTACCTGCATATATAATACTTTAACACTTCATGTGGAGAATTGGTTGAGACATTCTTGTCATTTTTGCGCATGTTCATCTGAGTACTGCTGATACTTACCTGTGTGGCCCTTTTTCTCTTTTGTGATTCCTTTCCCCATTTCTTATTATGTATTTTTAAATTATCATCAATAAATGTTATATTTTATACTATATCTAGTTTATGTGTCACATATATAGGTTCTACAGTTTTGAAATGGCGACGAAGATGTTTAGTGCTGACGATGCCATTATCAGCATGACTATTCCGGTGATTTACATGCTGGAGCACATGTTAAACAGAATTCGGAGTCAGGTGGTGGCACAAGAGGAGGTGGAGGAAGTAGAGGAGGAGTTGTATGCGGAAGGGCTAACATCTGCAAGGTCCAGACGGTCGGCAGCACCAAGGCGGCAGGCATGTGAGGGTGGGGAGGATGGTTTTACCAGGGCGCATGGTAGCAGCCAAACTAGTGAGGAAGGTGCAGGAGCCCAGGAAGAAGTGGAGGACGAACTGATGGAAGACTCATCAGATGAGGGAGACCTTGATCACATTTCTGTTGTGCGAGGTTGGGGGGAGAGGACAGAGGAAGGAAGCATGATTGTTACCTCGCCACCAACACAACAGGGACTTGGTGCTCCTGGATGCACAACACACATGAGTGCCTTCTTGCTGCACTACCTGCAACATGACTCTCGAATTGTGAGAATTAGAAATAATCCTGACTACTGGGTTGCCACACTGTTAGATCCCCGGTACAAAAGTAAATTTGCAGAAATTATTCCTGCCATAGAAAGGGATGCACGCATGCAGGAGTATCAGCAGAGACTGTTGCAGAATCTTACATGTGCTTTTCTACAAAATACCAGTGGTGCACGTAGTGAATCTCACAGTTCCAACTTGCCAACCGTGGGACCGTCAAGTGTTCAGCACTCAAACCGTAACAGAACCACAGTATCTGCTGGTAACATCAATTTTGCGGAATCATTTCACCACTTTTTTAGCCCATCCTTTGCAAGGCCACAGGAGACAAGAAGTCTGACACATAGTCAACGCCTAGAGACGATGGTACAGGAGTATCTCCAAGTAAACATTGAAGCCATGACTGTGTCACTGGACCCTTGCTCTTTTTGGGCTTCCAATCTGGATAAATGGCCGGAGCTAGCCACTTACGCCTTGGAGATCTTGTCATGCCCCGCAGCCAGCGTTCTGTCTGAACGTGTGTTCAGCGCTGCTGGTGGTGTGCTGACAGATAAGCGCACGCGGCTCTCCACTGATAATGTAGACAGACTCACGTTCATAAAGATGAACAAATCATGGATCCGAAACGACTTTTCTACCCCTGTGTCATCCTGGGGAGAGTAAAAGCTTGATGAGTGGTTAAAATCACCCTACCAACCGTTTTAAGCTTTCTAATTACTAATCATGTTTATCTGTATCTTGGCTGGAAAATAATTTGGGCTTTGTAGCAGTGTGCAGCACTGATTCTATTAGGCCATCTATAATAAGCTCCACCAGATTTAAAATTACTAATCATGTTTATCTGTATCTTGACTGGAAAATAATTTGGGCTTTGTAGCAGTGTGCAGCACTGATCCTATTAGGCCATCTATACTAAAGCTTCACCAGATTTAAAATTAATAATAATTTTTAGCTGCATCTAGCCCGGAAAATAATTTTGGGGCTCCGAGATGCGCAAGACACATAAGTGCCTTCTTGCTGCACTATCTGCAGCATGACCCTCATATTGTCAGAATTCAAAGTAATCATGACTACTGGGTTGCCACACTCTTAGATCCCCCAAACTTTTCGATCAACCTTTTCATTTTAATAAAGACCAAAAAAATGGTCATTTTTGAAATTATAAGCATTAGCAGGTTGTTAGAAACTGAAATCAAACAGTTTTCAACTCAAAACTTTATTCTAGGTGATGTTACATTTTCACATAGGACCCCTTGTTCGAAAGGAGCTTCTGAACTCTCTCGGCCATTGAATTTGTCAGGTTTTGGATGGTTTCTGCTTCAATTGTTTTGCATGAGAACAGAATACCCTCCCAGAGCTGTTGCTTAGATGTGAACTGCCTCCCGCCATCATAGACACTCCTTTTAATGATGCTCCAAAGGTTCTGAATGGGGTAGAGGTCAGGGGAGCATGGGGGTCACACCATAAGTTTGTCCCCTTTTATGCCCATATCAGCCAGAGATGCAGATGTTTTATGTGCAGCATGAGATGGTGCATTATCATGCAAAAAAATGATCTTGCTGTGAAATACACGGTTCTTCTTCTTGAACCATGGCAGGAAGTGCTGTTTGAGAAAATCCACATACATTATGGAGTTCATCTTTAGCGCCTTCAGGGATCCTAAAGGGGCCGACAATCTCTCTCCCCATGATTCCAGCCCAAAACATTACTCCACCTCCTCCTTGTTGGCGCTGTAGCCGTGTTTGCGTGGGGTGTCCATCAACCAGCCATCCTCCACTCCATCCATCTGGACCATCGAGCGCTGCACGGCACTCATCCGTGAACAAAACAGTTTTGAAATCAGTCTTCATGTAATGTTTGGCCCACTGGAGCCGTTTCTGCTTGTGTGAAGTGGATAGAGGAGGTCGACAGGATGGCGTATGCACAGCTGCAAACCTCTGAAGGACCCTGCATCTTGTTGTTCGGGGGACGTTGGAGGCACCAGCAGCTTCAAAAACTTGTCTGCTGCTATGACAAGGCTTTTTTGCCGCTGCTCTTTCAACCTGACGTAATTGCCTGTAGGAAAGAGTCCTCAATTTGCCCTTATCAGCACGCACACGTGTGTACTGTGAATCAGCTACATACTTCTTGATTGCCAAGATACTTCATCCTGATCATCGCACAATGTTGATTGTAGTCATGCCTTGACCTAAACACTCCACAATTTGTTGCTTCTCAGCAGCCGACACATCCTTTTTCTTTCCCATTTTGGCAGAAAATGTAGGCTGCTTAATAATGTGAGACAGCCTTCTTAAGTAGTCTTGCCTTTCATTGGACACACCTGCCAAACTAATTAGCACAGGTGTCTGCAATTGCTTACAGTGATATAAAGAGCCCTGACACACATCACCATCAATGAGTTTAACTGACAAACAAACAAATTCTTCCCTTATCACTCCTAAACACTTTTTGCATAATAATTTGGAACACAGTGTACATGTGCTTTTCCACAAAACACCAGTGGTTCACGTAGTGAATCTTACAGTTCTAACTTGCCAACCGTGGTCTGTATGGAGTTGTTCAATAAAGGGCCCAAAATTAAGATAACATAGATGGGAGAGGTCTCTATGAATAGGAATTCCTAAGTATTTGATACCCTGTGAGGGCCAGGCAAAGGGAAAGTTGGACTGGATGGAATCCTATATGGATTTGGGGAGGGAGACATCGAGGGCCTCAGACTTCGCTGCATTGATTTTAAAATTTGACCATGTAACAAAGTGATCTATTTCAGCCATAACAGCATGGATGGATATATCTGATTGAGTGATATATACTAGGACATCATCAGCAAATAGAGAGCACTTGTACTCGGTGCCTCCCACCTCAATCCACCTAATATTGGGGTTATGGCGAATTGATGAGAGCAGGTGCTCCGTCACTAGGATGTATAAGAGAGGGGACAGAGAACATCCCTGCCTTGTCCCATTGGTGATTGTGAAAGGTGATGAAAATGTTCTGACGCGCCCCCTGGGCCTTGGGACACCCGGAGCCGGACCCTTTTTGGTGGATGCTGGTGGTTGTAGTCTCCGTGGAGGCGACCCGGTTCCGTGGCTCAGGGCGGTCAAACCAGTGGCGGAACTATTTATGTGGTTTTGATGTTTAAATGTCCGACTACGCCACCCGTGGATTGCGGTCAGAGTGAACCGCCGCTCCAGGGCAGACCGCTGAGGCTGGTGTTGTGGGTGCAGCAGAGCGTAGCATAACTCCCCACGGGAGGAGTATAGCCTCAGGGCAGTGTATGCGGAGGATGGGGGTGATGGTGCAGGGCAGCAGCAGTAACGACACGGAGTCAGTGATGCAGTCCAGGGCCTTTACTCACAGTTCTTATTATCCAGACCACGTCTGCAGGTAACGGCTGCCCACGTCGTACTGTGCTCACCAGGTGAGGGGCTCAGACAACTCCCAGATAACTTTGGAGCGCTTCACAGGACCCCCTTTGTGTGTCCTTTGTCTGGCCTTTCTTACCAACCCTTCTGTCCGGCTGTCTCGGGCCTCCTCTTGGTAAACTTGGCGCCAGTTTCCCTGACCCTATGTGGTGCCTTCCTAGCGGGTGTAGCGAGGGGCTGCACCACATACAATGTCACAGCCTCCTGTTTCTAGCTGAGGGTCGTTTCCTGCCTCCACTAGTTTCGGGGACCGGTCTCCCCCTTTGGCCTGACCCCTCCACGCAGGTGGATTCGGGCGTGCGGTGGCGACTCGCCCGTCCGCACCCCTGGGATCCCTTTGTTCCTCGTTCCTGGAGCCTTCTCCGCTCCTCTTCCTTCCTTCTCCCTCTTCCAGGCCTGGGCCTCTGTTACTAGGCCCGCCTCCGGAGCAGAGCTCATGCAGAGCCCCTGCTCCCTGCCACTTCTGCTCAGACTTCTCTGCACTGAACTAAGATGGTGCCCACCTTTTATACTCCCTTCTCAATGCACCCAGGAACTGCTTCCTCCCTGCTCCTGCACTACAGGGTTCCCCTTCCTCAGTGTTCCCTCCCCCCACTCCAGCCAGGGACAGGGACTGTCGTGCTCATCTCAGGGGCATATTGGTCGCCCTGCCCCACGGCAATGTGGTGTAATGCATGCAGGTGTCGGGTCCTGATCCACACTACATCCTTACCTGAGAGTGAGATATCACACCTCTGGGTGAGGTGCAATACCTCTGTAGCAACCGAGCCCTCAGGGTGCTATAGTTCCATTTATCTTCAGCCTAGGTGACGTATTGTGATGCAGGACCGTGATTTTGGCTATAAAAGGGTCCCCTAGACCCCTACCCCAAGCTTTTTAAGAAAATCATATATGGCGTGCCAGGAGACTCTATGGAATGCTTTCTCAGCATCCAACGAGAGTATCTAATTACAAATTTTTAACTGCATCTAGCCCAGGAAATACTTTGTGCCTAGTAGCAGTGTCTGCTAGTCAGCGGATTATCCCGGCTGTTAAGCAAGCTACACCACCTGTAGTTTGGACACTTAATTTTTTCAAAGGAAATGCTTCTGGACCACGGGATACTCAGTGAAGAGCATCAGGAGGCACCCCAAGGCATAGGGGCTGGGACTGGCAGTAGGATGCCTTGCGGTGGACAGCCGAGCTCGATCCTTATAAAAGCTTTTTAACTGCAGCAGCTTTAGTGGACGCTACTGGAGCTGGAATTACGCGGCTGCTGGCATGAGACTTGCCCTCCAATAGATCCTTGTAAATGGATTTAAAGTGTATTCATTCAAATTAGAGAGACAATTTAAATTAAAAAGCTTAGAGCTGCCTCCACCACAGGGGGGCTCGCTCGACCCACCAGCGGACAGGCACCAGTATTGGGAGAGGGGGGCTGGCCGTCAGGGTTCACCGCGGCTCTGGCACAAACCCGGCGACGCGGAGGTGGCACGGGCAGGAGCGGACTGAACGTGTCGGCTTCTCACTTTTTGGATTTTAGAAGGGCATGACATGCCTATATCTGTGTCTCCCCCTCCTTTTACTCCTCCACCTCTTTTCTTTTCGCATGACTATATGTACTTGTCACTTTTCCATGTGTTAGTTGTGTCTTCTGAGCAGTTTGTCAGCTTTTGGACACCTTTGAAGGTGTTTTCTATGTGTTTCTATGTGTTTTTGTTTGCCTGCCATTGGTTTTAACGGTGTTCGAAGGTGTTCGACGAACAGTTCGACGAACAGTTCGGCGAACACACGGGTGTTCGACGAACCGAACCGAACTCGAACACTACGGGGGTGGCTCAACACTACTCTCCACTCGCCTTCGGCCTACTCGGGCCCTCACTAGGCTACTCACACTAACGGCAGCTTGCCGCGCTTCACCGATCTTATGGTGCCGGCACACCTAAAGCTCACTATTCTGAGCTACAACTGAGTCTGGACTGTGCTCCACTGCAGACTGACCTCTCTCAGGATTCTGTTACTGCAGAAACTCTCTCAACAGACTGACTGAGCTCGACTCTGTATTCAGATGTGTACTAGCTGAATTCTCCAGAGGAACTGAACTGCATGGCTCCACCTTCCCTATTTATATCCCTAACGGGCTCCCCCTGCTGGTCTGAGGTGGAAGGTGGAGATGTGTGAATGTTTATGGGGGCCTCTTGTGGAGGAATCCATCAATGCACTCTTCTAGGATCTGTGATACCAAGCGCAGCTGGGCGTCACAGGTTCACTGGGTATGAATACTTTTTCAAGGCACTGTATATCGGTGACCAGATGTTTTGGGTGACACACAGAATAGCATTGTGGGGTGCATTTGGTTCTCCAGGTCACAGGTTGTGTTCATCTCATTTAAAAAGAAGATAATCATTAGATGATACTAGTCGGTAGAAAGGAACTAGTTGGTAATTGGCAACACATCAACACATTTATTATGTCATTAATTGCAGTGGAGGAGTGTGGTTTGGGATGTAAACCCCTATAAAAAAACTTTGTGTCAGATCAGGCAAATTACAATATATTTGTCATTCGCATCAGTGATTTCTATGAATGGATGAGATTGCTTAACCAAGACTGTGGCGACTGTGGTGCCTCTGGCTAATGATCAATGTGAAATGATATGACCACCCAAATCAGTGTTTTCTTAGTAGAAGGAGACTGTCCCTAGATATGGGTGTCTCTTAGAGACCTAATAAATTGACAACTTGGCTTTGCAGATACAGTTGAAACCAGAAGTTTCCATACAGTACACTATATAAAAAGACACATCTGCATGTTTTTCTCAATATCTGACATGAAATCAGAATAAACGTTTCCCGTTTTAGATCAATTAGGATTACCAAAATTTTTAATATTTGCCAAATGTCAGAATAATGAGAGAGAGAGAATGTTTAAAGGCATTTTTATTACTTACTACAAAGTCGAAAGTTTACATATACTAAGATTACAATGCCTTTAAACAATTCTGGACTGCCCATATGATGATGTCATGTGTTTGGAAGATTCTGATTTTTTTGGCAACATTTGAGTTAATCAGAGACACGCCTGTGTCTTCTTTTCTCATGATGCCATTTATTTTGTGAAGTGCACCAGTCCCTCCTGCAGCAAAACAACCCTACAACATGATGCTGCCACCCTGATGTTTTACAGATGGGATGGTGTTCTTATTTAGAAGGTGTGTATAAGGCTGCGTGCACACAATGCGTTTTTCATGCGTTTATGCTGCGGAATTTCCGCAGCGGAAACGCATCAAAAACGCATGGTAATCCGCACCCCATGGTCCCCAATGGCATTCCGCAATGTCAATGCACATGCTGCGGATTTTTCCGCAGCGTTTCTGCAGCGCAAATAAATCCGCAGCATGTTCATTAATTTTGAGGAAGCGCAGCCATTGACTTGCATTGAGACGCATAATATCCCCGTCTGTACATTTGTACAAGCGGATAACATGCGTCTCAATGTGCGGATGGTACCGAGTTCTGGAGGAGAGAAGGCTCTCATCCAGACCTGGGTACCATTGTACCTGTAAAAAAAAGAATAAAATAAAAAATAAAGTTTATACTCACCTGTCCGGCGGCTTCTCTCTACATGCCGGCAGCGCTTCTCCTTCCAGGACCTGAGATGGCGTCGCGGTCATGTGACCGCAGGCTGTCTCGCGATGTGCCGGCAACCCGGAAGAAGCCAGGACGAGCGCGGCAGCACACGCGGCGGGGGATCGGTGGTAAGTATAGCTTTATTTTTTTTATTTTTTAAGGTCACACTGTATAAATCCATGCCGTTTGCATGGATTTATACAGTGTGACCTAGTTGTCAAGCACTTTCCAAGTGATGCTATCGCCTGGAAAGTGCTTGTCAGTCCGCATGCGGAAACACATGCGTTAACGCATGTGGGTACGCATGTGCATCCGCATGTATTCCGCATGTATTCTGCAGGAAAAACACATGCACAATCTGCATGCGTTTTTTCTGCAGGGAGATGCATAAATGCTGCAGAAATTTTCTGCTTCATTTCTGCATCGTGGGCACATAGCCTAACAGTTTACACTTTCAACATGTCAAAAAATTGTGATCACCTAGGTCTGCTGCCTCTTGAATCTGATGAAGGAGAACAGCAGTAACCATTTCATAACAAAACGCCTGGGTCAGTCCGTTCTGTATATTGCCCTGGATTGTGTTTTTAAAGGTGCCATTTGTATGGCACCGGTAATTCCACTAGTGGAGAACCAAAATGCTGCAAAGGTCACTGATATAAAAATGTTACATTCTGGTCTGAAACTGCCCCAACTGCAACCTCTTTCATCGGGCGTCACCACTCTTACACTGTGGATGGCACTGTTGATGCAAGTGTGGTGCATGCATCCAAGCATATTAGTGAGGCTGGGGCTGGTGGTGATGTCCAGCTGAAGAGTCTGTGGACCCGGTTCATCAAAGCTAAGCTAAGTGGCTAGCGCCAAGAGTGTTTGTGAGAGCCCTTTTAAAAGATGCAAAAACTCCATGAACCGTCCCCTGTAACAACTTTTTCTAACTTTGGAAAACCAGAATTGGTTACCTCCATATAATAAAATGTTGGATTCACAGTTTCACTGCCAGTCAAGAGCTCATGTACTATGGTATCTAATTAATACTTTTGAGATATGCTCTGGCATTTTTAAACAGGAGCTGAAAAGGAGCTTACTGTTTTCATATTTTAGCAAGAAATTTTTTTTATAAAACTACTTTAATCATGCCTTAGACTAAGTCCATTGCCCACAGCCCTGCTCACTGCAGATATACTCCTCAGCCCCTCAGCTTCCTACCTCTTCTCCTTGCCCACAGCCCTGATCACAGCAGCTGTCCTCCTCAGCCCCTCAGCTTCCTACCTCTTCTCCTTGCCCACACCCCGGCTCACCGCAGCTGTCCTCCTCAGCCCCTCAGCTTCCTACCTCTTCGCCTTGCCCACACCCCTGCTCACCGCAGCTGTCCTCCTCAGCCCCTCAGCTACCTACCTCTTCTCCTTGCCCACACCCCTGCTCACCGCAGCTGTCCTCCTCAGCCCCTCAGCTACCTACCTCTTCTCCTTGCCCACACCCCTGCTCACCACAGCTGTCCTCCTCAGCCCCACAGCTTCCGATTCCTTCCCCTTGCCCACAGACCTGCTCACCGCAGCTGTCCTCCTCAGCCCCTCAGCTTCCTACCTCTTCTCCTTGCCCACAGCCCTGCTCACCGCAGCTGTCCTCCTCAGCCCCTCTGCTTCCTATTCCTTCCCCTTGCCCACAGACCTGCTCACCGCAGCTGTCCTCCTCAGCCCCTCAGCTTCCTACCTCTTCTCCTTGCCCACACCCCTGCTCACCGCAACTGTCCTCCTCAGCCCCTCAGCTTCCTACCTCTTCTCCTTGCCCAAAGCCATGCTCACCGCAGCTGTCCTCCTCAGCCCCTCAGCTTCCTACCTCTTCTCCTTGCCCACAGCCCTGCTCACCGCAGCTGTCCTCCTCAGCCCCTCAGCTTCCTATTCCTTCCCCTTGCCCACAGACCTGCTCACCGCAGCTGTCCTCCTCAGCCCCTCAGCTTCCTACCTCTTCTCCTTGCCCACAGCCCTGCTCACCGCAGCTGTCCTCCTCAGCCCCTCAGCTTCCTACCTCTTCTCCTTGCCCACACCCCTGCTCACCGCAACTGTCCTCCTCAGCCCCTCAGCTTCCTACCTCTTCTCCTTGCCCACAGCCATGCTCACCGCAGCTGTCCTCCTCAGCTCCTCAGCTTCCTACCTCTTCTCTTTGCCCACAGCCCTCCTCACCGCAGCTGTCCTCCTCAGCCCCTCAGCTTCCTACCTCTTCTACTTGCCCACACCCCTGCTCATAGCAACTGTCCTCCTCAGCCCCTCAGCTTCCTACCTCTTCTCCTTGCCCACAGCCCTGGTCACCGCAGTTGTCCTCCTCAGCCCCTCAGCTTCCTACCTCTTGTAACGGGTCCGGGAGGCGGAACCTCTGAGCTACTATACAAGGGGGCGGCCCTTGTAAGGGAGCGGGTGGCAGTCTCTGGGTGAACGGACAGGGAGTTACGGCAAGTGATCAGGGCAGTCTCTGGGTAAGGGGTAGGTACGACCTGTGATGGCAGAGCCTCCGGGTAGGCTAGCAGGCAGATGGTAGATGTGTGCTCCCAGGTGAGCAAGCGAGAGTCTCTGGAATAGCAGGTGGTCACGGCACGTGACGGCGGAACCTCCAGGCTGGCAGGCAGGTAGGTAACGGAGAAGCGCTCCCAGGTGAGCGGGAAAGAGTCTCTGGAATAGCTGGTGGTCACTGCACGTGACAACGGGACCTCCGGGCTGGCAAGCAGGCAGGTAACGGAGATGCGCTCCCAGGTGAGCGGGCAAGAGTCTCTGAGATAGCT